>NC_057804.1:576672007-576984707 GCF_018294505.1 Triticum aestivum | reverse complement strand
GAGGAGGTCGACGGTGGAGATGAACAGTATCCCGTGGAGTCCCGTTTTGCGGTACGCCACACCCCTCCCGATGAACAGGACCCCCGTTTCGACCGTAGCGCTCCAACACAAGTCCGTTTCGTCCGTTTTGCGGTACGCCACACCCCTCCCGATCAACAGGACCCCCGTTTCGATCGTAGGAGGTCCGTTTCGTCCGTTTTGCGGTACACCACACCCCTCTCGATCAACAGGACCCCCGTTTCGACCATAGGAGGTCCGTTTCCTCCATTTTGCGGTACGCCACACCCCTCCCGATCAACAGGACCCTGTTCCGAACGTAGAAGTTCCATTTCCTCCGTTGTGTGGTACGCCAGGCCTCGTTTCCATCGCCTGTTCCGTCCAAGCCCTCCCGATGAACACAACCACGCATTCTGTTCCGACCCAGCCGGTTGGCTCCCCATGAATACGACGACGACACTGTTTCTCCGTTCTAACCCAGCCATGTACGTATGCACGAGTAGGCGTTCGAGACCCTGCCCATATGTACATACGTGGCCGTATTTTCTTTCTTGCACCCTCGCTGCTGTACGTACGTGTACATGCTACGTGCGCGCCTCTACAACGACCAGTATGTACGTACACGTTCGCGACCAGAATGACAACCCTATGTACACTTCGACCAGGTGGGTCCCAACTGTCAGGCACTTCCTTGCCTGCGAAGATGTAGCTGGTGGGTCCCAGCAGTCAGGGGGGCGAATCGTTTTTTTGCCCGGATGCACTTCCTTGCGTGCGAAGATGTAGCTGGTGGGTCCCAGCTGTCAGGGGGAAACGTTTTTTTCGCGAAATACGGTGGCCTGTCCGGTGGGTCTCCGCTGTCAGGTGGAGGAATAATTATTTTGCGCCTAATAAGGAGGCACTTCCTTGCTGCGGCCATGGACCCAGCTGTCAGCCTCTCCACGTACAGTCCATGTCCGATGGAAGCCATTCCTTGACCACATTGACCACGCCGCGCCGAGAGCACCAGGGCGGTGGATGACGGCGAGGCCTAGGAAGGGGACGACTTGGAGCCAGGGAAGGCGCGGCAGTGGATGCCCACGCGTAGAGGAGTACGAGGGTTCACTGGTTCGCTGCGCTGTGAGGCTGCCGTCGCCGCAGAATAACAGGGGGTGTGGGTGAGTAGAGGGATGGCCTGGCTAGCGGTGGGCATAGTAGGGGGCGGTGAGGCCTCCACCGCATCACAGTCGGCCACGGGAGGCAGGAGTACGAGGCATGACCGACGCTGGTTTGGGCGACTGGAGCAAGAAGACCAGAGGTTGAAGAAGCACTACTGCCGTTGGATGGACATCGTATGGTCACTGGAGCTAGAATCATGCATATTGACTAAGTTGACAAAGCCCTCTGTCCCCGTCAACTTAGTAGGCCCACAAGTCAGCCTGCCACTATACTGGGTCCCAGCTAACAGGGGGAGTATTCATTTTTTTGTGCGTAATAAGGAGGCACTTCCTTGCGTGCGAAGATATTGCTGGTGGGTCCGAGCTGTCAGCGGCGGTAACGTTTTTTTCGCGAAATACAGAGGCCCTTTCGGTGGGTCCCTAATGTCAGGTGGAGGAATCATTATTTTGCGCGTAATAAGGAGGCATTTCCTTGCGTGCGGCTGTGGACCCAGCTGTTGGCCTCTCCACGTACAGTCCACTTCAGATGCATGTCAGTCGTTGACCACGTTGACCAGGCCACGCCAAGAGCACTAGGAAGGGAACGACACGGAGGCAGGGAAGACTCGGCAGTTGTTTCCCATGCGGAGGGGAGTACGACTGTACGAGGGTTTACTGGTTTGTCTGTCGTCGCTAGAGAATAAAAACATGTGTGGGTGAGTAGAGGGATGGCTAGGCCAGCGATGGGAGTACAGTGGGGCAGTGAGGCCTGCGCGGCAGCATAGCCGGCCGCAGGGAGGAGGGAGCAGGCAGTCCCGCCGGACTTGTTTGAGCGGCTGGAGCAGGAAGAGCAGAGATTGAAGAAGCACGACAGCCGTTGGATGGACATCCAACAGTCACTGCTTGTGCATCAACCTTTTTTTTAGGAAAGCCTCAAATCTGTGGAAAACAGTATACATCTTATCTGCCATTATTTCTAATAATTTACAACCCATTTGCTAATTCTTAAGGTTTTTTTGGAGCCCATATTCTTTTTGTTAGCATTACAACCCATATTGTGGCCACGGTTAAAAAATTATACGAAACTTTGCATATTTCGGTGCGGTCCGAACTGTTTTTAATCCCGAAATTTTGACCCACATTCAAACTGATTTTAAAAATAAATGTATATCAATATAAAATGCAACAAATTCTCCACGCATAAAATTAATGTAATTTAAAATCTCGAAATGAAAAAAAAGATATTTGAAACTAATTGCCGGTTTGATGTGTTTTAAAAATGTACATCCCATTTCTCATTACTGATAGGCCATTTTCTCGGCCAGCCGAATGAAGCTCTCCTCGTGTTGAAAGATTTGCAGCCCAACAGGATTGACAAAGCGACTTACTTGGCAAATCAAAAAAAACAGGGCTGTGGCCTTGGACCCAGCTGTCAGCCTCTCCATGTACAGTACTCTTCCGATGGAAGTTGGTCGTTGACCACATTGACCACGCCACGCCGAGAGCACCAAGGCGGTGGACGATGGCGAGGCCTAGGAAGGGGACGACACGGAGCTGGGGAAGACGCGGCAGTGGATGCCCACACGGAGAGGAGTACGAGGGTTCACTGGTTCGGCTGCGGCGTGAGGCTGCTGTCGTCGCAGAATAACAGGGGCTGTGGGTGAGTAGAGGGATACCCTGGGCCAATGGTGGGAGTAGTAGGGGGGGGTGAGGCCTCCGCGGCATCACAGCCGGCCATGAGAGGCAGGAGCACGTGACACGACCAGCGCTGCTTTGGGTGGCTGGAGCAAGAAGACCAGAGGTTGAAGAAGCACTATGGCCGTTGGATGGACATCGTACGGTCACTGGAGCTAGAATCGTTCATATTGACTAAGTTGACAAAGCCCTCCATCCTCGTCAACTTAGTAGGCCCACAAGTCAGCCACCCACTATGGTGGGTCCCAGCTAGCAGGGGTATTCATTTATTGGTGCGTAATAAGGAGGCACTTCCTTGCGTGCGAAGATATAGCTGGTGGGTCCGACCTGTTAGCGGGGGGAATGTTTTTTTCGTGAAATACAGAAGCCCTTCCCATGTACAGTGCATGTACAGTGCGTAATAAGGAGGAACTTTCCTTGCGTGCGACCATGGACCTCGTGGGTCCCAGCCGTCAGGCTCTCCACGTACAGTCCTCTTCCGATGACTCTCGTATGTTGACCACGCCGCACCGAGCGCACCGAGGCGGTGGACGATGGCAAGGCCACAGACTGGAACAACCCGGAGATGGGGAAGACGCGGCAGTGGAGTCGCAGACGGAGAGGAGTGGGAAACTTGACTGGTTCGGGTGCGGGGTGGGCCTACACTCGGCAGAGAATAACAGGAGGTGTGGAGTGGAGGGATGGATTGGCCGTCGGTGGGGTAGCGTTTCGCTGAGGAGCACAAAACAACGTCGCTGGACGCCGAAGGCTAGAGCAGGCGGTTCCGGCAGCGCTGGGGGAAGAAGACGAGAGGTTGAAGAAGAATGCCGGCCGTTGGATGTAAATCCAACGCCTTCTTAGGCTTCGACCTACTGGCCCACATGTCAGCCAGTCCATTTGTTTTTTAGTCCATTTGGTGGGCTGGGTGAAACAATGATGTAGCATCTATGCAGCCCGTTTAAATCCCATTTGCATTTTTCTCGAAATCCGCGGACTTGCTTGGATGGGTGAAAATATCAAGTTGGGCTAGACGGAGAAATGTTATAAAAACATAAACACATGATTGCACGTCAGTAAAATCTTTGCAAGCTTATGTACGCAATCACTAGGAGTTAACTTGGCAAGTTATATATAAACAATTATTATTATTATTTTGTAAGAACTTTCAACTTACGAAATAAAATATCACTAATTTGATGAGTTAATAGTACGTGGGGTATTATTATTTTTTAGGCTAGACGTGGAACAGTTGAGTTGGTTCTAGGGGAAAGTACTGTGAGAAAACTCAGTTTACATCGAAAAAGAAAGTGGGAGAAAATTCAGAGACCTGCTGGCTCCACCTGAGGAGATGAATATGTTGGGAGGAAGGAGATTCAAAGCACGACAGCCGAGTGAACTAGTTTTTTTACGGACAAGTGAACTAGTTTACATACATAAGCAAATAGCCACTAAAAAAGCAATCAGGTTAATGGGTTCTTAAAAGAAATATTTCGTACAAAACAGATAATTATGACACATACGCTAATGCATGAAACACTCAGATGATAAAGGTGCTTATAAACAGATAAAGTACAACATCTAGACCTTCCTGGCACGCTTGATCATGACGCTGCAGCTGTCCGTGTACTCGTCGGTTACAGGAAGCAGACACGCCCTCATGTCCAAGATCTGCCTGTACATGTCGTAGCATGCGTATGCGTCCTTGGCCGCGTAGGTTGTGTAGGCTAGATTCAGAGGTACCTCCCACGTGTTCAGGTCGTCTTCTTTCATGTTGGCGTATCAGGGGTCGATGATGGTCTCAGCGAGGTCAACCACGGAGTCCTGCTCCGGCCCGTTGCTGATGATCTTGTATTGCTTTTGGATGTCAACAAGCTTGTTGCACCAGATGGCCGAATCATCGCGTTCTTCCTTCTCTCCACCGTAGCGAAGGTGCAGTCGGCGCTGCCAATGAAACGGGCGAATGCTCCAGAACCTGGTGCAGCCATAGGACTGAGGCGAGGCAGAGCTTCACTGAGTCCGTATCGTTGGTGTACATCACATTCTACTTGGTGCAGCCATAGGACTGAATGGCGAACTAACTCCTTGCTGAAGTGCATATCCAGCAGGCTCACCCCTCGGATCGCCATTGGAGTCTCTTCGAGCGAACGAGTGTGTAGGTGGTGGCAGCAGTTCGTTTTTCAGCTCTTGGGGAACTGGATTCAACAGTAAGCTGAGTGTGTACAGGCGACAACAGTTACTACCCCTCCCTCATTCACTGCACGCCCGACAGAAGATGCACCCTCAGCGCATTCAAACGCCTCCATTAAGAAACCTACTCCGGCCACACGTCGGTTCACGAGCGGGTCTGTATTGGTACTGTAATAACAGGAGTTCGTGGTCACTTTACTTAAATTTAATTAGCTTTAATAGAAATTTATATACTTAAAACAAGCAATGCATTGGCTCATTCTATCAGTGCCACGGGATCAACATGCACAACAATTAGAATTATTATTCTCAGGACGCACACGATCAACACATTTGTCGCACTTTCACAAAGATAATACTACCAAGTTTGAACTGTTTGTTATGGTTGCTGTCCTCTGCATCATCATGCCGTGTTTCCCAGCTTGCAAGATTCAGAACCAACAAATAAGATCCAAATAATAAGTACAACAAAGATGCCTACACATCTCATTGATTCCCAGCTTGCAAGATTCAGAACCAACAAATAAGATTCAAATAATAAGTACAACAAAGATGCCTACACATCTCATTGATTCCCAGCTTGCAAGATTTAGAACCAACAAATAAGATTCAAATAATAAGTACAACAAAGATGCCTACACATCTCATTGATCCCAGCTTGCAAGATTTAGAACCAACCCATTAGAGCCTTTTGATAAAGTGAATATCGGGATTAAATCCATCTTGGCTAGCCATGTCATACAATCGAAGAACTTGGCGAATGCTCTTGACCGTCACAACATCTGTAGTTGAGTATTCCCGTTTGCACATCATGTTTGCACAGCACAAACAAGGAGACAGGAGAGCATGATTTCACTTTAATAGCGGCCTCCTTGAACTCAACCTCCAGCTCCACTAGGATAAGGTCTGCCTGGAGTTCCATGATTCAATTCATGCGCCTTTTTCTGCGGTTCACCTGAAATGAAGCAAAGATTGCATCATTCAGCTAGCAAGAAGTACTTGCTCTTGTGAGCTGCCAGGTTCTTCTTTAGTAGTTGCACTAAAATTGAGGAACATTAAGGTTGGCTGTCCAGCTCATGTAAGGTGCAACTATAATTTTCTTATATTTTTGTGCAGTTCCACTAAAATAAAGTGCCATTGTGGTGACAGTGACGGCTCCATCTTGCAAAGGCTAATAAAATGTTGCACGAGATTACCAGCAAAACTTGACGGAGATTTTGGAAACTCCAATCACCATTTTGTGCAGTTCCACCAAAATTGAGAGATGTTGCCCACGTGACATTTTAGTTGAACTGCACAAGACACTCATTCCAAAAAAAGTGTTTTGTGTAGTTCACCAAAAGGTCACAATAGCAACAAGGTGAAATGGATATCCCTATCTGCACAAAATGATAGAAAGTAAACAGTTGCTGGTCAATAAGAATATACGAAACATACACAAAATGAAAAGAAGCATCTTAATTATGTTCATGGCAATCACACAAGGACAGTAGAAATTTTAAAACATCAGCAATGCTTCATGTTACCAGAAGCATTACGATCAACAATGAGATTCCTCAGATATGGGATTACTTTAATGGTGTCATTGCTTGTTTACCAGACACAGTAAATCAACAGCAGCTAAAGAGTTGGTTTAAGGGCATGGGACCGTGGGGACACCAGGACACTCAGCAGCGTAAAGGAGCAACTTACTTATCATACTAGGGTAAACGGCAGGAGTGCCATTTGTAACACTGTTTAATTGCATCTTATCACTGGAGGCATTAGATTAACAATAACACTGGTTAGACATGTCCCTAAGGTAACAGTGTGATCGCTTCATTTTACATGCGCCCTTACATTAACAATAGCAAAAGGTTGGTATAAGGACATGCGACAGTGGATGCATCAGCACAATGTACCTACAAGGAGGCATAAAGTGGTGATGTCGAGCTTGTTCACGCTATGTGAGGGCAGCAAACCTAATCCTGGAGACCTTTTACTATGTGAGGGCAGCAAATCTAATCCTGGAGACCTTTTACTATGTGAGGGCAGCAAATCTAATCCTGAGACCTTTTACTATGTGAGGGCAGCAAATCTAATCCTGAGACCTTTTACTATGTGAGGGCAGCAAATCTAATACTGGAGACCTTTTACTATGTGATGGTAGCAAATCTAATCCTGGACATACTCTGTGGACTTTTCCACCAGCCGCCACTTTCTATCCTTTTTTCAACCAATAATAGATATGTTCCTTATCCAGTTTGTACTGCGTTTTCCCATTATTTCCCTTTTCAACCAAGAGACCAGTTGGTTATCCGGTCTCTACTACTTTCACCATATTATTTCCTCTTTGAATCAAGTCCTAGATTCATGCTACAACATTCACCCCTTTCTTCGTTGTTTGAACAAACCCCTAGATTCGAATGCAAGAAGTAGCTTTACCTCTAATAATACTAAAAATTGAGGTGGCTTTGGAAGAGCTGATGGGAGTAGAAAAAGATGCACATACAGACACGTGGGGATCTGGGGCAGTAGAGCGAGGCCGCTTTCGAAGAACTTATACCTGAGGGTCGCCGGGATGTCGGCGGCGGCACGTCGGATCTGCGGACAATACGACATGGAGGAAGAAGGGTCGGAGGACCTCCCGAGCCGGCGTTGTGTCGGAGAGAACGGCAAGGGCAGAGGATCGGGCCCCTTCGGCAGCTGTGGGTTTCCTCCCTCGGCGATGATGACCGCGTGAATGATGCACCTTTTAGTCCTCTACACACATCGGCCGAAGGGATCCGGCCGGATCTGTGACCAGCGGTGAGCAGAGAGAAAATGTCGATACTGCTGTCTTGTTTATATCCGGAGAGGATGAGAGAATGAAGAGAGCAATCCTAGTAAAGCAAGCGCTTAGGCCCCTGCGTCCATATATAGTGGAGTGATTATCTTTTTTCTCTCCACAACAAGCGTTTCAATTTGTGTACGTGGCATTAAAGAAAAGAAACTCTCTATTTAAGGTGACTACTCTACGACTCCTACTTACTACTATAGTATTGTTCACTTGTGCTCCCCGCCCCTCCATTCATTGAACAACCCCACGAGTGAATAAACATACAGTAAGTATTGTATTTATATAGAACGAACAAGCTCGAACTATTTTCGCATAGTTAAAAGTTGAGGGCGGGGCTTTTCCCGGGCAGTACGCGTGGCAGTTTTCGGGTAGGAGGTCTGGCAGAGAGGCGAGGAGGGTGAGCGAGTGGGGCTGTGTGATTTGACGGCGCGTTACTGCTGGAAAGACTTGTGATATGACCACTCACTATAGTCATGAATTACTGGCGCTCCGACCGGGGTGATGCCCCCCTTCCGTTCTGCGCTCTAATCTGGTGCATGACACGTCGACCCGGATGCTGGCTCTCCCACATGTCGGAGTTGTAAAAAGGAGCAAAGAATGATGCGGTATACACTAGTACTATACTACTCCCTCCGTTCCTAAATATAAGTCTTTGCAGAGATTTCACTATGGACCACATACGGAGAAAAATGAGTGAATCTACACATAAAATGCATCTATATACATCCGTATGTGGTCCACAGTGAAATATCTACGAAGACTTATATTTAGGAACGGAGGGAGTACTACTCAGGTCAGAGTTGAGTGAACCACGGCAGCCCAGTGAACCAGCCGTGGGAACCACGGTAGCCCAGTGAACTAGCAGTAGAAAACAATGTGGTGATATGGCCATAAAAAACAATGTGCTACGGTCCACACTGTAGCATGTACAGTAACACTCCTCTTTGTTTGGATCCCTGAGTTAGAGCTAGTTTGGGTTGAAATAGCCTCAAATTATCGAAACAAGAGGGGTTAGTTTGAGCTAGTTTGCTCTAACCCAGCTAAAAAAACTAGCCCGGTGGAGAGGTTCTAATTGGGTTAGTTATCCTTGGGCCCACTAAAAGAGAACTAAAAAATCTCACCTGCCCGTACCAGATCGCTCCCCTAAAAAAATCTCACCTGCCCGCACCAGATCGCTCCCCCCTCTCACACGACTCCTCTCTGTTCCCCATAGGGCCGCCCGCCCAGGCACCGCTCACCCTCTCTCTCCTCCGACCGCCCTCTCCTTCCGGCCTCCACCGCCCTACTCCGGCCGCCCTCTCCCTCCGACCTTCGACGGTCGCCCTGCTCCTCCTTCACCAGTCGTTTTTCTCCCTCTGTCGTGCACGGCGGTGGCGCATCTACCAGGGAGGTCGCGAGAGGGGTGAGTTTGTTCGTTCCTTCTCTGTCTCACAGCCATATCATCGATCTTGCTTGCTCTAGCGCTAATTTTGATTTGGAAAAGTAGATCCTGATCAAACTTGCTATAGATTTGCGATGCACGCATGGAATTGTTTGATGCTGCTTGAGGAGGTAATAAATCTTTCTAGAGGCCCAAAGATTTAGGTCACCTTTCTAGGTATTTCAATTTCAGTCTTGCATTATTTGTAGAGGCCCAAAGATTCAATTCACCTTTCTAGGTATTTCAATTTCAAGCTTGCATTGTTTCTAGAGGCCCAAAGATTCAGTTCACCTTTCTAGGTATTTGAGTTTCAGGCTTGCATTATTTCTAGAGGCCCAAAGATTCAGTTCACCTTTCTAGGTATTTCAGTTTCAGGCTTGCATTATTTCTAGAGGCCCAAAGATTCAGTTCACCTTTCTAGGTATTTCAGTTTTAGTCTTGCATTATTTCTAGAGGCCCAAAGATTCAGTTCACCTTTCTAGGTATTTCAGTTTCAGGCTTGCATTATTTCTAGAGGCCCAAAGATTCATTTCACCTTTCTAGGTATTTTAGTTACATGCTTGCTTTATTTCTAGACGCCCAAAGATTAAGTTCCCAGTCGGCGGCAAGCGGCCCTGCTACCCATGCCGGTGTCGACCTCAACTCGCAAGGGCCGGCGACAGAGGGGTTCCCGGGGCTTGGGCTCTAAAGAGCCTTCCTCCAGAGCAACGATGGCGAGCTCCTCCCTCAGTGCGTGAGGGGCTCCGGGCTCCTTCCCCATCGTGAGCGACTTCTGTGATGAGTTAGCTCATTCTTTGTTTCATGAAGTGTTTTTTTATTTTGTGAAGCTTGATTGACGACTTGTATGTTTAAGTGGGATATCTCATTTGTATGGACAAAGTAAAAATTATCATGTTTTGCATGCTTGATTTGTATAGATGGTTCGTTTATGTCAATTGTGAGCGGGAGGAGGCCACAGAAGAGCCGGCCACACCAAGAGGGTGCTTGGATCCAAGGGACTTATTTTAGTCTGACTAAAAATAGGGTCCAAAGTAGTCAAATGATTGAGATAGAGCATTTATTGTCAATCTAACCCTGCCATCCATACACCTCTTTGGTTTAGAGTTAGTTCAGGGTTAGAATCTAACTCTAACCTCTAACTGAGTTAGAGTTCTCCTCATCTCGGTTCATCACCATCATACTTTCCCCATTCCTGTGTTTTCAGTATCCTGTGAATCAAAGATGCCCTTTTTTTAGGGAAAAATCAAAGAGGCCCTTAGACTGGTTTAGGACCGGTCATTTTTTATAAACGTGTTATGTCCAAAATTTAATGAACGTGCTCCGGTTTCCACGAAAATAATCCAGTTTCATGTAGTAATTCATTGATTTATTTATTCTTCTGCGGGGGGTTTGCATGTAATTCGTGAGGTCTGAAATGTAAAGTACCCCGGCATATGCTCCGAGTCGTGCATGCACTATGACCCAGATGCTCTATGTCCCACATGTCGGCGAATGGGAGCACATGGAAATAGCCTAGGAGTACATATAGGAGGATAAATGCGTGAAAAAATATGTACTGTGAAGCGTAGCCACGGTTCGAAAAGGAGACCTAAAGTGATGATAGCTATAGGTCGCACGCACAACTAGTGGTACTAGACATATGACTAATTTTTCCCTCAAAAAAAAAGAGGAACGAGTGCTCAGTACTCCTATTCTATAAACACGAGTCCCATCTAACAACAGCGTCCGTGCTATAGCTAGCTCTCCTCCCTCGTTTCTCTCTTCTAATTCTAAACTCGGCCGACTCCCGGTGGGTGGGGTGGGTTTGCTCAACTGCGACCCCACCTCACCATGGAAACGTTACGACTGGAATAAAAAAATGCCATATACTCCCTCCATTCATAAATATAGCCTTTTTAGATACTAGTTCAAATGGAATACAACATACAGATGTATGAAGACATAGTTTAGAGTGTAGATTCACTCATTTCGCTCCGTATGTAGTAGTCACTTGCTGGAATCTTTAGAAAGACTTATATTTGGGAACAGAGGGAGTACTATACTAATAAAACATTAAGGCCACGAGGCGATGCAGTGCTGGTTACAGGAGGCAATAAGAAGAGATGCATCCATCGAGGACGTCCACCTCCTCGACTCAGGGCGCCAACCCACCGAACGGCGCCTAAGTAGCAGTGGCTTTCGTGGCCAGGCCGACCTGCTTCTGAACAATGGCGTCCAAAGATTCCAGACGCTGGAAGAAGGCCAACGTCTTTCTGTCCTCGCTTGCCTTGTAGTGCCCTATGTAGATGATTTCCTCGTAGACGTGGATGTGCAGGTCGACGGTTTCTTGCATGGCGAGGCGCTGCGCGGCGAGCGCGGCCTCGAGGTGCACATTCTTCGTCGCGACCTCCAACACCTGTAGGGCCACCAGGGCTTGAAAGAGTTTGTCACCATGTAGGTCGATGAGGGTGGCAGGCAATGAGGAGCCTGGGCGCGCGGGCTGGAGCAGTACGGCAAGGTCGTCCACGCGCTTCTTGACGGCGGTGAACTTGCGGATGGAGTTGACCATCATGTCGTCCATGCGAGAGGCGAAGCCGGTGTCGGCAAGGGCTACGATGCCTGCGGTTGCTAGCATTGTCTGGAAACGCTGCGCGGTCCGGGGCCGCAGGCCGACGCCTTGGATGATTTGGCACAGCTGACTGCCGCTCGCGTCCATCGCCTCCATAGGTTCTTGTGGCTTCTGGTCACTTGGTGTTGGATTGGAGTGAGCAGTGTTGCGCAGAGATTTGGGAGTAGATGGATTGGAGTGGTGGGGCGCCTTTATTATATGAGAGTCCAAACTCTATTGCATTCACATCGTGCTGGCTCTAGTCTGCTTCTCCAATTAATTCCCTCTGCATGTAATTGAGGATGCATCATTGACCGTTCAACGTCTCGGGAACCGCTACGCTCTTCCTCCTTGGCATGCAAGCACCTATGGACCCGTCGACAACGAGGTGCCTATGGTGACTTCGTAAATTTCAAGATGATAGTGCCGTGCGTGTGTGCGTTCATAGGATTGAGTGTATGCGCGTGTATATGAGCGCTTGCGTCTGTACTGTGTAAAAAACAACATAAATGCGTGTCAAAAAGAGACTAGTCAGTATACTCAATATTTCGCACCTCGGAGAGGAAAACGATAGAACTAGTACGTATTTATTTACGGTGCAGATTCACTCATTTTGCTCCATATGTACTCCGTCTTGGTGTAGTCTAGTCCCTTGTTGAAATCTCTAGAAGGGCAAATACTCCTTTCTAGTTTACAGGGCTATACTAGCAAGTAGTTGTACGTACTAGTACAATAATGGGATCACATAGCAAGTTTGTCTCATGCAAGAGCCTGGCTATATGCGTGCTCCAATGTTCGCAACTGCCATATTCGGTTTGCGCTTGGCTCTTCGCCTCTTCAAGAAGACGAACAATGATGTTACTTCTACTGCTTCTATAGTGTCGAATCCACTGCTGCATGTCCGTCCACTGCAAGCGGGACAGATAGCTTGTTGTAGAAGTACTACTAAGCAAAAGCCTGTCCTCGTTTGCGAGCAACAGCGCGCATGGGCGAGGGAGAAGGCGTGTAGTAAAATCAAGCTTCTCCTCGTTCTATGAGTTGACGCGACACATCATAGCACTGGCCCCACATGCTTGCCTCTAAACTTGGCTGAAAGACCCGCAGTGTACAATATATTTGCTGCAACCTCTAACATTTACCCACCACAAATTAAAATATATGTGGCCGTATGCATCGTTCTGATGCAGAGGCCGGGGAGTCCCCCCTTTTCGAAAAAAACAAATTAAAATATATATTCCTATCTTGACCAGATGAGCGTGCAAACTACAATCACCAGGGTGACAGGTAGGGCCAGAAGACTATTTTAATTTAAAAAAAAACTTCAAGACGACCACATAGCATGGAGCCGACCCCAACGATTTTAAGCTTACAGGCACGGTACACGCTATCTAGACTACTTTACACATGAAACTGCCACACGAGCGTCCGGGCTGCGCTTGGCTCTTCGCCTCTTTGGGAAGTCGAACAATGATGGTGTACTACTACACTGGAGGAGTACTACAGTACGCTTCTGGCCATCTGACACCGATTGAACTGCTGCATGTCCACCGCATGCGGGCGGGAGAGCGTGTAGCGAAAGCTTCTCCTAGTCTTGCCAGCCACCATGCTCATGGGCGAGGGAGGGACACTCCTGTCTTTGTGTGTATGATAGGTGGGCCCGATAGGTGTGTGGCCAACCTGTCATACAGCCAAAGGCAGGTGCAGTTAAGTCCGCGAGGGAGAGGATAATCAAACTTCTCATTGATGTACGAGTTGACGCGACACATCAAAGCACTGCACTCGATATATTTCAATAATTTAGGGATACCGATGCATTAATTACAACGCATGCATGCATGCAGTGAATCTCCTTTTGATACTTGCATGTGTTGATTTAATGCACCTTGAAGTAGTACTCCCTCCGATTCCTTTTACTTTACGTATAACTTTTTCTTGTTTTTCTCAGATTAGTCTGCACGTCCGCGTTGGTTTCCATCTGTGCCCCCGCTCGATTAGTTCTGCCCCCATTAATCGCGCCAGTTTCCAAAGCAGAAAATGGCTACAAGCAAACGCGTGCAGCGCCGGATGCGGCTTGACCGCCTGGGGAAGCCAACTCAAGCGAAAAGGAACGAGGACCAGCCAACCATTGCATGCACATTTACTGTCGATATTTATGCAGCTTACTCATGCGCAGGGGCAAATTTGTCTACAAAACTCAAACTACTGCCTTCCTTGGTATGCGGGAGGACAGTTATGCGTAGAGTATAAAATATGTGACGGTAAAGCTTTGTAATGCCCCGGCCCAAGCAAGAGATGGTTGTGCACGAGGAGGGCAAGATCATGCAGACGGAACATGAACCAATGAGGGAGCTTACTAAGGTCTCTATGAACCTCACCGTGCTCCACTGCCCCTTGTGCCTCCGCCCCTTGACACCTCCAGTGCATAAGGTTCGAATACACCTCGTCCATTCGGCTGATTGAGCAAGGTGCAGGTTTCTTGATTGATGTGCTGTTTGATTGATTTCTACAGTGCAAGGGAGGGCACCTGGCCTGCACGGACTGCCGCGTCAAGCGCCCCGAGAACCAGCGGGAGTGCCAGAAGTGCGAGCACGGCGGTGGCTTCGATGTGCGGAACACGGCGGTGGATGGCGTCGTTTCGTCGCTGAGGGTGGAGTGCCCGCACGAAGGCTGTGGGCTCTACGTCACTTACCACAAGCTCGCCGATCACCAGAGCGTGTGTCCGCTCGCGCCTTGCAAATGCCCTGTGCCCGTCTGCGGCTACGAAGGCCCACCACCGACGCTCTACTACCACATCAGCAACGCGCATCCCATGCCCGTGCACAAGATCCAGTACGGAAAGGTGCTCCAGCTGCAAGTGCCACTGTCAGAGCCATGGCTCTTGCTGTTCGCGGAGGAGGACCGCCACCCATTTTTCTTGGTCGGCGGCGTGCTCGACATCGGCGCGCCTATCGCCGTGTCAGTCGTCTGCATCAGAGCGGGGGCCTCCCCACTGCCGCACTACTTGGCCAAGCTGTGGGCGAACGGCTCGCCGGGGGAGCCCAGAGGCACGACCGACGCCGTCAAGGTGGAAATGGAGGTGACAAGCAGCAAGGATTCCGGAAACGTCGACGTGCAGGAGCTGACCTTCTTGACAGTTCCACCCAAACTGCTGGCCGGGGCTAAGCTTGTGTCCCTCCACATTCAGATTGACAAGCTCACGTCCTAAATGTTTCGACAGTGCCTTCTGTTTATCTTAGTAATATGCTAATATAGGGATTACCTTGGTCTACTTTAGCTTAAGAAATGGTGGGTTTTGGTGGAGATGCAACAATTACTTCGACATCAGATCAGTAATTTCCAACAGTCGAACGAATATTTTGTGTCTGTTGGATATAAAGTTCCTTTGGGTAAGAAGTACTACTTGTCATCAAAATGGATAAACGGAGATGTATGTAGACGTATTTTAGTTCTAGATACGTCCCTTTTTATCCATTTTGATGACAAGCACTCCCTCCGTTCCACAATACATGCCTTCCATTTGTCAAAATATAGATGTATCTAGACATGTTTTAGTATATAGGTACATCCATGATAGAGCCAATCGGATGGTTGAGAACACTACAATTCGTAGCTACAGATGCGTGTGTGACTCCCAGATGCAGAGGCCGGGGGTCATCATCCTCCTTTTCGAGAAAAAATAAATGGGTGTGTGAGAGGACGAGTGCGTGCGTGCACCTATTCTCTTCCTGTATAACGTACTACTAAACTCAGAGTACAAGTTTTTGTGGGTGGCACGATGGTGCATGCGAGAAGTCCCGATAGATAGGTTTAATGCATCTGAAAAAGGACTAGCCTAGAGCTCGCCACGCGGGTATTCCTGTCGAACGCCCCATTAATCGTAAGATATGTATACGACGGTGCGAGTTATTGCACGTACACAGCAGTACTCCCTCCTTTCCGGTTTATGGTGGGTGGTGGAATATTTTTTGTAGTTTGCAAAAGCACCTAATTAATGCTCTTGTTTTTCTCAAAAAATTATGTTTATAAATGCATTAGTTGCAATGCATGCATGCATAAAGTACATGCATTGGTCAATTTTCTCTTAATACTTGCATGCAATGATTGAATGCACCTTGGAATCTGAACATGTGTTGGGGAACAACCAAATTGAGCCTTATAAAATGGAAAAACTAAAATTTTGAGATAAGCCCTATAAAACCAGAAAGGAGGGAGTAGAAAATGAAGTACTCCATCTGGGATTAGTGCCGCACTTCGAAACTAGAACCATCAATAAATTTTGAGCTTGCGTCTTGTCACATTCCAAATTACTCCACGCTATATTGAATTGCAGACCTGTTCACGTTGATCACAACCTAAATGGTTTCCCAGTTAGGAGCATATTAGTACCATGCTATATTGAATTCCAAACCTGTTCACACCGATCACAACCTAAACGGTTTCCCACTTAGGAGCGTATTAGTACTCGGTTATAAATACTAGTATGCCAAGATGACTGCACATTCCTCCTCAACTCCTCATCGACAAAAACAAACAAGTCATTCAGCATCCTTCCCTTGCGTCTGCCATGGCCATCGTGAGTTCTGGGTCGAGAGATTGCCACCAGGGAGAGGCGAGCATGGAAGCGGAAGCACGAGAGATGTCCCGCCTCGCTGCGAGAGCAGCCGACATGTCCCGCCGTGTGGAAGTAGCAGCACAGAGGTCCCGCCGCGCCACTGAAGCAGCACGGAGGTCCCGCCGCGCCGTCGATGCAGCAGACTGGTCCGGCCACGCCGCGGAAGCAGCAGAGATGTCCCACCGCCCTACGAATGCAACAGAGATGTCCCACCGCGCCGCGGCGGCCTGGGAAAATTTCTCGCGAACAGGCGACGACTGTTACAGGCGCATGCATGCGATCGTCCATAGCCAGATGAATCAGATCTCCGGCTTGGCGATGTTGTAGGACGACGTGAAAGCCTCGTTTGAACAGGCTACCGGCATCATCCGGTAACTAAGGGAGGGCAGTGAGAGGCTCCAGGACGAGCGCGACCTGCTGAGGGAGAAGATCGTTCGAAGTGCAGACCAGCTGGAGGAGACCAGTGCCTTGTTGAAGAGGACCGGCGTCATCGTCAAGAAACTTATGGACGAGAATGACATGCTCCGCAACGAGCGCCAAAGGCTGGTGGAGGAATCCGTGGATGTTCTCAAGCAGCGTCTTGAGGACACGAAAGAGCTCATCGCCGCTCGCCGCAGAGACTAGTTCTCGCGGCCTGCAGCAATGCATCAAGAAAGTAGAGATCAGCGAGCCAGATCCTTGTCTTCCTTCTTCTTTTACCCTTGTGTATTTCAGGCGTAGCCGCATGTGGCTTTTTTAATTATCTTTCTAATTATGTAAGATAATTAATCGTCCTTATCTTTCTGTGGAAGATCAATGTTGCGAGGCTGGAATGAAGAAAACTCTTGCTGTGGTGACCCTGGCGTTGCTGTTCTTCTTGTTGCTGCTGGGCTTCCTTTAGTTTCCTGGTTTCTTTTGATGTAATAATGGGTTTAGGATGTGGATTGTGTCATCGGTTGTGAAATGTTGGGTTCTAGCACGGATGTTTGGCCTTTGTTAGCCTCTTGGGATGTTGCGATTTCAATCTGGTACTCCCTCCGTCTCGTAATGTAAGACGTTTTTTGACACTATACTAGTGTCAAAAAGCATCTTTTATTATGGGACGGAGGGAGTAGCTTTTAGTCCTTCGTGTTAGGCTGGAGTTGTGCTGAACTTCTTGTGAATTGTGGTGGTTTTCAGTAATGAAAACCGGAAGGGGCAAGCCCTTCTTTGATAAAAAAACGTCCTTATATTCATCAGTCTTGCTATAAGTCGCAGTAGATGCTATATAGGTCCGTCGGATCTTACATCAAGATCCGTGCTTTCAGATTTTCTTTTTTCTCTCTTAAATCTCAGTCGAGTGAGACATAGCCACGCCATTAAACCGAGGCTCGGGCGCCATTAATGGGGACCTTGGGAGAGAGGTGGAAGGCAGATGGAGGTCAAAGGGCTCTCCTCCCGATAAGCACGCGCAGGGGTCTGATCGCACGCCTCTCGTACTCAAATAGCTACCCTGCATGGCGCCTCCTAGCTAATAAAAAATGGGGACGCGTGGCGGCACGTAAATGGTACTAGTAAGTAGAACGCCCACGGTTTCAATAATACTTGTGTTTCCGATTGTAACGTGACAACACTTGTTCCAAAATGACTTTGTTGATTGTTAATGTGTTCGCCTTCGCAAATCGGACTACAAATTTACCACAGCATGTTGGTGCCATGTCATGGCACCAAGCCAAGTTTCATTATTTTCATGCGTGTTTTGGATTTACAGGAATTAAAAAACTAAGTTTCTCAATGTTTCCAACCCAGCCACGACGCCCAGAATTTTGAATTTCATTCCCATTTCTTGCACGGAACCTAGAAATTTACCCGAGGACACACATGTGATTTTTCAACTAACTTTGGTGCACTGGAACATGTGCTTGTATTTCAAATTTGAATTATGCACACAAAGGTGACACGTTCCCTCCCAGAACCACGAGCCTTCTTGAGAGAAGCTCCGATTTGCAAGAAGCTTAGACCAAAATTTTTTCCTATTCGGCCAATTTTTTTACCATGGCATGGTACTAGCATGACATGACACCATGCCAAGTTTCATGATTTTAAAACCAGGTTTCTCAATGTTCTCGACCGAGCCACGATGCCCAGATGTTTGAATCTTATTCTCATTTTTTTGCATGGGAGTAGAAATTCACCCAAGGACACAAATGTGATTTTCAACCAACTTTGGTGCACGGGAGCACGTGATTGTAGTTCAAATTTGAATTATGCACATTAAATGACCAAAAGCTCAATTAATGTGTAAATAAGGCCAAACGAAGCCAGAATAATTCCAAAATTTAACAGGGCACTCATGTAGTTCTATGTTGCCTTTGTAAATAAACTCAAGGGGGACAACATATATCGTTTGGCACTCAAAGGTGACACGTTCCCTCTCAGAACCACGAGCCTTCTTGAGAGAAGCTTCGGTTTGCAAGAAGCTTATACCAAAATCTGTTCCTATTCGGCCATTTTTTTTACCACAACATGGTAGTACCATGACATGACATCCATGCCAAGTTTCATGATTTTCAGACGTGTTTTGAATTTACAAGAATTTTAAAACCAAGTTTCTCAATGTTCTCGGCCGAGCCACGATGCCCAGATGTTTTAATTTTATTCTCATTTCTTGCATGGGACCTAGAAATTCACCCGAGGACACGAATGTGATTTTTCAACCAACTTTGGTGCACGAGAGCATGTGCTTGTAGTTCAAATTTGACTTATGCACATTAAATGACCAGAAACTCAATTAATGTATAAAAAACGACAAATGAACCCGGAATAATTCCAAAATTTAACATGGCACTAATGGAGTTCTATGTTGCCTTTGTTAAGAAACTCAAGTGTGGGGTTTGGGGGGGCAGCGTATATCGTTTCACACTCAAAGGTGGCACGTTCCCTCTTAGAACCACGAGCTTCCAAATCGGCCCAATTTTTTACCACAACATGTTAGTGCCATGACATGACACCATGTCAAGTTTCATGATTTCCAGCCGAGTTTTGGATTTACATGAATTTAAAATCTAAGTTTCTCAATGTTCTCGGCAGAGTCATGACGCCCAGATGTTTGAATTTTATTCTCATTTCTTCCATGGGACCTAGAAATTCAACCAAGGACACACATGTGATTTTTCAACCCACTTTGGTGCACCGGAGCATGTGCATGCAATTCATATTTAGATTATGCACATTAAAAGTCCAAAAACTCAATTAATGTATAAAAAGGCCAAATGAACCCAAAATAATTCCAAAATTTAACAGGGCACTCATATATTTCTATGTTGCCTCTGTAAATGAAATCAGGGGGAGGCAGCGTATATCGTTTCGCACACAAAGGTGACACGTTCCCTCTCGGAACCACGAGCTTGTTGAGAGAATCTCCAGTTTTGCAAGAGGCTTATACCAAAACTTGTCCCAATTCAGCCAAAAATTATACGTATGAAAACAGGGTTTAGATTATCCCGAACATCTCGCTACCTAGACCAATAATGTACTATGATTTGAATTCAACATAAAATGGATACAGATATTTGAATTGGAGAGCGTATGGTACATGTAGTTCATAGTGAAATATGATTACTGCTATATGCATGTCTTTTTGTTATCAAGATAATATTTAAATTATTGTATAACTTGACAACAATCCTATTCAAATAAGGAAAATTGATTCAAATTTAGTCCATATGGTAGACGACAATATATATGTTCACATGGTGGAGTAAAATGTTCATATATGATGGAAGATCAAAATGTACGACTACATCAATTATAAACCGCAAGGTCACCTAATGATATATTCGAATTCAACATAACATGGATTCAAAAATTGAAATTCGAGATCATGGCATCTGTAATCATATAAAAAGGGACATTAATCTTTCTTTGGTGGGAATTGATTTGTTTTTTGTTGTTGTTGAGGGAAGTGCGAATCGATTTGGTACTGTGCAGGGTAATCTTGTTCCCCCATTTTTTTACATTTTTCTTGTAGTTTTTTCAATGGCATCTATAGCAATATAGTAAAAGGGGACATGACTCTCTTGTGTCTTGTATGATTTTTTTACACGTTAAGTTTGTTCTGCCGAACAAGGAATCCGCACCTTGTTATCCCAAAATTTTCAAGATCGAGTATCTTTTGTCTCACCTACTTTGAAACTCCCGCTTCTTCAACCCGCGCTGTGCCTTGTTATCCTGAAATTTGGACGCGCGCGAGAACTCCCTCCTCATCCGAAATTGCTCCCGCAGCTCAGACATGCAAAATCCCCCTTCTACCCCTCAGCCGGAAATGAAGCTCCACGTTGTGGTGTCAAAACCGGTGGGGGTACACTAGTAACTTACCCTACATTTCGGACAAGCGCGTCCTAAGCTTGGCTCCCCCTCCCCCTTCGCCCCCCCATTCATACACCGAGGCCGCCAAAACCTGCGAAACCCCATGCTCCTCCGTCGGCCTCCCGACCACCGCCCAGCCGGAGACTCTTCCCTGACTACGTCGTCCACCGCAACAACTCGCCGGCCCTCATCCACCGCACTGGATGAGGATCCGTTGTCGATCTTGTCGTCCCGCCGGATCAGTCGCCCCGTCCTCCACCTCCAAGGAGCTGCCCCGATGTTCGCCTCGTCTATCGCGCCACCTCAATCCCCACAGCGCCGTCTTGACCTACCCCATCGGAACCGCATCACTCTCACCAATTCCTCCGATGAAGCCGAGGCCAACTCGGCGCCACCAAGGAGGTTCTGCACTCACTGCTGCATTTTATCTTTTATTCGATCTCACAAGGCTGCCAGTGCTCGATACCGAGCAGACATGGCATCTCCATCGACGGCACCATCGCCGGCCACATCATCCACGGCGTCTCTCCCCCATGTCGTTGCTTCCTCGGCGGCGACTTCCACAACGACACTAGCTGCAGCTGCTCCGGCTCTCGCTCGTGCTGCGGCTCTGTTCTTGCTGTCGGTCGCACCGCTGCACTGCTCCTGCTCTCGTTTGTGCTGCTGCTCTTCTCTTGCTCTTGCTTGCGCTGCTGTTGCTGCACGACCTCCGGCAGCTACAGGAGTTGCTGCTTTAGCACTCGCTCGCGGTGCTACTGCATGACTTGCTCTCTGCTAGTGTGTTCCCTGCTCGAGCGTCTGCTGATTTAGATCACTGCTTCTCTGCTACTAGTGCTCGAACGCCCTAAACATCTATTGCAATGCTCTGTTACTAGTTCAATCAGTTTCGACAACAGTTTCGACTGTGAAGTTCATTTTCTTCAGTTAAGTTCAGAGTGAACAGTACTTACAGCATCTGTCGGAGCGGCCGTGGCACGGCTGATGCATTTTACATCTAGCACTTTTTGGTAATGTATTTTACATCATCTATTGCAGATGATATTAGGGTCCCACTTTAGATTAAAGTTGTCTGTCTTGTCATGCTTCAGCCTCGTCGCCGTACACATTAGTGGAGCTGCTCCAATGACGGAACCGTCCATCACAGTGGAGCAGTACCCTCGGCGCCGTCTCCAGAGGCCTCGGATCTTCTTCCCTGCCTCCGACAGTCACACCAGCATCATCACCATCCTCCATGTCCAACCCAATGATGCTGAGGTCCACAAGGCTATGCCAAAGAGGTTGTACACTCGTCGCATCACTTTGTTTCTCCATTCCTCTGTTCTTCCAATTCATGTGATCCAAACACCCAGGTTGACTGAAATCCTATGTTTCCAAATGCTCTGTTTTGCACGTGCATTCCTATCCTATTCATGTGTTTTTCCTGTCCCTGCGTTTATAGAATCCTCCAATTCTAAGGAGCCCTTATAGATTTACTTCATTTTCAGATTGGCGTCAAAGAAAACTCTGTGTGTTATGTCCTGCTCCTGCCGTGCCGTCATCCACCCCACCTGAGGTGCACCATCGACATAAGCGTTCACTGCAGCAGAGATTCCCCCTGCAGACTTTCTTTCGCCGGATCATCTTCCCCGTTGCCGGCAGCCACGCCAACTGCATTACCATCATCGACTGAGCAGATGAACCTGAGGACTACACAGTTCCGGAAGAGAGGTCACAGTCTTTTGTGTTTGCTTACATTATACATCGGTTATTATTACCTGCTACTTTATCGTTCAATCTTGAGTTTTGAATTGCCCATGGGTCTCATATCGAGCCGGCAACGAATAGTATCTGTCTACTATCTGGTTCATCTGGGGTCTTCTATGTGGTTCATGTTGGGTGGGCAACAAACAATAGATGATCCATTGTCTATCTTTTTAAACTGAAGCTATAATCTACCTGCTATCATTAGTTTTGGATCCATCCACTCGTTTGCTACCATCAGTCTTGATTTTTGCATGCACCCGTTAGGCCATACAAAATCTAACTATTTTTTTATTATGCATGTCAGATATTGTACACAATCATACTGAACATGTAGAGAAAAAGAGAAGACCGTTGCGTGCGAATATAATGTCATGCAGACGCTGCTCCATGGTGGGCGAAGTGCCCCCTGTCGGTGTCAAAACCGGCGGATCTCGGGTAGGGGGTCCCGAACTGTGCGTCTAGGCAGATGGTAATAGGAGACAAGGGACATGATGTTTTTACCCAGGTTCGGGCCCTCTCGATGGAGGTAAAACCCTACTCCTGCTTGATTAATATTGATGATATGGGTAGTACAAGAGTAGATCTACCACAAGATCGGAGTGGCTAAACCCTAGAATCTAGCCTATGGTACGATTGTTGTTCGTCCTATGGACTAAAACTCTCCGGTTTATATAGACACCGGAGAGGGCTAGGGTTACACAGAGTCGGTTACAAGGGGAGGAGATCTTCATATCGTTTCGCCAAGCTTGCCTTCCACGCCAAGGAAAGTCCCATCCGGACACGGGACGGAGTCTTCAATCTTGTATCTTCATAGTCCGGGAGTCCGGCCAAAGGTCTTAGTCCGGCCATCCGGACACCCCCTAATCCTGGACTCCCTCAGTAGCCCCTGAACCAGGCTTCAATGACGACGAGTCCGGCGTGCAAGTTGTCTTCGGCATTGCAAGGCGGGTTCCTCCTCCAAACATTTCATAGAAGATGTTGAACACTAGGGTAGTGTCCGCCTCTGCAAAATAAGTTCCACATTCCTTTGTAGAGAGAATAATATTTGTATTAATCGGATCTGCTGACGTATCCCGTGGCGTGACATCATGCCACAACCAGGCTCTTTATTTATTTTACTGTTCCACCTCAGCGCGTTTAGCGAGGCGGTTTCCTTGGCACATCTAGTCAAAGCAGAGATCGTGTCCCCTTATTCCGGGATTCTCATCAATACGGGTGTGGGTAACCCAACCGTGCCTTTGGTATGACTCCATAATTGAAAACGAGTCTCAAACGGTTACAGGGAGGGCTCTTGGTATTCAACCCCTTTATAAAGGGACCAAGGCTCGACTCCCTTCTTTTCAATCCAATCGATTCTGCCCCTTGCTTTGAGTCCCAACACCCAAAGTTCAAGTTTTAGGCGATTCAGACCTTCGACGATGTCCAGCCCTGACCTTGAAGGCCGGTGGATGCCTTCCTCTGTTATGGAAGAAGATGTGTGAAAGCTGAGAGATGCCAGGTGTCTAACCGGCGAAATCTCGCATAGGCTGCCTGCTCAAGGGCAGGCCATTCCCACTCCCCAGCCCGGTGAGAGCGTGGTGTTCGCATCTCACTTCCTTCGAGGGCTAAGCTTCCCGATTGATCCCTTTGTGAGGGGGCTCATGTTTTATTACGGGATGGAGTTCCACGACTTAGTTCCGGAGTCCATCCTCCAAATCTCATCATTCATTGTCGTGTGTGAGGCCTTCCTCCATATCACTCCTCACTTCGGATTGTGGCTAAAAACTTTCAAGGTGGAACCGAAGATGATCGAGGGGCAGCACGCTGAGTGTGGAGGAGCTATAATAAGCAAGAGGGCCGACGCTCCATGGCCCGAAGGCTCTTTTCAAGGGGAGCTCGACTTATGGCAACGGGACTGGTTTTACATCACAGCCCCTAGGGGCACCACATGGGTGGCACCGCCTACTTTTTGCTCGGGTCCCCCCCACGGCTGGCATCATGGGTTAATGAAGGACTTATCTAGGGGCCGTCGAAAGACGTGCCCTTGCTGCAGGGCCATATTCGAGATCTCCTAGAAAGAGATATCAATCTGACCGTGGTGGTGCAAGTCATGGTGATTCGCCGCACACTGCCCTGCAAACGTCGACCTCTCTGCCTGTGGGAATTCAATCCTGAGGGACCACGGGTCCTACAACACTTCATGGGAATGACGCCCATGGAGATGTACAAATTGTTCTTCGGATCACAAGCAAGGTGTCCGGATCTGTCCGAGGACGCTGGTCTGAGCTGTAACCGCCCAGATGCTAAAGTAAGTAGCTCCATATTTGCACCTACCATCCATATTTTTATCAAATCTACCCTTTAGCAGAGTTGCCCTTTGAACAGGAGTGGATAGCAAAGGCTAAGCTTATCAGGTGTCCAGCCCCCTTGCTCGAGACCGTGCCGAATCCGATGCTGACCAGGATGCTGGAGGATGCACCGTTGGCGGAGGAAAAAGAGGGGGACCAAGGAGCTACCGCCTCCACGAAGGAGGCCGTCAGGAAGGGAAGAATCGAAAATTCTCCCGACCAGGGAAAGAAAAGGGCTGCCTCTGAAGACCCGGAGGTGATAACCTCAAAACGGGGAAAGAAATCTTCGTTAGTGGGTTCGACGCCGGTGGACGCTTCAGCCGAATCGCCCCCTAAAGGGGACCCGCTCTCCCCCGAGGCGTAAGTGAGGGGAGGGGTTCCTTAATGAATCACATTCATGTTTTATACCTGAGGAAAATAACCGAAGCATTATCTTGCAGTTCGGATCTCAACCCTTCTCAACAGAGCTCATCTTCAGGGGATCTTCGTCCAGAGATGATAGAGAGTGAAACGCCCCCCCTTGTTCCCCCGTCCTACGAGGCTGGCGACCCTGAGGTATCGTCCCGGAGGGCTTTTTCAAGTCCGGACCCTGGGAAAGGTCGTCAGACTAGTCCGGCACCCTCTTGCGCACCGACGGAGGTGCTGAAGGATCTGCTTGGTAGGGCGTCCATCTCAGAAGAACACCGTATGTTGATGGATACGGTGATCGGAAGGATTTCATCCGCAGAAAGCGGATTGTACGAAGCTGCCAGGAGTTTACTAACAGGCTTTGAGGTATGTAAAAAGGTGTACCTTTTGGTAGAGCCGCATATTAAATGTGCCCTGTATGAATGGTAGCCCCTGAGACTCTGTGTGTCATCATGAATGACGGTGCACAGAGGATCATAATCCCAGGTATAATATGTTGCTTATTCCATGAAGGTGGCGAGGCGCTCGGTGGCTAGCCGGACTGGTGAATCTGCTGAACTAAAGCGGCAACTTGACATGGGCGATGCCGACATCGCTCTTGTAAATAAGCGGCTAGACGAGGCTCAAGGTATGTTCAAAAGACACCCAGTAATAGGAGCTTGATGCTCGGGCCTTATATATATATATACTTGATGTAGATGGTGCTGTTGCCGTGGAGAACCTTTGGGCGGAACTTGCCCGAGCCAAGGAGCAAGCAAGGAAAACTGATGCGGCTGTCGTTAAAGCGGCTGAAGAGCTAAAAGCCGAACAGGCTGCTCACTGCCAGAGCAAGAAGGAAATGGCCGAGATGGCCATAGAATTGAGGGATGCTACCGACCGCTGTAGATTGCTTGAGCAAGAAGATAGGGCAGCTCAGAAAGATCTTGAAAAGATCACGGCCGAAGCCAAGGATACTCGCTCTGCCATGAGAGCGAGGAAGGAGGAGCTGCGTCAGGCCGAAGATATCACGGCTGGAAAGCCTTATATGCTGCGGATGAAGTTCGGAGACCCGAAGTATGATCCGTTAGACCGGCAGTGGAGTTTGGACAACGCTTATCTGGATTTGGCCGCAAGTGCGGCGGACGCGACCGAACACTTCCGCAGCCGAGTTGACCATGAATTGGAAGAGCTTTTTTGGTCGCAGTACCACAATCCGGAGCGCCCACTGTCAGTCTCCGACCGTTTAGCCGCCTGGGCAGAGCTGAACAGATTATCCGGACTTGCCATGAAATTTGTTGCGAGTCGTCTTTGGCCGGAGAAGCCGGAGCCGAAGAGCTCTTTTGGCTTGGTGCAGCAATTTCTTGGTTCGGTGCCGCATGCTGATGCAATGAAGAGGTCGGCGTGCATAGAGGGCGCACAGATGGCTCTTGCCCGTGTCAAGACATACTGGGCAGATATGAAGGCCAGTATTGTTGTGTCCCAAGATTCGGACGAAAGCCGAGTACCTGCCAAGCACTATTTTGGGGAAGTTCTTCCTGGCGCTCGTATAATAGAGTCGCAGTGCTCGAAGGATGCTGTGTTCGAATAGCTTATACTATTTGTAAGACGAATTGTGTTTTTATGAAAAAAACTTTTTTATACTTGTGCTTGCAAGAATCATGATACCTCCTGTGCGGCCGTTTAATGTATACATTTGTATGTAAACTGAAAGATGGCAGTCGTTGGCTTCAGCCCCCACGCATAAAATGCGGGGGTGTTCGCAAAAAAGGCATCTATTCACACTTAATCCAACGTCTTGGTCCTATAAAGGAGGTGGTAGCACGGCGAACTAGGCAACCGGACTATAATGCTTTATCACTTTCACTTAGCCATAGGAGTTTGACAGTGGGACTACTGAATAGCCCCTAGGGGCACTGCACTCGCCCGAATTCGGGGCGTGAGTGTGCCTGACCGAGAAGCAGCCCTTCGTTATTGCGGGGGAATCCTAAAGATTCCGAAAGTCATCGAGTGGTTGACCAGTCTCTCGCTATATCATGACAGTCAGTTTTCGGCTTTCTCTACTGAGGTGCTCACCCGGCCGAACCGGGGCACAATCGCAGTAGTTCTCCTGGTGCCGCGTTAGCCGATATAACGGAACGTAAGGCAGCAAAACATAGGAGCCGGGCAAACCCAACATTTGACCAAAGACATGATTCGGAGCTGGTGCATATAGGGCCAAACTCGTGACGCCGAACACTCCCTAAGGTGTTCGGTCTTTATGAAAACGGGCCGAAATAGAGCCCTTGGTAAAAAAGCCCCTAGTGTCCAGGTAGGCGCAAAACAAAAATTCTGACGTGGCCACATGCCAAGATGCCAGCCTCCTCCTCGGCTTATGGAGAAAACCGGGGGATGTTATCAACAAGAGACAGTAAAAAAGGTTTACGCAGGGTCTTAATCTGAAGAGAATCCTTGGAACGGGTCCCTGCTGCACGTCTGCGCCTGTGTCTCCATCGTTCCGTATCCTGGACGGGCGTAGCACGATGCTTGTCTGCGAAAGAGAGGAACTTAGTAAAAAGAAAAGCGTGCGAGAAATCTATATCGAAATAAAAAAAATATAGTTGGAGCAAGAGTTGGGCCGTATTGTTTCCGGGCGTGAGCACACGGAGCCCCTTGCATTAGGGTATGCGGTAATTTAAGCATGTTGACGCCGGACTCGTCGAGGCGTGTCCGGCATAGCAGGGCTGGATTGGTGGGCGGCTGCCTAGGCGACCGCACCCCTGCCCGTACTTTGGGGGTCAATTTATGTTCCCTTGCAATGAGATGATGCCCTTTGGACCGGGCATTTTAATTGTAAGGGATGCGTAGTGCGGTATTGCGTTAAAGCGGGCGAAGGCTTCACATCCGAGTAGCGCTTGATAGCGACTTACGGATGGGGCGATGTGGAATGTTAGCTTTTCGCTTCGGAAGTTGTCGGGTGATCCGAACGTGACTTCTAGCGTAAGGGAACCCATACTTGGGGT
Source organism: Triticum aestivum (assembly GCF_018294505.1). NCBI lineage: Eukaryota > Viridiplantae > Streptophyta > Magnoliopsida > Poales > Poaceae > Triticum > Triticum aestivum. The sequence continues at coordinate 576,956,497 of NC_057804.1, read as the reverse complement.
ATCCGAACCTGGCGTTACTCCTTGAAAGGAAGTGTTGCCAAGGTAGATTGCGACTGGGTGTACCCCGAGTTTGCGGACTGTGTCCTGATACAACAGGTTCAAGTCGCTGCCGCCGTCCATAAGGACGTTTGTAAATTGGAGTCCGTTAATGATTGGATTTAGGACCAAGGTAGTCTAGCCTGCGTTCTGGTCTCCTCTAGAGTAATCCAGATGATCAAAGGTGATTGGTTTTAACAACCAGTGGGGTTGCTCCTCTGGGGCTGGCTGTACGGCGCGTGTCGTTGTAGGTGCCGTTCTATTCTTCTTTGTCGCATGAAGTAGATTTACTGTCTTGACTTCTTGTGGGAACTTCTTTTGTTCTCCGGTGATCTGCTCGTGGGGTGCATTGTCATCTTCGCTTGGTGTGTTGAGCCCCTTGTGTTCGGCGTTGAGCTTGCCGGACTGCTTAAAGACCCAACAATCTCGGTGGGTATGGTTTGCCGGTCTCCCCGGAGTGCTGTGGATTTGGCATATTTTGTCCAAAATTTTGTTGAGGTGTGATAGCTCGTCCCTATCTTCTTTGGGGGGCATCTTTTTCTGATTTTGCCGAGGACTTTTGAATCCGGCGTTTACTGCCGTGCTCATCGGGCTTTTGTCCTTTGTCCGGCACGGCTCGTTGTTATGATGCGGCTTCCCGTTCCCGTCTCTCAGTTCGGACGTATTCGGGTCGCTGGTGCTGCTTCTTGCCAGCCAGCTATCCTCTCCTGCACAAAAGCGGGTCATGAGGCTTGTTAACGCGGCCATTGTTCGTGGCTTTTCTTGGCCGAGGTGTCTGGCAAGCCATTCGTCTCGGATGCTATGTTTGAAAGCTGCGAGGGCCTCTGCATCCGGACAGTCAACTATCTGATTCTTTTTGATAAGGAATCTGTTCCAGAGCTTCCTCGCTAACTCTCCGGGCTGCTGAGTTATATGGCTCAGATCGTCTGCATCCGGGGGCCGGACATAGGTCCCTTGAAAATTTGCCCGGAAAGCATCCTCAAGCACTGCCCAACTTCCCATGGTGTTTTCGGGAAGGCTTTTAAGCAAATGCCGGGCTGTCCCTTTGAGCTTAAGGGGTAAGTATTTTATGGCGTGGATGTCGTCTCCTCTGGCCATGTGTATGTGGAGGATGTAGTCCTCGATCCAGACTCCAGGGTCTGTTGTTCCGTCGTATGGTTCTATGTTCACTGGCTTGAATCCGGCTGGGAATTCATGATCCAGCACCTCATCAGTAAAGCATAGGGGGTGTGCGGCGCCCCTGTATTTAGGCGTGCTGCGATTTTTGGGTATTTTTTGCGTTGCATCACTCATTGGAGCTTGCTTTCTTGGCCTATAAATGGATCTGGTAGGGCCAGTTTTCTGATGCGGATTCTTGGACGGATCGCGCGCTATATTGAGTGCGGCGTCCTTTGACGCGCGAGATTGATCGTAGGGTCATCTATCCGACCTTGTGGAGTCCTTATTTTTTGACCGTGGGGGCTTTATGGCCTCTTCGTCAAATTTCGGTAGTAGTTTCCACTTCGGATAGCTCTTTGTGTGGCGACTACTGCCGTACTTGTGTGCGGTATTGAGTACCTTGCCCCATCTGATCCTGAGTGCATCCTCTGCTGTCTTGAGCCTCCGCTTCTGTTTTTCAGGCTACGTGCAGTGGCGACGAGCCTTTGGTGGAGGTTCTGATGTTCCAGCAATTTGTTTGGTGTGAGGTCGTCCGGGCTATTATCCTTCCCGGGGATTGGTTGTTCGGATTGTCCGCCCTGCTTGGACGGATGCTCGACGGCATGTTCATCGTCCGTTGAGTCGCCCTGCTCTATGGCTGGGTTTTTGTCGAGGTGGGGCTTGGCCTTGCGCTTACGCCGCCGCTTTGATTGTTTCTCGGGGGAGCGATCTCTGGCCGCATCCTTTTGGTCCTCATAGTCATTTCTGTTGCGTGTGTCCACCATGTATACATCGTATGATGAGGTGTTTTTCCGGAGCCCTATAGGTACTGGTTCTTGATCGTCTCCTTTATCGGCGTTCATACCGTTGATATCTTCGGAGTCGAAGTCTAGCATGTCGGTTAAATCGTCGACAGTGGCTACAAAGTGGGTGGTGGGTGGGCTACAAATTTCTTCGTCGTCCGCGTCCCAACCGTGTTGGCCATAGTCCGGCCAGGGCTCTCCTGACAAAGAGAGAGACTTTAATGAATTCAGGATGTTGCCGAAAGGTGAGTGCTGAAAGACATCCGCGGCGGTGAACTCCATGACCGGAGCCCAATTGGGCTTAACCGGGAGAGGTGCGGAATCGGAGTCCGGCACCTCGGAGTCACGGGCCTTGCGAGGGACTAGGCTGGTATCCGGCTCTATCGCCGTAGAGATTGCAGTTTCCGGGGTGGCGTCTAACCGTCCGTCCCCGACTGGCGTAGTGGGCTCCGAGCTAATGGTCGGAGCGGACACCTGAGCGACGCTCTGGGCATTGTCCGATGACAGAGCTAAATCGTGCCCATCATGACAGTGCGGCGCGCCCGGTTGTGACTCGAATCCGTCGAAGATCAAGTCCCCGCGGATGTCGACCGTGTAGTTTAGGCTTCCAAACCTGACCTGATGGCCGGGGGCGTAGCTCTCGATCTGCTCCAAATGGCCGAGCGAGTTAGCCCGCAGTGCGAAGCCGCCGAATACGAAGATCTGTCCGGGGAGAAAAGTCTCATCCCGGACCGCGTCGCGGTTGACGAGCGAAGAAGCCATCGGGCCTAAAAGGCGACGACACAGAGGAACTCTCAATGAAAGCACCAATGTCGGTGTCAAAACCGGCGGATCTCGGGTAGGGGGTCCCGAACTGTGCGTCTAGGCGGATGGTAACAGGAGACAAGGTACACGATGTTTTTACCCAGGTTCGGGCCCTCTCGATGGAGGTAAAACCCTACTCCTGCTTGATTAATATTGATGATATGGGTAGTACAAGAGTAGATTTACCACGAGATCGGAGTGGCTAAACCCTAGAATCTAGCCTATGGTATGATTGTTGTTCGTCCTACGGACTAAAACTCTCCAGTTTATATAGACACCGGAGAGGGCTAGGGTTACACAGAGTCGGTTACAAGGGGAGGAGATCTTCATATCGTATCACCAAGCTTGCCTCCCACGCCAAGGAAAGTCCCATCCAGACACAGGACGGAGTCTTCAATCTTGTATCTTCATAGTCCCGGAGTTCGGCCAAAGGTCTTAGTCCAGCCATCCGGACACCCCCTAATCTTGGACTCCCTCACCCCCCCTCTCCTGCATTTCCAGATTGTATTCCAGAGGAAGATAACTGTTCAGATGGAGATTCAGAAGGAGCCAACCATGCCTGTTTACCACATGAGGTGGTTGGTCTAACTTGGCATGCTGATGTTGGTCATATCATGCATATGGCACCTTGCATTGCTTACATTATACATCTTATATGTTATCAGCTTAGTTTAGATTTGCTTTGTGTGAATGCCACCTGTTTGGTTTCTATATCATACTCCCACCATTCCTAAATATTTGTCTTTTAAAAGATTTCAACAAGTGACTACATACGGAACAAAATGAGTGAATCTACACTCTAAAATATGTCTATATACATCTGTATGTGGTAGTCCATTTGAAATCTCTAAAAAGACAAATATTTAGGAACGGAGGGAGTATATGGGAATTATGCAATGCCATCTTCTTTAGCCAGGCATCATATACGTGAATCATGCAATGCCACCCTGTTTAGCCAGTCATCGTATATGTGAATTGTATCGTGCCATATTTTTTTCCATAATGTATTCCATTTGTCAACAATGTTTATACATTCATCTACTCTTCCTGTGCATCAGCCATTTGAGTCGGTCATGGGAAAATCTGGAGTGAAAACAAGGTCTTCTGAGCAGTCAGTGCTACCTGTCGATGCAGATTTCTTGCTGGTTACAGATAGGTCCTCAGAGGAGGATTCAAAGAGAGATGACCAATCGTATTCCCCCCCCCCGAGGTGCATGCTCTAACTTGGCTGGGTTATATTGCTCATATCATGCATATGGTGTCTTGCATTGCCATGCCATCTGCTTAGATTAGACATGCTTTGTGTGAATGCCTCATGTTTGCTTTCTATATCAGATATGTGAATTATGCAATGCCATGTTTTTCAGCCAGTTATCATATATGTGAATTATGCACCGCCATGGAGCCAGGCATTATATATGTGAATTATCTCATGCCATCTTTTTTTTCATTACGTATTCCATTTGTCGACAATCTGTGTATATTGAACTACTCTTTATGTGTATCAGCCATTTGAGCTGGTTATGGAAAAATCTGGAGTGAAAACAAGGTCTTCAGAGCAGGCAATGGTACCTATTGAAGCATATATCTCGATGGTTACAGGGAGCTCCTTAGAGGAGGATTCAGAGACAGATGACCAGTCCTATATCCCACCTGAGGTGTATGCTCTAAGTTGCAATGTTTATATTTCTCGTATGATGCATATGGTGTCTTGCATTGCTTAGTTTAGACATCATATGCACAATATTGAATTCTATCTGCTTAGTTTAGAGATCATACATGCGAGTGCCAGCTGCTTAGTATATGAATCAATTATGTCAATTATATCATGCCATCCTGTATACTTAGACAACATGTATGTGAATTATTTCATCCCAACCTATTTTAGAAAGACATCATATAGTTTTGTCATGTCATCCTGTTTAGGTACTCATCATATGTTGAATTATGCCATTATATCCTGTTAAGTTATCCATCATATATCTAAAACTGTGTCATGCTATCCTGTTTAGTTAGGCAGCATATATGTGAAATTGTGTCATGCTGTCCTGTTTGGTTAGACAACATATATGTGAATTACCACATCTGTCTATCATACAATGTCTGTACGTTCAATTTCTTTTCTTGTTTATCGGCCACTTGAATTGGAGGGGGTGATGGCAGTATCTAAGGGAGCAAAAACCCGTTCTTCACAAAAGACAGTGCTACCCGTCGATGCAGATAGAACCATGGTTGTACTGGCCCACAAACTAGCCCCACCACACATAATTGAGACTCTTCCAGATTGCACACTTACACCGTTGGGTAGAGAACCAGCTACAACCCATCTAACCGCAACCCCAGCGGATAGTAACCCACTTATAGTTCACAAAGCACCATGTCCACCACAGAGTACCCCCACACGAGCAGTTTGTAAAGCTACTGCAGTGCCCAAAGCACGAAGACCACCATGGCTAACCCAAACTCCACGTTTAAAGCAGAAGAGCAACTGTTCTCAGGTCAGATTCCGTAGCTATGGTCCATACTCCTTTGCTGTTGCATCACTGTATTTACTCATACCAACTACTTCCGAATTTGAAGGATCCAATTGAAACTCCAATGGCGCAACAGGTATGTTTTAAACCTATTTCTTTAACTGGATTGCTTTTCTAACTTCTTGCTCTATGTTGATTTCAGTTTAAGTTGTATAAACAGTTATGTTCTCATGTCATGCACATTACAAGTGCTGCCAATGCTATGTAGTTTCTCACACTTATATTCTGTCTATGCTGCTGTGTCTTAAAAATATATGAGTTGAACTGTGTCTCTATCTTGATTAGGGAACATAAACTAGAATGATATGGACAATATAGTGACCATAGTACATAGATATATGTTTGTTTCATGCTATTATCCTGTCCACCTTACTACTGAACCGGTTTACCAAAATGAGTTTGGTATACTACAAGCTAAACCTATGATGTGTCTGCTTGTTTCTCTTGTAGTATGCAAACAGAATATTGGAGAAGAGCACCACACTATGCAATGGTAGAGAAAGTAATGAAGATAAGGTTCAAGATAGTGAGACAACCCTGTTGGAATCCAAGAAAGGTGATAAAAACGATCTTGTAGACAGTGAGAAAACCCCACAGTCCTGCGTTGATGTAGTGCTCGAGTTACTGGCCAGTACCGCTGGCACAAGCTCTTCGAACTCACTTCCTGAATCACTTCAGCTTCTTCAGTCTCAGCTACAAGCTGAAAGGCATCAGTCAGCTGTGCTGCGGCAAGAAGCCGAAGGACTGAGGAAGTCCCTGCAGAATTCAGATGCATACTTTCTTGTGCAACAGCAAGCGCTGGAGGATTTAAGCGCCAAACGAGAGAAAGTTAGTAAGCTTGCTAAGTATCTTGCCAGCATTATGGGTACCCAGGATATTGTTTCTTGAACTCTTCTAAAGTGGTTTCAGTTCTGGACTTGTTTTGCTGCGGCGTTTATATGCTGCTGTGTTCCCTATATTTGCACTGGTTTGAACTTTGATGCCCAGTGGATGTGACATGTGTAATAGCCGTGATAGCCTAGCATAAGTTGCTTGGTTATTTATTTCCTTGTTGTCTTGTTTATTTGTTTGCTTGTAGTCAGTGCAGTTTTTTTTTCGCGGTTTGCTAGTGGCTGCAATAACCTATTTTTTAAAACTAGGCCACAATAACCATGGGCTAATATTTACTGTAGTGACACTGGGCCTCCTACAGGCCGTAAAAACAGTGGGCCTTCTACAGGCCGTAGAAATAGTAGGCCTTCTACGGGCCGTAGAAACATTGGGCCTTCTATGGGCCGTAGAAACAATGGGCCTTCTACGGGCTGTATCATCAATGGGCCTTATACGGGCCGTATGATCGATTGGCCAAACATGGGCCAATAACAGGCCGCATTATGGCCGTAAACAGGCTAGAGTTGGAATCGTCCGTTCATGGGCGACCATAACGGGCCATCTTTAATAGGTTGTATTTGATGACGCTATGAAAACAGCCCAATGTATTAACGGACCACAAATGGGCCGACTGTAACCACGGGCTGAATTTGGCCCACAAGCAGAAAATGACAATAATGGGCCGTAAGTAAACGAATGCTCGAAATGAGCCCAAGAATAAATGGGCTCTGAGAAGGCCGAAAGATAACATGGGATGGAAACGGCCCAACTGAATAACGGGCCCTTAATGGGTATAAAGTGATACACTGTTCATTACGGGCCAGTTTCACCACGGGCCGTTAATGGGTCTAAAGTGATACACTGTTCATTGCAGGCCAGTTTCACCACGGGCCGTTAATAGGCTAAGAGTTACATAGGGCCTCATATGGGCTGAACGACGTCATGGGCCATACATGGGCCAGAAGTGAAAATGGGCTGGAATCATATTGGATGCCCAGATGATGCTACTGGGCCTAATTCGGATAGGGTGTAACGGGCCTTGGGTTAGTGGGCTGTAAATGGGCTATGTGCGAACAAGCCGTTAACAGGCTTTCCATGGGCCAGCCCGTCACCTTTTGACCAAGTCAAACAGGCTGGCCTTTTCATAGGAATGGGCCTCTATTGGGCCGTGCCACGTGTCGACGTATCATAGGCGCCCTCTGTTGGGGATATTACTACTAGGTGTGAACCGGCCTACCTAGGCCGGGTTAACTTGTCACATCCCTAGCTGCTGGTAGTGCTCTAGGCTAGCTTCATGTGTGCATCATGTCTATATTTTCGAAACTTGAATTGAGGAAAATTGGAAGCCTCAAAACCCTAAATAAAAGAAGGGCAAAAACCCTAAAAATCTCATTCATTGTTCCAAAATGCTCTTCTGAAATGTTTGATAATTCTTGGCAAGGGTTCTGGTCCCAACCAAAATATTGAACATTTTTAAGGAATTATTTTTGGGACTTTGGATTTAATTCATTAGCTATTTGAATTTGAATTATATTCATATAATTAGAATATAATTTCAAATATCCCTGAAATATTTTATGAGCTTTTGGAAAAGCCCATCTAGCAAAATACAAATATTCAGAGGAGTTTTTGGCATTGTTTGAATTATTTCAAATTCAAAACAGTGGCAAAAGAATTAAATAAAAATAAAACAGAACAGAAAATTTAAAAAAGAGCAGAAGGACTTACCTGGCGCCAATTACCTGGCCCAACTCCAGCTGGCGGCCCAGCCCGCCACCGCTACCCCCCCTGTCGCCTTCCTCCTCTGCCAGGAGGACAAGCACGTGCCCAGCGCGCGCGGCCACGCGCCCCGGCCACCTCCTCCCTGCCTGGCTGCCTCCTCCTCCCCTCGTCCCTCCCGCGACGCCACGCAGCCCCCGACCCCCTCTCACTTCTCCCTCGCTCTCTGGACCTCCCTCCCCCCTCGCTCCTCTACTTCCCCCCCATGACCGAGAGTCGCCGTCGCCGCCGCTCGCCATAGCCACGCCTACCGGCCACCCCACGCCTCGCAGACGCTCCGGAAAGCTCCGCCTCGTCTCCCTCTTCATCCCCACCCAGACGAAAGGCGCCGGAAGCCCCTGGATGCCGCTAGCTCCGCCATTCCCCTCCTCGGCCACCGGGGATCGCCGTCGTCAAATTCATCGCCGTGCGGCCTTCCCCGAGCTCGCCGACCCCTCCGTTCGATCCACTGTGAGCCCCTCTTCCTCTTCCCCCTTGTCTCAAGCTCGTGCTCATCCCCTAGCTTCTTTCTCCACCGCGGCCGATTGCTCCTCGCCGCCGGCCATGGCGCTGCCGTGGCCAGGGTCACCCCAGCTTGCGCCCGAGCATGTTACCAAGTTCGCCGCCCTCTCAGGAGCCCGCAGAGCCCTTCCGTTTTCCCTCTAGTGCACCGCAGCGCCGTGTTCGACCTCGGCCGAACTCCGGCGGCCACCTAGGTCGTCGCCGGCGCCGATTCCGGCTGCCCCGACCCCAACCGACTCCACAGGAAGACGCGGCGCCCTTCCAGCTATCCGTAGAGCCCCTCCTCCGTCCGTTTGGTCGCCGGAGCAAGAAACCCGAAGGCCTCCGCCGCCTCGGCCTCGCCGGCGACTCACCGCCGGCGGGTTAGGCCCTGTTGACCAGGGGTTTGACCCCCTGGGTCGATGACAGGTGGGGCCAGCCCCTGTTAATTAGTTTAGTTTTTTCTAACTTTTTTAGCCACTGACTCGCTGACCTGCGGGCCCGGCCCGGCTAATTAAACTAGGTTAGGTTTAAGTTATATTAGGATTAGCCATAGTCACTGACCAGTGGGCCCCACTGGTCAGGTTTGACCCGGACCGGCCCCTGTTGACTTGCTGACGTCATGCCAACGTCATGCTGACGCAGTAATGTTTTCTGGATTTAATTTAATTCTGAAATTCCAGAAAGTTGTATAAACTTCTAAAAATCATAAAAATTCAACCATAACTCCAAATTAAATAATTTATATATGAAAAATTATCAGAAAAAATCAAGGAATCCATCTGTACCATTTTCATGCATGTTTGAACAGTGTTTGTCCTCTGTTTTGGACAAAACAAATAAAGGGCATTTAAATAATCACATATGGGGTTTGAATTGGAATCTTGTATTCAAACCAACCCCATTTAACTTGTTGCTAGATGCATTAGCCCAAAACACATTCATTTTGCCATGTCATGATCATGCATCATATTGTGCATTGCATTGATTGTGTTTCTTCTGTGTTGCCGGAACTTGCCCCCTCTCGATAGACGTGATACCGACGATGAGTTCGATGACACCGATGAAGAGCTATATTATCTTCAGAAGTGCCAGGCAAGCAAAACCCCCTTGTTCATTCCGATAAAATCCCACTCTCTCGCTCCTGCTCTCTTTTACTGCATTAGGACAACAACGACATTATTGTTACTTGGTGCGGTAGCTGAACCCCTTTATCCTTTGCATGACCTGTCATTGCCACAGTAAATAGATGAAACCCACTAGCATGAGTAGGAGTTGTTTGAGCCCTGATGTGCCTACTCATTCATGCTTGTTGTCATGCCTGCTACTGCTTAGAGTTGAGTTAGGTCTGATTCATCAGGGATGAATCAGAGGCGTGTGAACATGTCCTGCTGTGTGTGAGCTAAGTGTGTGAACACGATTTGGTAAAGGTAGCGGTGAGAGGCCATGTAGGAGTACATGGTGGGTTGTCTCATTGCAGCCGTCCTCAGGAACTGAGTTCTGTGTTTGTGATCCATGACTAGCTACTACCACACATTGGAATGCTTAAGTGCCCCTCTCGGCTTCTTAATCACCCTTGTTCTCTGTCCAGGAGTTGCAACTAGTTTCTGGTGTTTGTAGGTAGTGTTAGTAGTCTACCAAGTGGCACCCGGTACAGGTGGGCTTGGGACAGACTAGGCACAGTGGCCCGGTGTACCAAGTGGCACCCGGATGGTGGACTTGGGAACCCTGCACACATCGTTTGGGGCCGTGAGCGACACCCCGACCGGATCTCCTTGCGGATGGAACCCGAATAGGCGATAAACCTGGACAAGAGACTTGAGTGTTTAGGTAGGCCGTGGCCGACTCCCTCGCCCGGCTTCCGCTTGAAGGTTGCCGAGATACATGACGTGTACAGGGCGATAAGTGGCGAGAGCGTGTGTGAAGAAGTACACCCCTGCAGGGTTATCATTATCTATTCGAATAGCCGGATTCCTCGGATATGGAAACTTGGACCCCATTGCATAGTTCATAGACAAGTGAAAGTGGATACTCTAAAATACGCAAGATAAGCGTGAGTGCTATGGATGGCGTTCTCGTAGGGAGACGGGAGCGGACCCATAGTGGTGTATTGATATGGTGAATATGTGGACTCGTGTGCGCCACCTCAAAAGAGTTACTTGCAGTCGTAGTTCAGGTTAGCCACCGAGTCAAAGCTGGCTTGCTACAGTTAAACTCCACCACACCCTTTGTTGATAATGAGGCATATGTAGATAGATCTGATGTAAGTCTTGCTGGGTACATTTGTACTCACGTTTGCCTATTTTATGTTTTTGCAGAGAGACTTCAGTCTCACTAGTAGTTCCGCGTGGACTTCGACGTTTAGCTTGTTACCTCAGCTACGATCTTGTGCCCTCGGCAGGATCTGGTAGATAGTCAGGCTTTCAGCCTTTTTCATTTATAGATGTCTGTACTCAGACATGATAGCTTCCGCTTGTGTTTTGACTTGTATGCTCTGAATGTTGGGTCATGAGACCTATGTTTGTAATATCTCGCTCCTCGGAGCCTATTGAATAAATATTTGAGTTGTAGAGTCATGTTGTGATGCCATTTTGTGTTTGCACATATCGAGCATATTGTGTGTATGTTATTGAAATGCTTGGTATGTGTGGGATCTGACAACCTAGTTGTTTATCCTTGGTAGCCTCTCTTACCGGGAAATGTCTCCTAGTGTTTCCACTGAGCCATGGTAGCTTGCTACTGCTCCGGAACACTTAGGCTGGCCGGCATGTGTCCTTCTTCGTTCCTGTGTCTGTCCCTTCGGGGAAATGTCACGCGATGAATACCGGAGTCCTGTTAGCCCGCTACAGCCCGGTTCACCGGAGTCCTGCTAGCCCAGTGCTACAGCCTGGATTCACTCGCTGATGACCGACACGTTCGATGCTGGGTCATGGATGCCTGTCCCTGTAAGTTTGTGCCACTTTGGGTTTACGACTAGCCATGTCAGCCCGGGCTCCTTATCATATGGATGCTAGCGACACTATCATATACGTGTGCCAAAAGGCGCAAACGGTCCCGGGAAAAGGTAAGGCGACACCCGTGGGAATACCGTGCGTGAGGCCGCAAAGTGATATGAGGTGTTACATGCTAGATCGATGTGGAATTGAGTCGGGGTCCTGACATAACTTCATTAGTAGTATAAAGGTGATTAAGCAGATGAAGGCCCAAGGCCTGTAGTCGGTTTAGAACCTGTAGCCGTAAACCGGCTTGATATGTAAACTTGCATTGTAAGTTAGGAACAGAGAGAGACCAACCGGGATACGAGTATGAACCGGTGTGGGACTCTGTGGACCGACGGGCGTCACCTGTGTATATAAGGGGACGACCCGGCGGCGGTTCAAGGACAGACAACAACAGCTCGAGCCTAGGTGAAGCTTGTTTGCTCCCTAGCCATCGAAACCACATCAATTCCATCACAACTAGACGTAGGCTTTTACCTTCATCGAAGGGGCCGAACTAGTATAAACCCTTGTGTCTTTGTGTCCGCTTTAACCCCTTCAAGTTAACCTGTAGCGATGGCTCCACGACTAAGTCCTTTCACGAGGACATCTGCCGTGACAAATCCACGACAGTTGGCGCCCACCATGGGGCTATCGCACGACAGTTTGATGATCTTGGAGGGCAAGCTCAAAGGACTCGAAGGCTATGCTGTGGGCCGGATGACCAAGAGTCGTCGCGGCAAGCTCTACATCGACGATGCAGGATGGGGTCCCGAAGCCGGCTCGATCGAGTACGGGTACCGGGTCGCCTTTGGTGGCATACACGTGTTTATCGGCAAGATTGGTGAGCCTGGGCCTGAGCCGGACATCCGCACCGACCTCGTCGAGACGGCTCATCGTGCGAGATCTACCCAGGTTAAACCGGCCGTGAAGCGAGCCTTCGTGGGAGTCATCCACGGAGGAGAGCATGAGGATGAGTCAGTATACGGTAGCGAGACCGTCTTCTATTCCGGCGACGAATCCTCAACCGGAGAGACTGAATCATTGTACCAGTTGCAAGACGACCGGATTAGGGGCTGTTCCGATGGCGATAGTGTTCCGGACCCCCAAGATTAGATCAACCGGGTTGGAATATTCATGGCCGGCACGCAGGCGGCGAATCACTCTTCGACCGCAGCGGCAATGCTTTCCGGATCAGCAGCAGCAGCGGCAGCAAGGGAAGGAGGCCTTGTGCCCCCACCAGTTCAAGTTCTGTTTGACCTGTTTAACGCACTAGCAGCACTTATGGCAGAGGCCAATCCGGCGGATCAGGATGCCCATGATGCGGAGATTGCAAAGGTAAGGGAGCAGATCGTACAGGCCCAAGCCGACCTGGCAGCAGAGAAGGACAGGATGGCTGCAGAGCGGGACGCTTTGGACGCCCAGGCTTATAAGCTCATGCTCGACCAGAACGCATCACAGGAGGTCTTGAAGTGGAAGCACAGATCACGCCTGCCGTTAGGGTTCGACCCTTGAAATCTCTTTCACACTCTGGGAGCTGGAACCAGTAATCCGCCAGGGCACCTGGCGGTAAACCGGGTCGAGGCACCAGGGCCAGGAGCGACGGTCCAACCCCGCCTGATGGAACCTCCTTGGCAGAACATTGTGATTCCTCCGACGGTCCAACCCCGCCTGATGGAACCTCCTCGGCAGAACATTGTGATTCCTCCGCTGGTCCAGACACCTCCGGGCCATTATTCTAATCCTATGGACAATCTTGTCGCAGCCGCTGCACGATTGGAAGCTATCGCGGTCGAAGGAGACTCTTCGCAAGCGATAGAGATGCGCCGGGTTAAGGAACTTCTCCGGACCGCTTTGAATCAACAGGAGGCATATTCATACAGCCGCGATCGGATTCATTCCACACCTCGTCCAAGTCGAAGCTATAGTAGGAGCCTGGATGAACCGGCCATATCAAGAATGCACGGGGCCATGAGGCAGCCCGTGGCAATAACCCGGCCGGTGGTGTTAACGATGCTCAGGATGTAGTGGACCGGGCCCGGGCACGAAGGGAGGCCGAGTTAGCAGCACAGAACGAGGCGGATTAGCTTACACCGGTTCGTCCTACCACCTTTGCCGGGCCATGGGTCACATCTAGCTTGGGAGTGCCCTGTTTAGTCCCCGCTTTACGCAATGTACGCCTGCCCAAGGACTTCAAGGGTCCACGCAAAGTGCTAAATTACACCGCTGATTTATCTCCAGAAGCGTGGGTAGAGAGTTATGAGATGGCAATGGAGATGCTGGATGTGGATGAGACCGCGTGTGCAAAGTACTTCACCATGATGCTTGAAGGCACAACCCGTACGTGGTTGAAGAGCCTGCCGCCTAATTCTATCAGTTCATGGGCCCAGTTGCGGACCCGGTTTATCCAGAATTTCAAAGATACTTGTAAGCAGCCTAAATCCATAGTAGACTTGGCGGCTTGTGTTCAGGAGGACGGAGAGTCAACAACCCATTGGGTACGCCGCATTTCTGAAGTCTTGCACTCGTCTAACAGGATCAATGCTGACTCTGCGATCTTAACCCTGGAGGGCAACTGCCGGTTTAAGCCTCTAAAGTTGAAGTTGGGGCGTATGAAACGGTTCTGTAATGACATGGGAACTCTCATGGCCGCTTTAGTGAAGTATGCTGATTCTGATAGTACCAAGGATCCCGAGACTGATGATGACGAAGCAGGGAAGGGAAAAAAGAAGAGCAACTCTAAGGGGCATCAATACAAACCGGCGGGCCATGGAAACGGAGGCAAGCGTAAAGCGGATGGCAGCATGGACATTGTGGCTAACACTAATGCGCAGGACAAGGGTCAGCGGCGCAGAGGTAAAGCGGCGAATCGTAATGGGGCTCCAAATCCTAACCCGGATCGCTTAAACTATTTGCTGAATCAGCCTTGCCCAAAACACGGGACGAAGGAGGCGCCGGCTAACCACCTTTGGAAGGATTGTTATATTATGCAGGAATTTAAAAACTCTAATGCCTTCCGGTATGACCGTGGGTCAGGTGGTGGCTCAGGATCCGGTTTCCATGGGCCGGGTCACGATGGAGCTTCCGGTTCAGCTTTCAATCAGGGCGGTAATAATAACCAGGATAATCAGAACGGTCAAGGGGGTTACAACCAAGAGCAGCAGCAGCAGCGGTCGGGTTATCAAAGCCAGCCAAAACAGTTGAACAATGGGCAGTATCACGTTTTCACAACTAGCTCGGATAAGCGCGACCGGAAATTTCATAAGCGAGCAGTGAACTCTGTTGAACCAGTCGTACCGTGCTATTTACGCTGGTCAGAGCAGCCTATCGTGTGGAGCAGGGAGGATCACCCCTCCCCGGGTTGACAATCCGGGCCAGTTGGCATTAGTGGTAGACCCTCAGGTGGGAGGTTATAAATTCACCAAGGTACTCATGGATGGAGGGAGCAGTATTAACATCCTGTACTATGAGACATTCCGCCGCATGGGGCTAACAGACAAGGATCTCAGACCGTCTAATACGGTGTTCCATGGTGTGGTCCCTGGCAAATCAGCATATCCTGTTGGTAAGATAGCCCTGGAGGTGGCTTTTGGGGACGAGCATGATTCCCGATCCGAAACACTAACCTTTGAGGTGGTGAAGATCCGGAGCCCGTATCACACCTTGTTTGGGAGGCCGGCTATGCCAAATTCATGGCACGGCCTTGTTATATCTATTTACAGCTCAAGATGCCGGGTCACAAGGGGACAATAATGGTTCATGGGAGCCGCAAGATTGCTTTGGAATGTGAGGAAGGTGATGCGGCCTATGCAGAGTCGGTTTGTTCCACGGAGGAGTTAAAATATTATAGGGACAATGTTGATCCGGCGGACATGACCCCTTTGAAGAAGCCAACTACGGAGCATGATTCAGATCTGAAGTTCAAATCAGCGGCTGCGACCAAGCTTGTTGACTTCGTGCCCGGCGATTCATCCAAGCAGTTCACTGTCAGTGCCAACTTGGACCCTAAATAGGAAAGCGCGCTCATCGAGTTCATCCGTGAGAATCGGGACATTTTTGCATGGAAGCCTTCTGACATGCCAGGTGTACTGAGGGAACTCCCTGAGCACACTCTTAATGTTGATCCCAAGTATAAACTGGAAAAGCAATTTCTCCGCCGGTTTAACGAAGAGAGGCGCAAAGCTATTGGGGAGGAGGTGGCCAGGCTCTTAGCAGCTGGTTTTATCATTGAAGTGTTCCATACAGAATGGCTCGCTAATCCGGTGCTAGTTCTTAAGAAAAATGGCACTTGGTGTATGTGTGTGGATTACACGGATCTTAACAAGGCTTGTCCAGCAGATCCTTTTGCCCTCCCTCGCATTGACCAGATTATTCACGCCACGGCGGGTTGTGAGCGTTTGAGTTTTTTGGATGCGTATTCTGGGTATCATCAGATCAAAATTGCGGTTAAGGACCAGGAGAAGACGGCGTTTATTACTCCCTTTGGAGCCTTCTGCTATGTATCTATGCCTTTTGGGCTCAAGAGCGCCCAAGCCACTTATCAACAGTGTGTACAGAATTGCCTGCATGAACAGATCGGCCGCAATGTGCATGCCTATGTGGATGATATTGTAGTCAAGTCAAGGCAGAAGGAGACGCTAGTTGATGATTTGAAGGAAACCTTTGACAACTTGCGGGTTTATAAGATGATGCTTAACCCTGCCAAATGTGTCTTTGGTGTTCCGGCAGGCAAGTTACTGGGCTTTCTTGTGTCCAACAGAGGAATTGAGGCTAATCCGGAGAAGATTACGGCTATCACCTCCCTGGCTAAACCGAAGTGTATCAACGATGTTCAGCGTTTGGCGGGTCGGATCGCCGCCCTGAGCCGGTTTATCAGCCGCCTCGGAGAGAAGGCCATCCCTTTATACCAGATGTTGAGAAAGACAGATCACTTCATCTGGAGTCCGGCTGCTGATGAAGCATTGGAGGACTTGAAGCGGCAATTAGCCAATCCGCCCGTTCTTGCAGCTCCAGTCGACAAGGAGCCTTTATTGTTATACGTAGCGGCCAATGCTCGTGCAGTTAGCGTGGCTATTGTGGTAGAACGCAAGGAGGCAGGCAAGGAGTATCCGGTTCAGCGGCCGGTTTACTATATCAGCGAGGTGCTTATTGAATCCAAACAAAGGTATTCGCATTGGCAGAAGCTGGTATATGGAGTTTTCATGGCAAGCCGGAAGTTGAAGCAATATTTCCAAGGGCACCCCATCACAGTGGTCAGTTCAGCTCCCTTGGGCGATATCATACAGAACCGGGAGGCGACTGGCCGGATTGCCAAGTGGGCCATAGAACTTGGGCCGCACGAATTGAAGTACGTGCCTCGGACGGCGGTGAAGTCTCAAGCACTTGTTGCTTTCATCAATGATTGGACGGAGTTGCAAGCACCAGAGGAAAAGCCGGATCACACATATTGGACTATCCATTTTGATGGATCCACGCAATTGGAAGGCTCAGGGGCTGGAGTCGTGTTAACTTCCCCACGAGGTGATAAGTTTTGTTATGTTCTCCGCTTAATGTTCCCTTGTACTAATAATGCAGCTGAGTATGAAGCCTTGCTCCATGGTCTCCGGATGGCTAAAGAGATGAATCTAAGTCGGGTTAAGTGCTTCGGTGACTCGGACCTCGTAGCTCAACAGGTGTCTGGCACTTGGGACTCTAAAGACCCACTTATGGCGGCATATCGTCGTGAGGTGGATATTGTTGCAGGTCACTTCAAGGGTTATCAGGTGGATCACGTGGATCGTCGAAAAAATGAAGCGGCGGACGCTTTAAGCCAGTTGGGCTCTCAGCGTAAACCGGTCCCGCCTAATGTCTTTCTTGATGTGTTGCACAATCCGTCAGTCAAGCTCCTAGGTGAAGCGGATTTGGCTATTCCTGATCCGGAGGCTGAATTGGTGGCAGCCCTGCATGTTATACCGGATTGGACAGTTCCTTATCTTGCGTACATGAACCGGGGAGAGTTGCCAGAGGATGAGACTCTAGCCAGGCAGATAGTCCGGCGATCCAAATCTATGACTATTGTCAATGGCGAATTGCATCATTGCAGTGTATCAGGGGCGTTTCAACGCTGCGTCTCCCCTGCGGAAGGCTGTGAAATTTTACGCGAAATCCATGAAGGGGATTGTGGTCACCACGCCGGTTCAAAGTCTCTGGTAGCTAAGGCGTTTCGTCACAGGTTCTACTGGTTGACAGCTCATGCTGATGCGGAGGACTTGGTTAAACGGTGTGATGGCTGTCAGAAATTTTCAAGGCGTGCTCATGTGCCGGCTCAAGAATTCAGGATGATTCCAATTACTTGGCCGTTTGCAACATGGGGGCTGGATATGGTCGGACCTTTTAAAAGGTCCAAGGATAAGACAACCCACCTTTTGGTGGCAGTTGACAAGTTTACCAAGTGGGTTGAAGCGGAGCCTGTCAGCAAGTGTGATGCAGCTACAACGGTGCAGTTCATTAAAAAGGTGATTTTCCGGTTTGGCTTTCCACACAGTATCATTACTGACAATGGTACCAATTTATCCAAGGGTGCTATGAAGGAATTCTGTGAACGTGAGCACATCAGACTTGACGTATCATCAGTGGCTCACCCCCAGTCCAATGGGCAGGCAGAACGAGCTAATCAAGAGATCTTGCGAGGCATCAAACCCCGACTTATGGTTCCATTGCAAAGAACACCGGGATGTTGGGTTGAAGAGCTACCATCTGTGCTATGGAGTATCAACACTACGCCCAACCGATCTACAGGATACACACCGTTTTTTATGGTCTACAGAGCAGAGGCGGTTCTCCATAGTGATATCCGACACGATTCGCCTCGTGTGGGGGCTTATGTTGAAGCGGACAATGAGAGCGCACGGTAAGATGCTTTGGACCTATTAGATGAGGAGCGTGACATAGCGGCTGCCCGCTCGGCGATTTATCAACAAGATCTTCGTCGCTATCACAGTCGCCGGGTCAGAACCAGAACTTTTCAAGAAGGAGATTTGGTGCTTCGGCTCATCCAAGATCAGATGGATATGCACAAGTTATCCCCACCTTGGGAGGGACCTTTCGTGGTCAGCAAGAATCTGCACAATGGGTCGTACTATCTGATTGATATTCGAGAGCATAAAGACTCACGCACATCAGAGGAGGAGACCAACAGGCCGTGGAATATAGCTCATCTTCGGCCTTACCACACTTGAGCCATCGGATCTATCTATGTACATACTATGGTAGTGTATATATTATCATTGATATAATAAAACCGGAGCCTCAGCTAAAGCGGGGTCTTTGTTCTTTCATATCATGTGTGGTTACATGGAGTGGTTCTGTTTTAAAGCGGCCTCCGGTTTACCCCTTGAAATTTGCTTTTCAACAAAGCTTTGTGATATCACTTGGGGCCTTGGTCGTGTCCGAACCAATGCGATGCCTTTTGATAGGCAAAAGCCACCAGATCACTTGGGGACATGGTCAAGTCTGTACCAGTCACACCTCTTGATCAGCCTAAGGCCACAGAATCACTTGGGGGCTTGGTCGAACCCGAACCATTGCCACGCCTTTTGATCGGCATAAATGCCACGGTTTCATTTGGGGACCTGGCTGACTTGAACTATTGTCACTCCTATTTGGGGGCTTGGTCCTGTCCGACCATGGTAACACCATCTGATCAGCTCAGTAAAGCATGTTTTTGCAAACCGTTTTTATCATTGCCTTTGTTTCCATATTTATTTTATGGCTATTCTTCAATTTTTGTTGTGTTTCTTTTAAACCAACAACATCTTTTTACCGGTTCAGCTAACGGAAATCGGTTAATTTGTAATCCGGAAAATATGCCCGGTTTAACTTTCCTGTTAACGTCATAAAGTAGCAGGGGGGCTCATAATGACCCAGCACGGTTTACATGGGAGTTATTTTCTTCCCTTTGATGGCAACGGTTTATAAGTACTCCATTTCAAGCCTGGCTAAGCCAACTTCATGCCCAGCGATGGCAGGTATTTTGTATCACATGTCTTAACTACATTGATGATATATGTATAAAGATCATAAACCGGTTGGCGGTATAACCGCCACCGAAGTTCAAGCTTTTCTGATTGCAGGAAATATAAATCGAGGATTTCAAGCAAAAGCATCAGTACTTATGCACGAAGGCATAGTCAAGGCAGAAATATTGACTATCCTATTACAAGGCAACGCGGTGCCCAAATAAGATAATTGTTGTTCCGGCGGATCATAATAAAGCAGCTACTTAAACCAGCGTCCAGTTCAAGCCTGTTCATCGCCCCGGTATGCTTACGGATTGGAGGAATCAGATTCTCCGCTTCAGGAGTTGGTGCAGGCACTCGTTTATTCTGATCATTGTACTAAGCTTGATAATGCGACAAGTCTGCCTCTTCAGCCAATTGACAAGCCAGAGGGCGTACTGCATGGTTTATCGCCCTCAAATCATCTTCATTAAATTCTGAGCCGTCTTCCTTCAAGCTGGGATAGCCTTGAGCTGCCTCAATAGGATCGAAATCCTGCACCCATGCTTTTGCCCGGATCAAGGCATTAATGGCTCCGGTTCGAGCAGCAGATTTCATCAGTTCTTCAATCCGAGCAGGAAGCATTGACAACCAATTAAGAGTGTCTTGGATTAAAGTGGGTGCCGGATTGTTATGAGATGCAGTGGTGATGATCCGCTGCGCTCCGGTATACAGCTGTTCAATTAAAGTGTAGGCAGCCTTCAACTTCTTCCGAACATCTGATCCTAAGTGACCAATGTGTGTACCTGCAACAATACAGGAAATATATTAAACCGGATCTATTATAAGCAGGCCAGAATTGTCAATGAAATCAAAAGGAGCTTACCAAAGATAGCAGCGGTCATGGAATGTACTTGCCGCTTTACGGCGGTCAGCTCATCTACCACCGGTTTAAGGGCAGCTTCAGCGTTTTGAGCTCTTTTTATTAAAGCGGCCTTCTCAGTGGCCCAATCAGTCCGCTCCTTCTTGAAGCCCTCCTTCAGCTGTTCTGTGATGCTCAAAGCGCTGGTTATTTCTTCCTTTGCCTTGTCGGTTTCAGCTTGTTGGGTTTTCAAAGCTTCCTGCAGATCAGTAATCCGGTCCTCTTTGATCGTCCCTTCAGCCTGCATAAAAATAGTGCTTGGCTTTAAACAACCGGTACAGGAATTTGAAGTACCAACCACATAACAAGTTATACGCTTGATACTTGGGGGCTAATGCACCTTCAATTTTTCGTCTGTTACTAAATCGCAAAGTCCCAAGCTCAATACAGGTATTCAACTTGGCACTTGGGGGCTAATGGCTATTTGCTCAGTTATGTTCTGATGTTAGAATCTTTATTGGAGTCCCGGTTTCACTATACTACATTAAACCGGCCCTTGGGGGCTACACTGATGGATTTCAAAGTATTGAAGACTATGTTCAAGTCCCGGTTTGAAGAAGATTACAAACCGGCACTTGGGGGCTAGGAGAATTAATGCAGTGGCAATAATTAAAGAAAGAAGAAGCGCAAGGAAATTACCTCAAATTTATCTCTCATTATATTTACCAGGCCAGCTTCACAGTCACGACTAGTATATAGCCGGTTCAAGTAACCAGAATGAACATCTTGGGCACTCAGAGCAGCATATGTTTCCAGATCAACATTCCATTTGCCTTTGTTCATGCCACAAGAATCTTCTTTCACAGTATGCTTGGCCAAAGCGACAGGATTCCCTGGTTCAAAGCGACCTACACCGGTAATTACAATGTCATCATCCTTGGACTCGTCGGTTTGCGTTGGCACGGTCGGTTTATTGGCAGGTTTTGAAGGACTGCGGGATCCATCAATCCGGACGGAGCTGGCAGGCTGGTCAACAAGGACTGAGGTATCGATAGGACTTTTATCAGTAATAGCATCATCTTGCAAAGGAGGATCATTGGGAATATCTTCAGGAACGAACGATTCAAGATTTGGTGTTTTATCCTGTTCAGGGGTAGCATCTTCCTCGGCCGCTTTATTCAAGCGGGCTTTTTTGCTTGGTTTAGGTTTAGCCCTGAAAGAGAAACAAAATTCAAGGAACAACATAAGTTCTAACGTGGTATACCAGAAGCATATGTTTAGTCTAGCTTACCCAAGAACCGTTTTCAGTGGTGGCAGCTGAGTGGCTGACGATTCACCAGAGGAAGAATGGGAAGTAACCTGATAATCGGAGTCGGACGGATTAAGAGGTTGACGGATGAAACCCGCTTTAGGACATAAATTAATAAAAAGGTCGGAGACCTCGGAGCGGCGTTTTCGAACCGGACTGTTTGGTAAACCGGCGGAGGTAACTACCTGGCCGCTGTGCCAGGTTGTGCGGCGAGCTTCATGTTGCTGAGTCTTCATAAGAAGTTTGGGATCCAAATAAGCAAGAGGATGAGAAAATTTAACTTTCCGGTTTGCCTGGCAAAATTTTGGCAAAGGCAAAGGATCCGAATCGGAAGAGAGAATAATTACCTCAGCGACGTCAGCATTACTGGCTTCAGCGTCATCCTGACAAGTATCATCATCAATAAGGCGTGTAAAAAGTAAGCCTAGTGAATCGAGTTCTACCTGAGGGTCCGAGTTACCCACATCATCATCAACAGCCGGATTAGATGAAGCAGTGGTTTTCCTCTTTTTAGCAGGCTTCTTGATGACCTTGGTCTTTGGCCGGATTGGCCGTTCTGCTTTCTCCGGTTTGTCTTGTGAAAGCTTCTTGCTCCAAAACGGATTATCACCCTGGTTAAGCAGCAATTGATGTCAGACAGAGATAGCAATAACAGGCTCAGTAAAAAGTGCAATCAAAAACTTACAGCCGGCGGTTTGTTGGTAGCACAGAAAGGGGACAGGCCGGTTTGAGCGCAGAGGTGCTCCGGTTCGTTCAACATTTTCTTTACAGCCTCTGTGACTTCATCATCGGAGAGCTGGATGTTGATGTGTTGGAGTGGGTCATCAACGCTACCAGTATACTCGCACATTAAACCGGAGCGCTGGCTGAGAGGCAGTATGCTCCAGGATATCCAACAGCGTGCGAGATCTACTCCTGTTAAACCATTGGCCATGAAGGCTCGGAGCTTGGATAGTTGCGGAGCGTATTTACTCCTCTCCTTGGCACTTAACCTTTGTGGGAAAGGGTGTGTATTGCTGAGCCGCTCCGGACGAAAGCCAGGCAAAGGATTTTCATCATCAGGGGAAGTATCTTTGCAATAAAACCATGTTGCATTCCACTCCTTGGGGTGACTGTGTAGTTTGGCATGAGGATAAGTGATTTCTTTCCTTTTCTGAATTGCCATACCGCCCAATTCGGTATTGGGGCCATCAGTGAATTCTGTGCGGCGGTTTAAGTGGAAGCAGTCTCTGAACAATTCAACTGTGGGTTTCTCTTGAAGGTATACCTCACAGAGCACTTGGAAGTGACATAAGTTGGTAACAGAGTTGGGGCCAGTGTCTTGCGGGCGAAGTTGAAAATTGGCTAACACGTCCCGGTAAAATTTAGAGCCGGGCGGTTTGAAGCCCCGGGCTAAGTGATCCGCAAAGATCACAACCTCTCCCTCTTGAGGTGTGGGAGGACATTCATTACCAGGAACCCTCCAGTGGATAGTCTCTTTGCTGTCTAAAGCGCCGATCGAGACTAAATCATCCAACTGAGCTTCTGTGACACGAGAAGGAACCCAGTTGCACTCATATACTTGTTTGGCCATGGTGAGATCTACAAGAAATAGGTGATTCCGGTTCAAGAACATGTTGGATAAAAGAAGGCGCTGGTATGAACAATGCTAAACCGGAGGCAGTATACTTAAACCGGATTTTTATGAAGTGGCATCATATGGCTAAAGAGTTCTGGCGGTTCAACAAGGGGACTAATGGTATATACCGGTTTATTAACTTTTTCTATATTAAGTTAAACCGCCTGATCTAAACATTGAAAGCAATTGAGGTTGCGGATGGCTAAGTATGCAGAAACAGGTTTTACAAAGTCTTATTGCGGCAATGGATCTGAAGCAAGTTCAGAAAAACAGAAAATATTCAAAAGATTAAAGCAGAACGGAAGTGAATCAATGGGCAGGTACGTAGATGAGACCTATGGACTTGAGCGTGAAACTACAGGTGGATGCTAAAAGGCTACTGCTAATCAGAGCAGGGTTTCACAGATCTATCCAGGAGTCTGGGTACGAGCATGAACAAGTGAGGAACGCGGCAAGAACATGAAACCCTAGAACAGATCTATGTCAAGAAGAGCAGAAGGCTTACCAGAATCGAGGAAGACGCGGAAAGCTACCGCAGTGTTCTGGATCGTTCAGGTTGATGCAGCGGCCCAAGACGGTGCAGAGGTCGATGGCGGTGGCGGAGCTCCGAGGCTGGCGACGCGAGGAAGACGAAGAGAAAGAGACGAAGGGGAGAAAAGGAAATGACCCTTCGGTCCTATTTATAAGGCAAAGGACGTGTGTCAGGCGCGTGAATCCGGGAGTCACAGAATTCGGAAGTGGAGCTGCTGCCTTGGGTATCGCAGATCTATTAATAAAAGAAGGCGTCATAAATGTTAACTTCATGATGACGTCATGCTGGTTTACAGCAACCAGAGATGATGACGACATGGCGGTTTATCAATTACCAAAAGATGTTGAAGACAAAGATTTTTTTGTGAAGGATTGACATGAACCAGTTCAAATCAATCTGGGGCCTAATGTTGGGGATATTACTACTAGGTGTGAACCGACCTACCTGGGCCGGGTTAACTTCATTAGTAGTATAAAGGTGATTAAGTAGATGAAGGCCCAAGGCCTGTAGTCGGTTTAGAACCTGTAGCCGTAAACCGGCTTGATATGTAAACTTGCATTGTAAGTTAGGAATAGAGAGAGACCAACCAGGATACGAGTATGAACCGGTGTGGGACTCTGTGGACCGACGGGCGTCACCCGTGTATATAAGGGGACGACCCGACGGCGGTTCAAGGACAGACAACAACAGCTCGAGCCTAGGTGAAGCTTGTTTGCTCCCTAGCCATCGAAACCACATCAATTCCATCACAACTAGACGTAGGCTTTTACCTTCATCGAAGGGGCCGAACTAGTATAAACCCTTGTGTCTTTGTGTCCGCTTTAACCCCTTCAAGTTAACCTGTAGCGATGGCTCCACGACTAAGTCCTTTCACGAGGACATCTGCCGTGACAAATCCGCGACACCTTCTGTCCAATGAGTGGATGACATCTGTCCCAAGAAGGAGCCGACATGTGTTTCCTCCAGCCAATGATGATTTTACACTTGGAAAATCCCCATTGGTCGGGGCTGTTAACGGGTTATCGGATCCAAAACCTGACCCGATAGCTTAACAGCGTTCTGTTACGGTGGATGCCACGTGCCTGTCACCCTTGATGAAAGCACTTCTGTGACGCACGATTTATCGTCATGGAAGTGGACACTTCCGTGATGATAATTTTGGTAATGTCATGCAACACTTCTACGACAACACATGTATGACTATCTTGATTTTGTCATAAATTTGTCATGGATGTACATGCATGACAAAAAACGCGACCTACCA
Organism: Triticum aestivum; assembly: GCF_018294505.1. Classification (NCBI taxonomy): domain Eukaryota; kingdom Viridiplantae; phylum Streptophyta; class Magnoliopsida; order Poales; family Poaceae; genus Triticum; species Triticum aestivum. The sequence continues at coordinate 576,931,515 of NC_057804.1, read as the reverse complement.
TGACAAACACGTATCATCACGGAAGTGTATTTTTTTTGTAGTGCTTCCTCTTTGGGGAAATACCAGCATAGTTCAAGCGACGTCACTCGGCCCCAGGCCGCCCTGGTGAACGCTTCGGCCTGGAGCCACCCCGAGATGAGCCCTAGGAGCTCCCTCGTGGCACCTATCGGTGTCTTGAAGGTTAGTCCAAATCTTTTCAAGCGCGGTGTAGGCCTCGTCTAGAGCCATGGGCCTGATCAAGGGACCGCAGTTTGCAAGCGCAAGGGTCTGACCGGGAGGCGGCGTTGGCATGTCGGCAGGTTTTTTCACAAGGGAAGCACTGGCGAGGTCGACTTGGGCCGCCAGAGGCTCTAGGCTCCCTTCGGGCATGATGGGGGCTGACGACTTCAACACCATGGAGCAGATGCTTCCTCGAGACAAGTAAAAGGTGGTCGGCATCGACCTCCTGTACACCAGCGTTCATCCCGAAAAAGATTAGAAGGTTGCCGTCACCCAGTTGTGCATGTGCCATCATGTCCTCATCTTCCACTACTGCATGGCCCTTCTTGAATACAGTGAATGCTAAGATAGATTGCGAGAAAGAAACTGTTAGTGTAAGTTTTGGTGATGTATCTGGTACGTCCATTTTGCATCATGCTTTTATATTGATATTTATTGCATTATGGGCTGTTATTACGCTTTATATCATAATACTTATGCCTTTTCTCTCTTATTTTATAAGGTTTACATGAAGAGGGAGAATGCTGGCAGCTGGAATTCTGGACTGGAAAAGGAGCAAATATTAGAGACGTATTCTACACAACTCCAAAACTCCTGAAATTTCACGGAGATTAGTTTTGGAATAAAAAAATATTGGGTGAAGAAAGCACCAAAGGGGGGCCACCAGCCAGCCACAAGGGTGGAGGGCACGTCCTACCCCCTGGGCGTGCCCCCATCCTTGTGGCCCCCCTAGCAGGCCCCCGGCGCCCATGCTCTACTATATGGTGTCTTTTGCCCTGGAAAAAGTAAGAAAGAAGCTTTCGGAACGAAGTGCCACCGTCTCGAGGTGGAACCTGGGCAGAACCAATCTAGGGCTCCGGCGGAGCTGTTCTACCGGGGAAACATCCCTCCGGGAGGGGGAAATCATCACCATCATCATCACCATTGATCCTCTCATTGAGAGGGGGTCAATATCCATCAACATATTCACCAACACCATCTTCTCTCAGATCCTAGTTCATCTCTTGTATCCGATCTTTGTGTCGAAACCTCAGATTGGTACCTGTGGGTTGCTAGTAGTGTTGATTACTCCTTGTAGTTGATGCTAGGTTTACTCGGTGGAAGATCATATGTTTAGATCCTTAATGATAATTAATACTCCTTTGATTATGACATGATTATGCTTTGTGAGTAGTTACGTTTGTTCCCGAGGACATGGGACAAGTCTTGTTATAAGTAATCATGTGAATTTGGTATTCGTTCTATTTTGATGAGATGTATGTTGTCTTTCCTCTAGTGGTGTTATGTGAACGTTGACTAGATGACACTTCACCAGGATTTGGGCCTAGGGCAAGGCATTGGTAAGTAATAAGAAGATGATGGGTTGCTAGAGTGACAGAAGCTTAAACCCTAGTTTATGCGTTGCTTCGTAAGGGGCTGATTTGGATCCATATGTTTCATTCTATGGTTAGGTTTACCTAAATTATTCTTTCGTAGTTGCGGATGCTTGCGAGAGGGGTTAATCATAAGTGGGAGGCTTGTCCAAGGAAGGGCAACCCCCAAGCACCGGTCCACCGACATATCAAATTGTCAAAGTAAGAAATGAGAATCATATTAGCATGATGAAAATTAACTTGATAATAATTCCCGTGTGTCCTTGTGAGCACTTTGCTTTATATAAGAGTTTATCCAGGCTTGTCCTTTGCCACAAGAAGGATTGGGCGACCATGTTGCACCTTGTTTACTTTGGTTACTTGTTACCCGTTATGAATTATCTTATCACAAAACTATCTGTTACCGATAATTTCAGTGCTTGCAGAGAATACCTTGCTGAAAACCACTTGTCATTTCCTTCTGCTCCTCGTTGGGTTTGACACTCTTACTTTTTGAAAGGACTATGATAGGTCCCCTATACTTGTGGGTCATCAGTATCTCATGAGTTTAATTTCTCCAAATTCCGTAGACAACCTTGTGATAAAGAATTACCTAGTAAGGATGAAATTATTGGTCTTGCTTCTATTGTTGTTCCTCCTACTGATCCTTTAGAACAATATTTGCTAGACCATGAAAATGATATGCATATGAATGAAAGAAACAAAGTAGAGTAGATGAGATATTCTTTGAACAAATGCTTGTTTTGAAACACGATTTACCCGTTAAGACTCTTGGAGATACTCTACCACCCAAGAGTGATCCTGTGTTTGAGCTTAAACAATTACCTGATACTCTGAAATATGCTTATCTTGATGAAAAGAAGATATATCATGTTATTATTAGAGCTAACCTTTCAGAGCATGAAGAAAAGAGATTATTGAAAATTCTGAGGAAGCACCATGCCGCTATTGGATATACCCCTGATGATCTTAAGGGCATTAGTCCCACTCTATGTCAGCGTAAAATTAATATGGAACCTGATGCTAAATCAGTTGTTGATCACTAGCGACGGTTAAATCCTAATGTAACATCCCAAATTTTCAATTTGGAGTGTTATACATAGATCATCATTGCATATCATATTTTATTGCATTTTGCCTTGATCCTAGAAATTCTAAGCAACTCAAGGACCCACGGAGAGAGTTGGGGATTTCGTTATTTTCATATTTGAGTTTTCTCAAATTTTGAAAAGAGGATCATTTGGTTTTACTTATTTTTCTCTTTGAAGTATTTCCAATATAAAAATAAAAGTGAGGAGATAATATGACTTCTCCAAAATAAAAGAAATATTGGAGGAAAAATATTAAAATCAAATTTTATTTTATTTGGAGGTTCATTGCTATTTTATTTGAATTAGAAAATATGCACATTTTCAAAAATTGCATTTTAGGACAAGAAAATGTTCACTTCATTCTAAATACTTCCATTTAGACAGTGAACATTTGTTTTGGAATTTTTAGAATTTTTTTATATTTATTAGGATTTTTTTTCTGTTCGACGGAATATGTTTTTTAAATCCCGCCCGACTGGGCCGGAGCCCAACCGAGCAGGCCGACCCGCCTTGCGCCGCCGCCTCGCCCCGCCGTGCGCCCGCCGGACTCGGAGAGTCTGACCCCTCGCCGCCGCCCCCTTGCCCAAGTCGCCGCCATCCCCGCCCCCTCTTAAACACCGCCGCCCCCGCCGCCTCCTGCCCACCTCGCCCCGCCACCCGACGCCGCAGCCACCGCCTCGCCGCCGTGCCTCACACCGCCGTCGCCCGCGCCCGCGCAGCCACCGCCCCGCCGCGTCCGCCACCGCCGCAACCGCTGCCCTCGCGCCGCCGCCACCCTGTCGCCCCGCCGCCGACGACGACCTCCCTGTCGGAGGTAGCCACCGCCGCCGCCGTCCGTTCATCGTTTTTTTCAGAAAACCGTTCGGTTTAAAAAAAACCAAGATCTGTTTTTTTAAATAGATCGGTTCGGTTTTTGTCGGTTAAGTTATTTAACAGATGTTCGTCCGTTCATTCGTTATAACGAACGATGTTCATTTGTTTACGGCAGACAGCGAATGTTCGTTATCCTGTTCGTCTGATTTCGTTTTTCCAGGGTTTTTCTGCGATTATTTTCAATCGCGATTTCTGCCCTAATCTTCGTTTTAGTATATCTTTTCGCTCGTTTATCCCAATTAGATGAAACAATCGCCTAGATCTTTGTCTCGAAGCCCTCTTTCTGTTTAACCAACTTGAACAAGATTTTGATACTGTAAAATTTGACTTTAGTCCAGATTAGTAATCAGATCTTGTTTCTTTCATAGTTTGAGTTTCGTTTTTCCGTTTGATTTGATTCTTTTTGCAAACCGGAGTTCTTCAGTTGAACTTTCTAGTTAGACCTTCTTATTTGAGTTTTACCCGTGTGTTTAGTTGAGTGCTTATGTATGTTATTGTTTGTTTGTGATAGAATTCCCGAAGTGCGAATCGTGCTACTATGAGTCTCTAGGTTTTGCGGATCATCAACAAGGCAAGTAACACTTTGATCATACCCCTTTTATTACCTAGTTTTTATGAATTAGTTTCAACCCTCAAACATTGCATGGTTAGGATCTGAATAACATATGGGTTTGGGAAGTAGATGATGAGGTAGAACCTATTGCCCTGTTTATTATCAAACCTTTGGGAGTTACTTCTACGTTATGCTTAGGATTGCTATGCTATGCTCATAGATGTGGATTGGGTGTGTGTATCCATGATAGATGTGAGTATTGTTCATTAATGGTTAACTTAAGGTGGCTACTTAAATACACATCTAGGAGGATTGGTTGCGGGCACCTGGAGAATCTAGTGTTGTCCTAGGATATCCCGGAGTACCCGTGTGATCATCCTATGGTTCACCACCCAGGCTCAAAGGGATCATAAGATTATTCATGCTAGAAACTTCCATGTGCAGCCACAAGCTATTATGGGCTCTAGCATAATTGAGTATGTTGTGTGACCTCTTTCATTGGTAGACTAGCAGATGTAGGGGATGTAGGTGGTACTGTCTACCCAGAGTAAAGAGTTAATGCTTTTGAAAGACTGTGTCTCGGTCATCTATTTCTCAAACACCATGTAGTGCGAGAAATCTAATGGAGGAGATCAAGTCTTGTGGGGAAAAGTGCGTAAACCTCTACAGAGTGTACAAACTAATCATGATTAGCCATGTCCCCGGTTATGGACATCTTGAGTATCTGGTTCTTGGATTATCATGTTGATCTCATCACTCTAAATTAATTTTGTTGGATAATTGAACTTGCTTAATTGGGATTGAGTTGGAGGAACCTTCTCAATGTTCTAACAACCACCATGATAGTTAAATAAAATTTATTCCTTTGTTGTAGGGAAAAATTGGCTTTATGCAAAACTGTAACCATAGAACTTTCCACCAAGCCATATATGCATGTAGTGATAGCATTTATTCCGTTCAGTACTCTATGTGTTACATTGCCAGCATATTCCATGTGCTGGCCCGTTTTGGGCTGCAACATATCATGTTGCAGACTTTTCAGACGATGAGTAAGGTGCCATAGGTCGTTGTCATTCACTCAGCTATGCCGTTGGAGTTGATGGACTCACTTTATCTTCCAAGCCTTCTGTTGTTATCTTATTTAGATGCCTTAAGACATATTATTGTAGTAAATTATCTTTTGAGACATTCGATGTAATAAGTGTGTGATTGAAACTCTGTTATAAATCCTCAAGTACTGTGTGTGTCAGCATTACCGATCCAGGGATGACACTGATGCACAGAGACTAGACTGTTTGAGGTCTGGTCGCTACGAGATGGTATTAGAGCACACGCTGACTGTAGGACATGACCATTAAGATAAACCATAGGCCACTCTTCTCTACTCATTTCTGATTCCTCTCCCTTTTCTTCTCTATAGGATGGCGGACTCAAGGAACAAGTTTGCATAACCGGATGAAGATACACCTTTTTGGACGACACTTGAAGGAAGTCACTAGGTACCTGAACATCGAAATACCAAGCTTCACCAGGACCTACATTGCCACTTTACCAGAAGAGGAGCGTTGGATGATTCAAGTTCAAGTTCCAGGAAGGACGTTCATGCCAGTTACTGAGCCCATAGAGTTTTCCTTCGATGCACCAACCTGGAGTCTAGGAAAGAGCATGGCAGCCCACATCGCCATGGGACGCATTGGAGAAGTTTATCACAAGGATCTTAAGGACACTATCTACCAGATATGTGGGTGCAGAGATGAGCAATGGGAGATGATCAGCACCAGGAGGGATAGGTCCATTGCAGCTTTCATCCAGGAGTTAAACCAACACATTCACCGCCAGGAGAACCAGATGTGCGTAGGCATGATAGATCTGAAGAAGGTGATGATCAATATTTCGGAGCTAGAAGAGGAACTCAAGTATACACGCGACAGATATGAGGAGGAAATGACGATATTAGTGGAGAAGAATGATGACCTGAAAAGGAAGCTAGGAGTGTTCATGGGAGACCCCGCGCCAGGAGGAGATGATGACAATTCCAAGGACTACATCATCATCGACGACACCAACTCAGACTCCGACGATAGCGATGATGACTATGTTGATGAAGCTGGAGCAGATATCATGGAGTCTTCCACTGATCAAACTTTCTAGTCGACTACCATATCAGTAGTAGTATTCCCCCATGTATATAGTATAGTACAATCACTTTTGTAATGATAGTTAGACTGATTGTATGCCCTTGTTTGAATTGATTGAAGTGATACGATTGTGTTTGTCTCATGTGCATATGGGTAGTGTTTTCCCCTTTAGCCCCCATTCTATTCTGTTTTCTCACCTTTTCTAAACCCATTAGATGCCTCTGAGACGTGACAATGGATTTGCCTTTCCACCGGAGCTCACTTAGTTGATCCAGCAGCAGAATACCTTGATGCAACTACTAGTTCAGAATCAGAACCAAGGCAACAACAACAACAACCCACCACGACCACCACCTGTTGATCACTTAGCCCATTTCCTAAGGCTGAATCTGCCAGTGTTCTCCAGTAGCACCGAGCCGATTGTTGTAGATGATTGGCTCCGCAATATTGGAAGGGAGCTGACCACTGCAGGATGCACAGATGCGGAGAGAGTGCATTTTGCCGCACATCAGTTTGATGGACCCGCAACATCATGGTGGGAGAATTTCACAGCCACTTACCCATTGACACTGTTACACGGGATCAGTTTTAGTAGGCTTTCCACACTGGCCATGTTTCAGTAGGAGTTATGGCCATGAAGAAGCGCGAGTTTCGCAACTTGCGCCAAGGAGGACGCACAGTGGGCCAGTATGTAGATGACTGGATGCTGCTAAGCAGGAGACATTTCTAGAAGGACTGAATGATGAGCTGAGCATGTAGTTGATGGTAGCAACCTTCAACAACTACCAGGAGTTGGTAGATAGAGCTCTCATGATTGAAGGAAAGCAACAATAGATAGACAGCCGCAAGAGGAAGTATGGACAAGGGAAATACAATTCAGGAACTCAGCAGAAACCCCGTTTTACCCCAAACTCGGGAGGACACATTCACCATAACCATGGAGGACAAAATTCCAAAGGAGGGATTCCGCATAACCATAGTGGCCCCAGGAATGGGAATGGGAATGGAGGAAGCAATGGTCAGAACCGTTCCAACCCAGCAACGCCCGCCAAGAAGGATCTAAGTCACATTACTTGTTTCAAGTGCGGGAAGAATGGACATTACACCACCGAGTGTCCTGAAGCAAAGAATGGAAATGGCAATGGATGCTCTGGGAAGAATCCCAACCCTTTCAACAGGGGACAGGTGAACCACGTTAGCATGGAGGAGGTTGAAGCACAGCCAGATGCAGTTATAGGTAAGTTTTTGGTTAAGTCATTTACTGCAATTGTTCTTTTTGATACTGGTGCATCACATTCATACATATCAAGGGGAATTGTGGATAAATATAAGTTGGCAAACCAAGCCCTTAGGTCACCCATGTCAGTAACCTCGCCAGGAGCAGAGTATATGGCCAGCCTATGGTATGATCGGTTACCCTTAAGGATTGGTAACTACGTGTTCCCCTTAGACCTAATGATATTGGAGTCATAAGGACTGGATGTAATATTATGTGTGGATTGGTTATCGAAGTATGGAGGGAACATTGACTGCGCCAGTAAGTCGATTATGCTCACCACCCTAGAAGGAAGAAGGATAAAGTATGTATCTTGGCATGTGCCGGAGAGGACTCAGGTGAATTCCTTATCAGGAGTTGTATAGGAGGAAGTACCAGTGGTGAAGGATTTCCCTGACGTATTTCCGGAGGAGTTGCCAGGTACACCAACGGATAAAGATATTGAGTTTTTGATTGAGGTTTTGCCAGGCACAGGGCCAATGTCAAAGAGACAGTATCGGATGCCCGCAAAGGATTTGGAGGAAATTAAGAAGCAGGTTAAGGAGTTACTGGATAAAGGTTTCATTCGACCAAGTTCATCACCTTGGGGATGTCCAGTACTTCTAGTGGAGAAGAAAGATGGATCATTAAGGATGGTTGTTGATTATCATGCGTTGAATAAAGTGATGATCAAGAATAAGTACCTGCTGCCAATGATCAATGATTTGTTTGACAAGTTGCAAGGAGCTAAAGTGTTTTCCAAGATTGATTTGCGATCAGGATACCATCAGCTGAAGATTCGGGAGCAAGATATACCTAAGACAACTTTTACCACAAGGTACGGGCTATATGAGTATACCGTTATGTGATTTGGTCTGACCAACACTCCTGCCTATTTCATGAACATGATGAACAAGGTGTTTATGGAGTTTTTGGATAAGTTCATCATGGGGTTCATTGACGATATATTGATCTACCCGAAGAATGAAGAGGAGCATAAGGAGCATTTGCGTTTGGTTCTCGAGAAGCTCAGGGAACATCAGTTATATGCCAAGTTCAGCAAGTGTGAGTTTTGGTTGAAAGAAGTTGGATTTCTCAGACATGTTATATCCGGAGAAGGAATAGTGGTAGACCCCACCAAGGTCATTTCTGTGACCAAATGGGTAGCACCCACATTAGTTGGAGAGATCAGAAGTTTTCTTGGACTCGCAGGATATTACGAGAAGTTCATTGAGAATTTCTCCAAGATTGCAAAGCCCATGACAGAGTTGTTGAAGAAGGACACCAAGTTCAAATGGACTGAGGAATGTGAGGCCAGTTTTCAGGAGTTGAAGAAATGTTTGGTTACAGCCCCAGTGCTGATTCTTCCAGATCAACGAAAGGATTATCAAGTGTATTGCGGCACTTCTCGTCGAGGACTTCGAGCAGTGCCTATGCAGGAGGGAAGAGTTGTTTCATATGCCTCACGACAACTTAAACCTGCATGAGCAAAATTATGCTACACATGATTTGGAGTATGGAGTAGCATTGGAAATTCAGTCTACTATGATGGATAAGATCAGAGAAGCCCAGAAGACTGACAAGGAGATCGCCGAGATAAAGGGAAGGATGAGTAAAGGAAAGGCTAAAGGATTTCGTGAGGATGAGCATGATACTTTATGGTTTGAGGATTGCGTATATGTGCCTAATGACCCCGTGATCAGGAAGCTGATTCTACATGAGGCCCATGATTCACCATATTCGATTCACCCCGGAAACACTAAGATGTTTTTGGATTTAAAGGAAAGTTTCTGGTGGACCGGAATGAAGAAGGATATTGCAGAGTATGTAGCAGTATGTGATGTATGTTAGAGAGTTAAGGCAGAGCATCAGAAACCAGCCAGATTGCTACAACCATTGCCGATACCCGAATGGAAGTGGGACAAGCTTGACATGGATTTTATCACAGGATTACCCAGGACTCGTTCAGGCTATGACTCTATCTGGGTTATAGTCGATCGGTTGACGAAAGTAGCTCATTTCATACAAGTGAAGACCACTTATACCAGTGCTAAGTTGGCAAAGATATACATGACCAGGATTGTATGTCTGCATGGAGTTCCGAGGACCATTGTATCAGATAGAGGAACCCAGTTTACCTCAAAGTTCTGGAATCAGTTGCATGAGACTTTGGGTACTAGGCTAGAGTTCAGTACAACCTTTCATCCACAAACAGATGGATAGACTGAGAGAGTTAATCAGATTCTGGAGGACATGTTGAGAGCTTGCGCGCAAGATTATGGATCTAGTTGGGACGACAATTTGCCGTATGCAGAGTTCTCTTACAATAACAGTTATCAAGCCAGTTTGAAGATGGCCCCTTTCGGAGCCCTGTATGGAAGGAGGTGTAGGATACCGTTATTGTGGGATGAAGTTGGAGACCGTCAATTGTTTGGACCAGATTTTATTAAGGAGTCTGAAGAGAAGGTTAAACTGATTCGCGACAGACTCAAGGTAGCCCAGTCCAGGCAGAAGAGTTATGCGGATTCTAAACGCAAGGAGAAAGTTTACAAAGTAAGAGACAGAGTATATCTTCGTGTGTCCCCACTTCGAGGAGTTAAGCATTTTGGAGTTAAGGGAAAGTTAGCACCATGTTTTGTGGGACCCTACGAAGTTTTGGAACGTATGGGACAAGTTCCTTACAAGCTGGAATTGCTAGAAGGATTGTCAGGAGTCATGATGTGTTTCACGTTTCCCAGTTGAAGAAGTGCCACAGGGAGATGGCCGATATTTCTCTGAGAGATACAATGCCACTGGAAGCTATTCAGTTGGATAGTGATTTGACCTACAAGGAGAAACCAGTGAAGATTCTCGAGTTTGCCAGCCGAGTCACACGCAACAGAGTTATTGAGTTTTGCAAAGTTCAGTGGAGCCACCATACCGAGGAGGAAGCCACCTGGGAACAAGAGGAAGACCTACAGAAGGACCACCCGCACCTATTTTCTAGCCAACCCGAATCTCGAGGGCGAGATTCATCTTAAGGGGGGTAGGTTTGTAACATCCCAAATTTTCAATTTGAAGTGCTATACATAGATCATCATTGCATATCATATTTTATTGCATTTTGGCTTGATCCTAGAAATTCTAAGCAACTCAAGGACCCATGGAGAGTGTTGGGGATTTCGTTATTTTCATATTTGAGTTTTCTCAAATTTTGAAAAGAGGATCATTTGGTTTTACTTATTTTTCTCTCTGAAATATTTCCAATATAAAAATAAAAGAGAGGAGATAATATGACTTCTCCAAAATCAAAGAAATATTGGAGGAAAAATATTAAAATCAAATTTTATTTTATTTGCAGGTTCATTGCAATTTTATTTGAATTAGAAAATATGCACGTTTTCAAAAATTTCATTTTAGGCCAAGAAAATGTTCACTTCGTTCTAAATACTTCCATTTAGACAATGAAAAATTGTTTTGAAATTTTTATTTTTTATATTTATTAGGATTTTTTTCTGTTCGGCTGAATATTTAAAAAAAATCCCGCCCGACTGGGCCGGAGCCCAGCCGAGCAGGCCGGCCCGCCTCGCGTCGCTGCTCGCCCCGCCGTGCGCCCGCCAGACTCGGGGAGTCTGACCCCGAGCCGCCTCGCCGCCGCCCCCTTGCCCAAGTCGCCGCCACCCCCGCCCCCTCTTAAATACCGCCGCCCCTGCCGCCTCCTGCCCACCTTGCCCCGCCACCCGCCGCCGCAGCCGCCGCCGCCCGCTCACGTGCAGCTGCCGCCCCACCGCGTCCACCGTTGCCCTCGTGCCGCCGCCACCCCGTCGCCCCCCCCCCCCCCCGCTGCCGCCAACCTCCCCGCCGCTTGAGCCATCCGCCGGAGGTAGCCACCGCCGCCGCCGGCCGTTCGTCATTTTTTTCAAAAAAACCGTTCTTTTTTTCAAAAGAAAAACAAGATCTGTTTTTTTAAATAGAACGGTTCGGTTCTCATCGGTTAGGTTATTTAACGGACGTTCATCCATTCGTTCATTTTAACGAATGCTGTTCGTTCGTTTAGCGTAGATAGTGAACGTTCGTTTGTTAGGTTGTTCGTTTGTTTTCGTTTTTCGAGGGTTTTTCCGTGATTATTTTCGATCACGATTTCTGCCCTAATCTTCGTTTTAGTATATCTTTTCCCTCATTTATCCGAATTAGATGAAACAAGCGCCTAGATCTTCGTCTCGAAGCCCTCTTTCTGTTTAACCAACTTGAACAAGATTTTGATACTGTAAAATTTGACTTTAGTCTAGATTAGTAAATGGATCTTGTTTCTTTCGTCGTTTGAGTTTCGTTTCTCTGTTTGGTTTGATTCTTTTTGCAAACCAGAGTTCTTCAGTTGAACTTTCTGGTTAGATCTTCTTATTTGAGTTTTACCCGTGCTTTTAGTTGAGTGCGTATGTATGTTATTGTTTGTTTGTGATAGAATTCCCGGAGTGCGAAGCGTGCTACTACGAGTCTCTAGGTTTTGTGGATCATTAGCAAGGCAAGTAGCACTGTGATCATACCCCTTTTATTACCCAATTTTTATGCATTAGTTTTAACCCTCAAACATTGCATGGTTAGGATCTGAATAACATGTGGGTTTGGGAAGTAGATGATGAGGTAGAACCTATTGCCTTGTTTATTATCAAACCTTTGGGAGTTACTTCTACGTTATGCTTAGGATTGCTATGCTATGCTCATAGACGTGGATTGGGTGTGTGTATCCATGACAGATGTGAGTATTGTTAATTAATGGTTAAATTAAGGTGGCTACTTAAAGACACATCTGGGTGGATTGGTTGCGGGCACCTGGAGAATCCAGTGTTGTCCTAGGATATCCCGGAGTACCCGTGTGATCATCCTACGGTTCGCCACCCAGGCTCAAAGGGATCATAAGATTATTCATGCTAGAAACTTCTGTGTGCAGCCACAAGCTATTATGGGCTCTAGCATAGTTGAGTATGTTGTGTGACCTCTTTCAGTGGTAGACTAGCAGATGTAGGGGATGTAGGTAGCACTGCTACCCAGAGTAAAGAGTTAATGCTTCTGAAAGACTGTGTCTCGGTCATACGTTTCTCAAACACCACGTAGTGCGAGAAATCTAATGGAGGAGATCGAGTCTTGTGGGGAAAAGTGCGCAAACCTCTGCAGAGTGTACAAACTAATCATGATTAGCCGTGTCCCCGGTTATGGACATCTTGAGTATCTGGTTCTTGGATTATCATGTTAATCTCATCACTCGAAATTAATTTTGTTGGATAATTGAACTTGCTTAATTGGGATTGAGTTGGAGGAACCTTCTCAATGTTTTAACAACCACCATGATAGTTAAATAAAATTTACTCGTTTGTTGTAGGGAAAAATTGGCTTTATGCAAAACTGTAACCATAGAACTTTCCACCAAGCCATATATGCATGTAGTGATAGCATTTATTCCTTTCAGTACTCTATGTGTTACATTGCCAGCATATTCCATGTGCTGACCCGTTTCGGGCTGCAACATATCATGTTGCAGACTTTTCAGACGATGAGTAAGGTGCCATAGGTCGTTGTCGTTCACTCAGCTATGTCGTTGGAGTTGATGGACTCACTTTATCTTCCAAGACTTCCGCTGTTATCTTATTTAGATGGCCTTAAGCCATATTATTTTAATAAGTTCTCTTTTGAGACATTCGATGTAATAAGTGTGTGATTGAAACTCTGTTATAAATCCTCAAGTACTGTGTGTGTAAGCATTACCGATCCAGGTATGACACTGATGCATAGAGACTAGACTGTTTGAGGTATGGTCGCTACACCTAAGATGAAAGAAGTGGTAAGAAATGAAATATTAAAGCTTCTGGAAGCAGGTATAATCTATCCTATTGCTGATAGTAGATGGGCAAGTCATGTTCATTGTGTCCCTAAGAAGGGAGGTATTATTGTTGTTCTCCTAATGACAAAATGAATTTATTCCATAAAGAATTATAACAGAATATAGAATGGTAATTGATTTTAGAAAATTAAACAAAGATACTAGAAAATATCATTACCCTCTACCTTTTATTGATCAAATGCTTGAAGGAGTATCAAATATACACATTTCTGCTTTCTAGATGGATACTCTGGTTTTTCCCAAATATGTGTGTCACTAGAAGATCAAGAAAAAACTACTTTTACATGCCCTTTCGGTACTTTTTCTTATAGATGTATGCCTTTTGATTTATGTAATGCACCTACTACCTTTCAAAGATGTATGACTACTTTATGCTCTGACTTCTGTGAAAATATTATTGAGGTTTTCATGGAAGATTTTTCCATTTACGGGGCTTTTTTGATGATTGCTTAAGCAACCTTGATCGAGTTTTGCAGAGATGTGAAGAAACTAATCTTGTCTCGAATTGGGAGAAGTGCAACTTCATGGTTAATGAAGGTATTATCTTGGGGCATAAAATCTCCGAACGAGGTATTGAAGTTGATAAAGCTAAAGTTGATGCAATTGAAAAAATGTCGTGTCCCAAGGATATCAAAGGTATATGAAGTTTCCTTGGCCATGCTGGTTTCTATAGAAGATTTATTAAAGACTTCTCTAAAATTTCTAGGCCTCTTATTAATATTTTGCTAAAAAGATGTTCCACTCATTTTGGATGATGATTGTTTAGAAGCCTTTGAAATACTTAAGAAAGCCTTAATCTCTGCACCTATTGTTCAACCACCTGATTGGAACCTACGCGTTGAAATTATGTGTGATGCTAGTGACTATGTTGTTGGTGTTGTTCTAGGACAAAGAGATGATACGAAATTAAATGGTATCCATTATGCTAGTAAAACTCTACACAATGCTCAAAGAAATTATGCTACTACTGAGAAAGAACTTTTAGCAGTTGTTTTTTCTTGTGATAAATTCAGATCTTATATCGTTGATTCTAAAGTGATTGTTCACATTGATCATGCTGCTAGTAAATACCTTATAGAAAAGAAGGATGCTAAACCAAGACTCATTAGGTGGGTTCTCTTGCTACAAGAATTTGATTTACATATTACTGATAGGAAAGGAGCTGAGAACCCCGTAGTAGACAACTTGTCTAGGTTAGAAAATATTCTTGATAACCCACTACCTATTGATGATAGCTTTCCTGATGAACAATTACCTGACATAAATGCTTCTCATCGTACTCCTTGGTATGCAGACTATGCTAATTATAATGTTGCTAAATTTATACCACCTAGTTTGACATACCAACAAAAGAAAAAAATCTATGATTTAAGTCATTACTTCTAGGATGACTGACACCTTTATAAAGGAGTAGATGTTGTTATTAGACGTTGTATACCTGAGCATGAACAGGACCAAATCCTACAGAAGTGTCACTCCGAGTCATATGGAGGACACCATGCAAGAGACCGAACGACACATAAGGTATTACAATCTGGGTTTTATTGGCCTACTCTTTTCAAAGATGCTCGTAAGTTTGTATTGTCTTATGATGAATGTCAAAGAATTGGTAACATTAGTGGATGTTAGGAAATGCCTACGAATTATTCACTTGTTATTGAACCATTTTATGTTTGGGGATTTCATTATATGGGACCTTTTCCTTCCTCTAATGGGTATACTCATATTTTGGTTTTTGTTGATTACGTTACTAAGTGGGTAGAAGCTATTCCAACTAGTAGTGTTGATCACAACACTTCTATCAAAATTCTTAAAGAAGTTATTTTCCCGAGGTTTGGAGTCCCTAGATATTTAATGACTGATGGTGGTTCAGATTTTATTCATGGTGCTTTCCGCAAATTGCTTGCTAAGTATGATGTTAACCTTAGAATTGCATCTCCATATCATCCTTAGTCTAGTGGTCAAGTAGAATTAAGTAATAGAGAAATAAAATTAATCTTGCAAAAGATTGTTAATAGATCTAGGAAGAATTGGTCTAAGAAACTTGATGATGCATTATGGGCTTATAGAACTGCTTATAAAAATCCTATGGGTATGTCTCCATATTTACGGAAAAGCATGTAACTTACCCCTTGAACTAGAACATAAAGCTTATTGGGAAAATTCATGAACTCAACTTTGATATCAAACTTGCCGGGGAAAAGAGGTTCTTTGACATTAGCTCACTTGATGAATGGAGAACCCAAGCTTATGAAAATGCCAAACTATTTAAAGAGAAGGTTAAAAGATGGCATGACCAAAGGATACAAAAGCGGGAATCCAATGTAGGTGACCATGTCTTGCTATACAATTCTCGTTGAAGATTTTTTGTAGGAAAACTTCTCTCCAAATGGGAAGGTCCTTTCATTATCGAAGAAGTTTATCGCTCTGGTGTCATCAAAATCAATAATGCCAAAGGTAACAACCCGAAGGTGGTGAATGGGCAAATAATCAAACATTATATCTTAGGTACGCCCATAAATGTTATGACTAATATTATTCATACCGTAACACCGGAAGAGTACATAAGGGAAACCTTCCAGAACACTCCAGAACCCTGAAAAGGAATAGATATGTGCTACGGTAAGTAAACCGACTCCAAAAGTTTTTTGAAAGCAATTTTACCCCGTTTTGGATATTTAAAAAATTAGGAGAATAAAAAGTAGTCTGAAAGGTGCACGAGCAGGCGACAAGCCTCGGGCCGTGCCCTACCCCCTAGGTGCACCTCCCGAGCTTGTGGCCAGCTCGTGTGCCCTCTGGACTCTGTTTTCTCCTAGATTACTTCTTTTGCACGGTAAAAATTCATTATAATTCCCAGAGGTTTTGACCACCGTATCACGACAATATCATGTGTTCTTGTTTTGAGCTATTTTTCTGAAAGATCTAGATTGCCATGACGTCCCAAAGCACCCCCAAAGACAAGTCCTATGAGAAGGTCATCAACCCTTACCTTCTGGAGGTGATGAAACACCCTCAAGCCATTGAGATGCGTGAGGGGGTGCTTCACATCCGGGATGTTCAAGGGCCAAACCAGACCGGAAGCATGGAGACGAAACTCGAAGTGGTGGAGCAAGAGATCTTCAGGTGCAAAGGAATGGTGGAGTGCGAACTCAATGCTAACCACTCCATGATCATGAAATTCACCCGCGACCACAAGCTAGATGCCACTAATATCAGAGAAGCCATCTTCAAACTCCATGAGCGGATAGAGCACCTTCAAGCGCAGATCTACAATCTGCAAAACCAAAACTGTGAGTATGAGTATAGATTTAAGAGGATGAGTTTGGCTGCATATTTGAGGATTCCTGAGACTTGTTAATCTTTCTATGACAGGGAGCCTATGCCTTGGAAGACTGAAGACAAGCTGCACGCATCATCAACTCCATCATCACCACTACCTCCGAAGAAGGAGACTTGAGTACATGGGTATGGACACTCCCCTTAGCTTGTGCCAAGCTTGGTGGAGGTGCCCCTGTATCGTATCACCATCACATCCTTATATCTATCGTTTACCTTAGTTCGATCCTTTTGGTTAAACCTTGATCTAGTAGAATAAAAGTTTTAGTATGATCTAGTCCTTAAATTTTGCTTCATGATCTATCTATGTAATCGAGTATGAGAGTTATATAATAAATATTAGTTTTGAGTTAAGGGCTTTGCTTTCTTGCTTTGATCTTGGAAAATAAAAAGAATAAAAGAAATAAAAAATATTATATAATAATCTTATGGAGAGTGATGACTTCACATATAAGAAGTATATCGCATGAAATTTACTAAGGATTCACAAACATAGTATTGGTCATTGTTGCAATTAATAGCAAGTAATAAAGAAAGAGAGGTTTCACATATAAATACACCATCTTGGACACCTTTTATGATTGTGAGAACTCATTAAAATATTATATTCTAATCAGTTGATGTTGGACAAGGAAGACAACATGATGTGTTATGTTCCCTTATATCATGGATCCTCCAATATGTTGAGCTTGCTTCTCATCCTATGCTAGCCAAAAACTTCCACACTAAGTAGAGATACTACTTGTGCATCCATAAACCCTCAACCCAGTTTTGCCATGAGAGTCCACTATATGTACCTATGGATTGACTAAGATCCTACAAGTAAGCTGTCATCGGTGCAAGCAATAAAAATTGCTCTCTAAGTATGTATGATCTTTTAGTGTGAGGAAAATAAACTTTATACGAACTTGTGATGGGGAAGAAATAAAAGCAACTGACTAGATAATAAAGTTCTCTATCACAAGCGGCAATAAAAAGTGATGTTCCATTGCATTAAGATTTCTTGCATCCAACCAAAAAAGCACATCACAACCTCTGCTTCCCTCTGTGAAGGGCCTATCTTTTACTTGAATTTCCTACCTTCATCCAAGATTCATGGTGAACTTCGCCCTTCCTTTTATATTTTCTCTTTTTGGCAAGCATTTTGTGTTGGGGAAAGAACCAGACACTTATACCCATTCGGATGTAAGTGACCATAAACTATTATTGTTGATGTTACCCTTGAGGTAAATGGTTGGGAGGCATAATTATAAGCCCCCATCTTCCTATGTGTCCGATTGAAACTTTGTTCTCATAGGTATCACATGAGTGTTAGCAATTATGAAAGATTAAATGATGGTTGAGTATGTGAACTTGCTAATTAAAAGCTCTTACACTGACTCTTTCTGATGTTATGATAAATTGCAGTTGCTTCAGTGACCAAGATCATAGTTTGTTAGTTTTTAATAAAGTTTTTGTTCATACTTTACCTTGTGAACGAATTATCACTTTAGCATAAGAAGTTATATGACAATATATTGTTGTTCTAAAGATGACCGTGACACCTTCATGTCCGTATTTTATTTTATCGACACCACTATCTCTAAACATGTGGACATGATTGTTGATCTTCTCTTTCGCTTGAGGAAAAGCGAGGTCTAAGCTTGGGGGAGTTGATACGTCCATTTTGCATCATGTTTTTATGTTGATATTTATTGCATTATGGACTGTTATTTCACTTTATGATACAATACTTATTCCTTTTCTCTCTTATTTCACAAGATTTACATGAAGAGGGAGAATGCCGACAACTGGAATTCTGGACTAGAAAGGGGCAAATCTGAGATACATATACTGCACAACTCCAAATGTCCTGGAACTTTACAGAGAATTGTTTTGGAATATATAAAAAATATTGGGCAAAGAAACAACAGAATGAGACTCACCAGGTGGCCACAAGCCTGGGGGCATGCCCTAACCCTCAGGGCGCGCCTCCTGAGCTTATGGGCTCCCTGGCTAGCCCCCGGTGTCCATCTTCTGCTATATGAAATGTTTTGACCTAGAAAAATAAAATAAGAAGAACACTTTCGGGACGAAGCGTCGCCATCTCAAGGAGGAACCTGGGCGGGAGCAATCTAGGGCTCCGGTAGAGCGATTCTGTCGGGGAAACTTCCCTCCGGGAGGGGCAAATCGAAGCCATCGTCATCACCAACGATCCTCTCATCATGGGAGGGTCCATCTTCAACAACAAATTCATTAGCACCATCTCCTCTCAAACCCTAGTTCATCTCTTGTATTCAATCTTTGCCTCCGAACCTTGATTGGTACCTGTGGGTTGCTAGTAGTGTTGATTACTCCTTGTAGTTGATGCTAGTTGGTTTATTTGGTCGAAGATCATATGTTAATATCCTTAATGATATTTATTACCTCTATGATCTTGAACATGAACATGCTTTGTGAGTAGTTACATTTGTTCCTAAGGGCATAGGAGAAGTCTTGTTATAAGTAATCATGTGAATTTGGTATTCGTTCGATATTTTGATGAGATGTTTGTTGTCTTTCCTCTAGTGGTGTTATGTGAACATCGACTACATGACACTTCACCATGATTTGGGCCTAGGGGAAGGCATTGGGAAGTAGCAAGTAGATGATGGGTTGCTAGAGTGATAGAATCTTAAACCCTAGTTTATGCGTTGCTTCGTAAGGGGCTGATTTGGATCCACATGTTTCATGCTATCATTAGATTTATCTTAATTCTTATCTCGTAGTTGTGGATGCTTGTGAGAGGGGTTAATCATAAGTGGGAGGCTTGTCCAAGTAAGGATAGCACACAAGCACCGATCGACCTACATATCAAATTATCAAAGTAACAAAGTAACGAACGCGAATCATATGAGCATGATGAGAACTAACTTTGTGATAATTCCCATGTGTCCTCTGGAGCGCTTTGCTTTATATAAGAGTTCATCCAGACTTATCCTTTGCTACGAAAAGGATTGGGCCACCTTGCTGCACTTTTTTTATACTTGTCACTTGTTACCCGTTACGAATTATCTTACTACCAAACTATCTATTACCGCTAATTTTAGTGCCTGTAGAAAATACCTTGCTGAAAACAAAACCCGGGCAAACATAGGACCGGGCCGGGTTTCAGGCCGGGCTTACAAAAGCCCGACCTTCATTTCTCAAGCCCGAGCCCGGCCTGAAGCCCGAAATACTCCATGTTTTCAAGCTAGAGCCCGGCCCAAAATCAAGCCCGAAGCCTAAAAGCCCGACCCGAATACTATTTTTAGTACGCGCACGTGCAAGCCCGGACCGAAGCCTGAAAGCCCAGCCCGAGATACAGTAAAATTGAAGCCCGAGCCCGGCCCGAACTATCTTCCGGGCTGCAAAACAAAGACCGAGCCCGGCCCGGCCCGGGTTTTCCAGGTCGGGCTCGGGCCGGGTCGTCGGGCCGGGTTGTCCAAGCCCGGGTTTACTGAAAACCTCTTGTCATTTCCTTCTGCTCCTCATTGGGGTCGACACTCTTACTTATCGGAAGGACTACGATTGACCCCCTATACTTGTGGGTCATCAGCTACCACTTTGATTATTACCTAGACCAGCGATGGTGATTACCATGCTAGGCAAAAGCCTAAGCTTGGGCGAGTACATATTTCTCACCGACATTACATTCATGTTCACACACTTCATTCCAATTGTCGGTGTACATCCTTTTTCATTGTATAATCCAAGTTAGATTTATTTTTCTCGCTTTCTGTCGGTGTACAAAAGTAGGGGCCCAACTTTTGACCCCTTTACTTGTGCACGGGCAGTCAGAGCCGCCTGCCACAACCACACATGAGCAGGGCAAGAGAGGGAAGCCGGAGAGAAGCCAAATCAACAGGAACAAGAAAAGCAAACAACAAAGGACCAAGACCACAAAGGTCGCACGGGCAATGCGGGTTGCCCCGGCAAGGACCCTTGCCGAGGGCAGCCACAACAGCCCTGGCAAGATCCTTGCTGGAGCAGCTCGTCCACACCAGCTGAGCGAGCCACTTTTGAGCCCACCAACGCTGAGCAGACACGTTGGGATAGGGTTCGGGAGGCACCTCCGTGGTGGCATGCTGATCTTTGTGAAGACAAGGAGCAATCAAGATCAAAAGAGGATAGGAAGGCAGCCATCCTCATGAAAGAAACCCATAGGGCCCCCCGGCAAGATCCTGGTCGGGGAAGCCAGCGCGCCACAGCAAGACCCTTGTTGGGCCACCCGGCAAGACCATCGCCAAGCGCACCGGCAAGGCCACTGCCAGGCCCGCACCAGCCAAGTTCCTACCACCGTTCGTACGCGGCCGCCGACCCAACCAGCTGGGCACGCACCTGTGTGGCACTATGCAAACCTTCGTGGAGGCTCCACCATCGTGCCACCTCAGCTGCCTGCCTGCCTACATGGCGCTGCATGCATTACTGGCCGGGCACGTGTCGAAGCCAGGAGGGGCGGCGACAGACGGGACGAGCCTTACCCCCGTCCCCAATAAAGTGAAGGACACCTAAGCCTCACATTTAATGTGTCTTGTCCTGTAATGCTAGCAATAACCTCGCAATGCTGTAGCACTTTCCACCTCCTGTGTGCCACTGTGGCAGCCCATTTCGCCTATAAAAGGAGGCCCATGGCATACTGAGAAGGGATTCGGCTCTTCTGAACCCTGCAGCACCCAGAGCTAGTTCGAGAGCTCAAGAACACTAATACAACCACCAAAGCAGGATCGTAGGGTTTTACGCATCTTTGCGGCCCGAACCTGTATAAATCCCCTTTGTGTCATCCACTAGTCCCGCTCTTCTCATGATCCAACGCCCCGCAACCGTAGAAGGGATTCCAGTGATCCCATAGGTGTCGTTTCCACTAACACTTTCTTCTTGTGTGTTTGAAAAACTTTGAGAAAATCTAAAAACATTTCTCGCTTCTTTTCGGTTTTTCTTTCTAGTTTAATTAGTTGTAGCATTAAAAGAAAACCCAAAAAGATTTCTCGTTTCTTCTTCTACTTGTTGGGAGCTCTCCCGTGTAAATAGTTTTTTGGTTTTTGTTTTTCCCTCATTAATTCGCTTTTTGTTGGCGGAATTACCCACGGTTTAACCCGGCTCGATCATAAGGGTAAGCCGCCCTGAGGCTTAAGTCATCTCTCGGCTTAAGTTGCCCTGGCGTTAAGTCATTTATGGGCTTAAGTCACCCTGACGTTAAGTCATCTCTAGGCTTAAGTCGCCCTAATGTTAAGTCCTCTCTGGACTTAAGCAGATTGTAAGCCGGTAGATAGTTGTAAGCTGGCAGACAGTTTCTAACTCGGTAGACAGTTTATAACCTGGCAGACAGTTGTAACCAGGAAGATTGTTGTAACCGGCACATAGATTGTGTAACATCCCAATTTTCAATTTGGATGTTATACATAGATCATTCATATGCATTCATTATTTATGGCATTTTGGTTTTTATTTGGTTGTGATCCAAGAAATCTTAAGCAACTCAAGGACCCAAGGAGAGAGTTGGAGCTTTCATATAATTTTCATTTTTTTTCAAATTTGAAAAGTGGATCAATTTGATTTCAACAAATTCTTTCCAATTATTTCAAAACAATAAAAATAAAGAGAGAAGGACACCTAAGCCTCCCATTTAATGCGTCTTGTCCTGTAATGCTAGCGATAACCTCGCAACGCTGTAGCACTTTCCACCTCCTGTGTGCCACTGTGGCAGCCCCTTTCGCCTATAAAAGGAGGCCCATGGCATACTGAGAAGGGATTCGGCTCTTCTGAACCCCGCAGCACCCAGAGCTAGTCCGAGAGCTCAAGAACACTAATACAACCACCAAAGCAGGATCGTAGGGTTTTACGCATCTTTGCGGCCCGAACCTGGGTAAATCCCCTTTGTGCCATCCACTAGTCCCGCTCTTCTCACGATCCCGCGCCCAGCAACCATAGAAGGGATTCCAGTGATCCCATAGGTGTCTTTTTCTACCGAAATCTTTGGCGCGCCAGGTAGGGGGTGCAAATTGTGAGAATTTGGCCTAGGGGTAGGCCTAGCAGTTCATCATCGCCATGGCTCCTAAGAAGAAGATGACCACGACGATTGGCTCGTCCGGAACCAGACTGCCATCGCCGGTGCGGGCCAGTAGCGGGCTAGTCGCGTAGAGAACCCGCGGCGTGGCCCGCAAACACCCACATCACCCTGGCAGTCTGGGCCCGGTGGGCGGCGCCGCCTGTGCGACGGGGGACGAGCCGCGCGGCGCCGGCCCCAGAAACGACGTCAGACCCCCCGCGGGCGGTGCGGGGCCCTCTAGGGGCGTCGTCGTGCCGCCCACCGGTGGCGCGGCGACCTCCAAGACACCAACGCCAGCACCTACGGTGTGCTCCTCTCAAATCATACATGATGAGCAGCGCTGCCTCACTGGTGACCCAGGGTGCCGCCCTGGGAAAAGCCCTATGCATCCTTCGCAGGATGAGGGAGGCCAGCGTGCACGCCGAGGCGCCGACGAAGGTGGCGGGCGATTGCGGAGCCGTGTTGAGGCTCCTTCTAATGTGGTTAGGAGTCGAAGCGCATTGTGGTCCACCCAACTCTCGCTGCCTCCCACGCTAGCAAAGGCCCTGGCGCGTGCGCAGCTCCTCCTTGACTTTCCCCCCACGGCGAAAAAGCTTGATGAATGGAGGGCCACCGTCCGGAGCCTCGTCGGCATCACCAACAACGATGAGTTGCGACCGGCGAAACCCGTGGGCCGTCGCTCCATCATGCCACCCCCTGCTAACAGGGTCCGAGCCGAAGGCGATGCGGCTACGGTGTATTCCAATCCTCAGCACCGGCCGCCGCAGGCGATGACCCGTCGTGACGATGCTCGTGATGATGTATCCATTGCGTCGCCCGACCCGTGAACCAACCGCGATCAGCGCCAAGTCCTTCGGGAGCGGGCTGATGAGGACGCTCGAACCACCATCGAGCACCGACGTGACGCGTGCCACCAGTCGGACAGGCGGGCAGGGCCCGCTGCAGACCACCCGGCGCCGGGAGGCTACGGTGGCCAACCCTACGAGGTGGGCTGTCCAGCTTTCACCCATGAGCTGCAGCAGTTCTAATGGCCCTCCCACCGCACTTTAAAGCCTGATGTTGGCAAGAAGTACAACGGCAAGACTCACCCGTCAGAATTCCTCAGCATCTACACCATCGCGATGCAAGCTGCTAGGGCCCACGACGATAAGGTGCTTGCCAATTACTTCTCGTTGGCACTCAAGCCTAATGTTATGTCATGGTTGATGCACTTGCCGATGGATTCCATCTCTTCTTGGGCGGATCTGTGCCATGAGTTTGTTGGCGCCTTTACTTGAGGTCACCAAGCTCATGGCCAGGCGAGTGATTTACACATCATCCCCCAGAAGGAAGGAGAAAACTTGCGCAAGTACATCCAGAGGTTCAGCCGGGTGCAGTACAACATCCCCGATGTTCATCCTGCCACCGTGATCAGTGTGTTCCATCAGAACGTGCGCAATCGCAAGATGCGTGGAGAGATGGCAATGAACCAGGTTAAGGATGTGGCCGAACTTTATGTTCAGGCCGATCGATGCACTCGCGCTGAAGAGGGAAGGAAATACCCCGGCGAAGATGCCGACACAGAAACCGATTCCACTAGCGATACCACCACCGCAACAAAGAAGGGCCGGCACCGTAACAGGAAATGCAAGGGCAAGGCCGTGCTTGTCGTCAAGGGATCCGACGACACCGACGCCACCAAGAAGACCAAGGCGAGCGACCCCGGCAAGGAGGTTGCCTGGTGTGTCGCTTGCCGGGCCTTGGTGGCCGCCGACAAGCCAGGAGGCTCCGACAAGCAGTATTGCAAGATCCACCGCACCAAGGGCCATGACCTCCAGCACTGCCAGCAATTAGAGCTGCTCGCTGAGAAGCAGAAAACCGAGTATGAGCGGCGGGACAAGGAGAAGGGCCAAGATGGTGCCGAGGGGTCCAGCAAGAAATGTGGCGGCCAAGGAGGCCGCCGTGGCAAAGAGAATCAGTAGGAGAGGCCCGCCAGGGGCCGCAACAAGAAACAAGAAGATGATGATCACGACAGGGACGACGAGTCCGGCGATCACAAGTTCCAGAAAGCCACAGAAGCCATGTGCGTCGATGGTGGCGCCTCGCTGCATACATCCCGCCGCCAGCTCAAGCAGTGGGCGCGTGAGCTCACAGGAGTGGAGCCACCGTTCGACACGCGGAAGCCGCTGAAATGGTCCAGCATGCCCATCATCTTTGACACCTAGGACCACCCTGACCGCACTACTGCGGTCGGGTGCTAGCCATTGTTGGTTTCCCCAACAATTCGCAACCTCAAGGTGACAAGGATGTTGGTCGACATCGGGGCCGGCCTGAACTTGATCTCGCCTGCCGTGGTCAAAAAGCTGCAGATACGTGATGGAGACTGTCGGTGTCAAAACCGGCGGATCTCGGGTAGGGGGTCCCGAACTGTGCGTCTAGGCGGATGGTAACAGGAGACAAGGGACATGATGTTTTACCCAGGTTCGGGCCCTCTTGATGGAGGTAAAACCCTACGTCCTGCTTGATTAATTTTGATGATGTGTGTTACAAGAGTGGATCTACCACGAGATCAAGGAGGCTAAACCCTAGAAGCTAGCCTATGGTATGATTGTTGTCCCTCCTATGGACTAAAGCCATCTGGTTTATATAGACACTGGAGAGGGCTAGGGTTACATAGAGTCGGTTACAATGGTAGGAATTCTACATATCCGTATCGCCAAGCTTGCCTTCCACGCCAAGGAAAGTCCCATCCGGACACGGGACGAAGTCTTCAATCTTGTATCTTCATAGTCTGAGAGTCCGGCCGATGATGATAGTTCGGCTATCCGGACACCCCCTAGTCCGGAACTCCCTCGGTAGCCCCTGAACCAGGCTTCAATGACAACGAGTCCGGCGCGCATGTTGTCTTCGGCATTGCAAGGCGGGTTCTTCCTCCGAATAATTTATAGAAGATTGTGAACACCAGGATAGTGTCCGGCTCTGCAAAAATAAATTCCACGTACCCCCGTAGAGAGAATAATATTACACAAGTTCAATTTGCTGATGTATTTTGTGGCGTGACATCACACCACTACCAAGTCTTTACTCGAATTGTTTTTACTGCACCACCTCAACACGTTCAGCGAAGCGGTTTCCTTGGCATGTCCTGTCGAAGCAGAGATCGTGTCCCCCTTATTCCGGGATTCCCATCAATACGGACGTGGGTAACCCAACCGCACCATTGATTGCGGCGCTTGGGAGATAAGCGAGTTTTATCAGGCCGGTGGGGACGCATGTTTCCGTCCGCCCATATAAGGGGATAAAGATCCAACCCTTTTACCTGCGCCTTCTTCCTCCTTGGCTTATCCATCTCCGCGAACTCGAGCTCCAGCGCCCAAGTCCGCACATCTCACCTCAACCTTCTCCAAATATGTTCGGAGCGGGAGGCAAGTGGATGGCCTCCTCCGTCACGGAGGGGCATATCCAGAAGCTGTGCAGCGCCGGATACTTATCCAGCGACATCGCGCACCGGCTCCCCGACGAGGGAGAGCTCACCCCCACCCCCAGGCCCCATGAGAAGGTAGTATTCCTTCCCCATTTCCTCCGCGGACTGGGCTTCCCACTTCATCCCTTTGTCCGGGGGCTCATGTTCTACTACGGCCTAGATTTCCATGATCTGGCCCCAAATTTTATCCTCAACATCTCGGCGTTTATCGTCGTGTGCGAGGCCTTCCTCTGCATCCAGCCCCACTTCGGCTTGTGGCTCAAGACCTTCAGTGTCAAGCCGAAGATTGTGAAGGGCATCCAAGCGGAGTGCGGAGGCACCATGGTGGGCAGGATGTCCCATGTTACGTGGCTAGAGGGTACTTTCGTGGAAACCATTAAGGGGTGGCAATCGGGGTGGTTCCATATCACCGAGCCGCATGACCCTGATTGGGCAGCGGCCCCCAAATTTAGATCCGACATCCCTACACGGCTCACCTCCTGGAAAGAGAGTGGCCGGATCTGGGGGAATCCGGCGGAGCTGACCGGACTCCGAGCCTGTATCCAGAAGCTGGTGGACAAGAAGCTCAAGCTTGTCAACGTAGTCCAGGTCATGCTCATCCACCGGATTCTCCCATGCCAACGACGGGGCTTCAACATGTGGGAGTTCGATCCGACGCAGCACCAGACTCTGAGCGGGATCTTCGACACTACGTACGAAGATGTCTGGAAGGTGCTGTTCAAGGGCGCCGAGGCTCCCGCATCCGCTACCGAAGATCGCGGATTCCGCTCGCAGCGTCCAGCTGACGAGGTAAGTGATTTTGCCACTTGTTTTCCATAGTTTGACTCTATGCGGGATCTAAACTCCCTTTACCTTTGACAGGACTGGCTAGCGAAGGCCGAACGGACTATCTGTCCGGCCCCATTGCCAGATGACCCAGCGGATGCCCGCCTAACAGGGCTACTGGCTCCGGCACCCCACGTGGTGTCGGAGAAGAAGGCCAAGAAGAAGGCCACAGGGACTCGGAAGAGTTCCCGTTTTCAGGTGCTATCAGATGATGAATCCGAGGCCGACTCCTCCCACCAAGGCGAGGAGGAGAAGAAAGCCTCTCCCCCGGCGGGGGGAGGGAAGAAAAGGAAGGCCTCTCCAACAAGGGAGGCCGAAGGGTCCAAGAAGGGAAAAACTCTTCCCCCAGACTGCTCCACCAACGCCAGTGATGACGACGAGGACTGGCCTCCAAGGGCCAAGCCCCTGGCGAGATCGTAAGTATCTGGACTCCCGAATAACTTCAAGGTTTGTATTTTTCGCCACACAATGTCTTTCTAATGTCGCATACAACCTTGCAGTCCACCTAAGGATGATCTTCCGCTTCATCGAGCGGGTCCTTAGGTGCGTCGGATATGGATTCTCTTCCGACTGCCTCCACCCCCTATGACGTGGACGATGCCGAGGTGGGATCCCAGGAAGGGACCCACCAGGAGGAGATGGCCCCGGAGGTGTCGCAGGACAACCTCCCGGACTTTGCACCGGACTCGGCCCCGGAACCCACAGTGGCTCCGGAGTTCGGCGGGTGACCCCTTCGCAAGAAGGGCAAGACTGTGACGCCGGCAGCCTCCATCCAACCAGAGGCGCCGGATAGCTTGCTGGAGGCGCTCAATGGTGCCTCCATCGAAGAGGAACACCACACCGTTATGAGTGCGGTGATTCAGAAGGTGCAGCTCGCCAAGAGCGGGCTGACCGAAGCCTGCAGCAGCCTTCTAACAGGCTTTGAGGTAAGAATTTCAATATGTATAAAATGGTACCGCATAGACAGTAGCCCCTGATGCTCGGTTCGGTGTTCGGAAAGAAAAGCCGGACTGAGGATCTAAAAAGATATACGCAGGAGTCATAATAAATATGTCAATATGGGATTGCAGGCTGCGCTGCTGACCTCTGCCGCACTGACTGCGGAGGTCAATACTTTGAAGGAGAACCTCGAGCGGTCCGAGAACGAGCTCGGTCGTGCCAAGAAGCAGCTCGAGGACAAGGAAGGTGAGTAATACCTTATTAAAATTGTACCTTACAGAAAAGGATTTTGGTTGCAAAAGAATGACAAGGATAACGTGGGTATTGCAGGGGCCACTAACGAGGTGGCGACCCTAAAAGAGGTGGTGGCCGCGGCCGAACGCAATGCGGCCGCGGAGCGCACCGAGCGAGAGAAGCAGGAGGCGCGGGTGGCGGAGGTACAACAAGAGCTCCAGGATCTCGTGAAAAAACATGAGAGCCTGGAGCGTGACTCGAAGACTCGAGAGTCTGAGCTTGCAACGGCTCTTGAGAGTGCCAAAGCCGCTAAGGCCGAAGCCTACAAGGCCCTCCAGGAGATTTAGGCGGTGAAGAAAATAGCAGCGGGTAAGGCATTTTTCATGGAAAGTAAGCATGTGAGTGTTAATTACCTGTTGCTTACTCGAATTCGGAGCTCTCCAGGAGCGTTCGCAGATCTTCCTCACAGCGTGTCCGATGCTGCCACATTCTACCGGGCCGAGGAGGGGAGCTCGACAGAGAAGGTCTTCTGGTCTCAGTATGCTGAGGCCGAACATCCGGTGCCCCTTAGCGACCAGCTGAAGCAGCTGGTCGAGCTCCACAAGGCGGCCAAACAGGCCATGAAGGGCCTCATAGTTCGGCTGTGGCCTAAGGAGGCCATGCCTGGGAGCTACTTCGGCCTGGTGCGGCGGCTGGTGGATGCGTGCCCGTGGGTTGAAGTCATCAAGCACTCCGCCTGTATTGAGGGTGCCCATCGGGCCCTTGCCCGCGCAAAGGTGCACTGGGGAAAGATGGATGCCCAGAAGCTTGTGACGGACCCGCCACCAGAGGGCAAGGAGCATCGCACACCCGAGATTTATTATAAGAGTGTGCTGAAGGGCGCCCGCACTATTGCGGGGGAGTTCTCCAAAGATGTAATTTTTGAGTAGACTCACATTTTGTTATCCTGTGCGCTGAAAACTTAGTTCATATGCGCTAAGCAACG
Organism: Triticum aestivum; assembly: GCF_018294505.1. Classification (NCBI taxonomy): domain Eukaryota; kingdom Viridiplantae; phylum Streptophyta; class Magnoliopsida; order Poales; family Poaceae; genus Triticum; species Triticum aestivum. The sequence goes on along the minus strand of NC_057804.1, from coordinate 576,902,310 downwards.
CTTGTTAATTTAAAATATTACCTTCTGTGCGGCTGTTTATCAAATCTGAGAGATGGCAAGTCGTCGGCTTCAGCCCCCATGCCACGAGTGCTGGGGTGTTCGGGATAAACTTGAGCACTCTTGTTCCCATTTTTGGGTCCATCTAGGGAGGCGCTCAACACAGCAAACAAGGCAACCGGACTTATAATGCTTGAACACTCTCACTTAGCCATAGAATTCTATAATTTTAAATTTCGGCGAAGCCCCTAGTCTTCGGAAGGCCGAATTTGGGGCGCTATCCATGCCTGGGCCGGACAAGATCCGACTCTTTGCTCTAAGCGGCATAAGTCTTTAAGGACTCGCAAAAAACCTCTTCGAACAGCGACCAGCTCTCGCCTCATCATGACGGTCAGTTTTAGCTTTCTCCACTGAGGCGTTAACCCAGCTCAACTAGGGCGCAATCGCAATGGTTCTCCCAGTGCTACCTTAGCCGATACAACGGAACGTAAGGTACCAAAACATGGGAGCCGGGCAAACCCAACTATTGACCCAAGACATGATTCGGAGTCGATGCATATAGTGCTATAAGTTCGGGGTGCCGCACTTGTGGAAGTGTTCGGACTTATCACACAATGATGCGGGAAACATAAGCCCCTGGTGTATTTTAGCCGTACCAAAGTGTATAGATGTGACATGCCATAAATGAACATATGTATAAAAAGAAAATGCAATTATAAGCAAAAAGGTGTTGCATTGTTTATTTGAGAAAGACTGCTGTAAGTGCAGAACGATACAAATGGTGCGATAAGCAAGGGATGGGACTGTTAAACATGTCCCCCTCCAGGGGTAGGCTGCCGAATGGTGCGTAAAATAGATTTAATGCTCGTAATGGAGACCACCTGGATATTCGCTGTAGCCTTTATCCTTCTCTGGCTGTTGCATCATGAGTTCGGTAGGTCTGCTGCCGGACAGGGCCTCTGACGATAGGAGTCCTGTGGGTAAAAAAATAAAAGGTAAAAAGAAAAAAAGAACGACACACTTGAGGGCCCCTTGTGTGGTTGAGCCACAGTCTGGGCTTATCGTGGTCGTGCCCCTCTCCCCATGCCCATGGTATCTTCAGAGCGTAATGGTGTACGTGAAGGACCTGTTTTGACGTTTTGCAGGGGCTGGGGTTGGGGCCGCACTGCTACACGTGCTCGGAACGTTCCAGGTGGTCTTGTTGTAGGTTACTCCAGGCGCGCTTAGCTGTGTCCGGCCGTTTAACGGCCGGACTCGAGAATTGCCTTAAGAGGCTGCTTTATACTTCTGCCGCGAGAGCCGTTGTATGTTCCTCCGTTCGGAGAGAACGTTCAGTGTTTCCGTTGACCGTGATGACTTCTCGAGGGCCTGGCATCTTGAGATTGAGGTATGCGTAGTGCGGCACCGCGTTGAACTTTGCAAACGCGGTACGTCTGAGCAAGGCATGATAGCCGCTGCGGAACGGGACTATGTCGAAGATTAACTCCTCGCTTCGGAAGTTATCCGGGGATCCGAAGACCACTTCCAGTGTAACTAAGCCTGTACAATTGGCTTCTACACCTGGTATGACGCCTTTAAAGGTCGTATTGGTAGGTTTAATCCTTGAGGGGTCTATGCCCATTTTGCGCACTGTATCCTGATAGAGCAGGTTCAGGCTGCTGCCGCCGTCCATCAGGACTCTGGTGAGGTGAAATCCATCGACGATTGGGTCTAAGACCAATGCGGCGAATCCGCAGTGGCGGATGCTGGTGGGGTGGTCCCTTCGGTCAAAAGTGATCGGGCAGGAGGACCATGGATTGAACCTCGGGGCGACTGGCTCCATCGCGTATACATCCCTGAGTGCACGCTTCCGCTCCCTTTTGGGTATTGTGCGTTGCGTGTATCATGTTCACCGTCCGCACCTGTGGGGGGAAACCCTTCTGTCCTCTATTGTTCGGCGGTCAGGTCTCTTCCTCGTCATCGCTATGCAGCCCCTTGTCATTGTTTTCGGCAATTAACTTGCCTGCCTGCTTGAATACCCAACAGTCCCTGTTGGTGTGGTTGGCTGGTTTTTCGGGGGTGCCGTGTATCTGGCACGAGCGGTCGAGTATTCGGTCCAAATTGGACGGACCCGGAGTAGTTCTTTTGAATGGCTTTTTCCGCTGACCGGGTTTAGAGCCTCTGAATCCGGCATTGACTATTGTATCCTCACTATTGTCGCCGTTGATGCGGCGCTTGTTTTTGTTACGACGTGACCTGCCATTTCGGTCCTTGAAATCCGGACTGCCAGAATTTTTGCTGAGGTTGTTGCTGCGTGCTAGCCAGCTATCCTCACCCACGCAGAAGCGGGTCATGAGTGATGTGAGGGCTGCCATGGATTTCGGCTTTTCCTGTCCCAGGTGTCGGGCAAGCCACTCATCACGGATGTTGTGCTTGAAGGCCGCGAGGGCCTCCGCATCCGGACAGTCGACGATTTGGTTTTTCTTGGTTAAGAACCGTGTCCAGAATTATCTGGCCGACTCGTCTGGCTGCTGAATTATGTGGCTTAGGTCATCAGCGTCTGGTGGTCGCACATACGTGCCTTGGAAGTTATCGAGGAATGCGGCTTCCAGGTCTTCCCAACTACCAATTGACTCTGCTGGCAAGCTGTTAAGCCAATGCCGGGCTGGTCCTTTAAGCTTGAGGGGGAGATATTTGATGGCATGAAGATCGTCACCGCGGGCCATGTGGATGTGAAGAAGTTAGTCTTCGATCCAGACCGCGGGGTCTGTTGTGCCATCGTAAGATTCAATATTCATGGGTTTAAACCCTTCGGGGATTTGATGATCCATTACTTCATCTATGAAGCATAGTGGGTGTGCGGCGCCTCTGTACTGGGCGATATCACGATGGAGCTCAAAAGAGCTTTGTCTGTTTTGTTTGGCCCGGCCGGACTTACTGTGTCTGGCGCGACGGTTGTCATCACGTAGTGTGGGGCGCCCACGTGATCCATAGATCGATCTTGATTGTCTTGCCTTACCCTCCAATATATCTCGCAAGTCCAGAGCTCCCTCAGAGACCTCGAGGAAACAGGCACGTTCCAAGGGGTTAAACCGGGGAGGAGCCAGCCGAAGGGAAAGGTCACGCTGCCTGTGACCTTTAGAGGCGAGCTGAATCACAGGACGGAGAGGATTGTTTTCGATGTAGCCGAAATCCCCTTGCCATACAACGGGATCCTCGGCCGCCCGGCACTAGCAAAGTTCATGGCAGCTTCACATTACGCCTACAACATGTTGAAGATGCCCAGGCCAATGAACATCATCACCCTCCCCTCCAACAAGAAAGATGCGTTGATTGGCGCCGACCAACTCTACCGGGAAGCAGTTGCAGCAGCTCCCGCCAAGGCACCTGCTCCTGCCGATGGAGCCCCGGGAGGGAAGAAGATCGGTGAGACCCCTGGCACCCACTCCGGCAAGCGCACCTCTATGGGGTGTTGTGCTACCGTCGAGGACGTGCCAGAGAGCTCCGCCGACAGGAGCAAGAAGCCCAGAGCTGCACCACCAAAGATCAAGAAGGTGCCCATCAAGGAGGACGACATGGGTGGGGCTTTCACCATAAGCTCCACCCTCGACAGCAAATACGAAAGCGAGCTCGTCACTTTCTTGCGGGCGAATGTCGATGTGTTTGCATGGCAAGCCTCCGACATCCCCGGCGTTCCTAGGGAAGTGATTGAGCACCACCTTGCTGTCTGTCCTCATGCGCGGCCCGTCAAGCAGAAGGTCAGGAAGCAAGCTCTGGAGACGCAAGAGTTCATCACGGAAGAAATTAGGAAGCTAGAGGCAGCAGGCTTGGTAAGAGGAGTGCTCCATCCGACGTGGTTGGCCAATCCGGTAGTAGTGCGCAAGGCAAACGAGAAGTGGAGACTGTGTATTGATTACATAGACATCAATAAAGCTTGTCCAAAGGATCCCTTCCCGTTACCATGCATCGACCGGATTGTTGACTCCACGGCAAGGTGTGACCTGCTATCATTCCTCGACGCCTACTCGGGATACCACCAGATCTTCATGACAAAAGAAGACGAAGAAAAGACAACATTCATCACCCCATGTTGTACGTACTACTTTTTACGGATGCCTTTTGGGTTGAAGAGTGCTGGCTCAACGTTTGCAAGAGCAGTCCAAATTGGTTTTGAACCCCAGCTACATAGAAATATGGAAGCCTATATGGATGACATAGTGGTCAAAACCAAGGACAAAGCAACACTCGTACAAGACCTGGAGGAGACCTTTAGAATCCCACGCAAGATTAACCTCAAATTGAACCCTGAGAAGTGTGTCTTTGGTGTCCCATCCGGCAAGATTCTCGGGTTCTTTGTGTCGTAGCACAGGATTGAGGCAAACTCGGACAAGATTAAGGCTATCGAGCAGATTGAGGCGCCCAAGCAGATCAAGGACGTGCGTCGGCTCACTGGCTGCGTTGCCGCCATGAGCAGATTCATCTCCAAGTCCGCAGAGCGTGCCCTCCCCTTTTTCAAGATCCTAAAGAAGACGGGCCCGATGGAGTGGACCCCGGAGGCCGAGGCGGCGTTGCAAGATTTGAAGAAGTATCTTTCATCTACTCCGGTGCTGGTTGCGCCTAAACCACAAGAGCCATTGCTGCTATACCTAGTGGCAACAAATCAAGTGGTTAGCGCTGCATTGGTGGCACAGAGAGAGGTTGACGGGAAGACGGCAGCGCGGCAGAGTCAACGGCTGGCGGGTCAGAACCCTCCCTGGCAGGGCCCAATCCCGGCAAGCCTGATGCCCGTACGACAAGACCTGCATGGCCAGGCGAAGTGATGCAAAGTAAGAAGATGGTGCAGCACCCAGTTTACTTCGTCAGCTCCCTCTTACGGGGGGCTAGGTCGAGGTATTTAGGTGTACAAAAGTTGCTCTTTGGCCTCCTTATGGCCTCGAGGAAGCTGTGCCACTACTTCCAGGCGCACGAGATCACCGTGGTTACCCGCCATCCATTGCAACGGATACTACATAAACCAGATGCGAGAGGAAGGATCGTGGAATGGGCCCTAGAGCTGTCGAGTTTCGGCTTGAAGTTCGAAAGCACCTCGACGATTCAGAGTAGAGTCTGGGCGGAGTTTGTTGCATAATGGACCTCGACACCCGATGAAGAGGTACAAGAGACCACTCTCCCCGGCGAGGAAACAAGTGGCAACTGGATCATGTACTTTGATGGGGCTTTCTCGCTGCAAGGCACCGGTGCTGGTGAGCTGCTTGTTGCACCCACCGAGGAGCACCTCAAGTACGTCATCCAAATGCACTTTCCCCGGGAGATGTCAACCAACAACACCGCCAAATACGAGGGTTTGCTTGCCAGTCTAAGGATCGCGGCGGACCTCGGAGTCAAAAAGCTCATCGTCAGGGGCGACTCGCAACTCGTCGTCAGGCAAGTCAACAAAGATTATCAAAGCCCTTTGATGGAAGCCTACGTGGATGAAGTGAGGAAGCTGGAGGAGCATTTTGACGGTATACAAGCAGAGCACGTCCCTCGAGCCGAGAACAACATCGCTGACTACCTGTAGAAGCGCGCCGCCCTCAAGCTACCTGTGGAACCAGGCACTTTTGTGCTTCCGTTAACCCAACCATCCGTTCAGCCGTCGACTGGGTAGAACAAGCGGAGGAAGTTGGGCCCCGACAAGTACTTCCCCACCGAGGTCCCCGGAGCCGCCGGCGGAGATGTTACCGTGGATGTCGATCCTGCCGTAGGGCAACCGACTCCGGCAGGACCTCAGGTCATGGCCGTGGAGGCGGCTGCCCCCGCGGCAGAAGAGAGGCCTTTGGTCCTTGCCATCAAGCCACATGCTCCAGCATGGGCACAACACACTGTTCGATTCCTTCAAAAAGGAGAGCTTCCTGAGGAGCAGGAAGAAGCAGAAAGAGTAGCTCGCCGGTCTGCTCTATACCAGTTCGTTGATAACGTGCTATACAGAAGAAGACCGAATGGGGTGAAATTGATGTGCATCTCCCGGGAGGAAGGACTAAAGCTATTGGCAGAGATACATTGAGGCATATGTGGCTCCCACATAGGGTCAAGGGCCCTTGCCGGCAAGGTTTTCCGGCAGGGTTTCTTCTGGCCCACCGCTCTCCAGGATGCAACGGCGCTAGTAACCAAGCGTGAAGCATGCCAGTTCCATTCGAAGAAGCTTCATCAACCAGCCCAAGCCATTCAAACCATCCCTCCCTCTTGTCCCTTCTCGGTCTGGGGGCTCGACATCTTGGGCCCCTTCCCCCACGCCGTCGGGGGCTTTGAGTACTTGTACGTTGCCATCGACAAGTTCACAAAGTGGCCAGAGCTGGAGGCAGTGAGGAAGGTGACGGTGCAGTCAGCCATCAGGTTCTTCAAGGGACTAGTTTGCCGTTTTGGGGTGCCCAACAGGATCATCACCGACAACGGCACGCAGTTCACAAGCCATGCCTTCATACAGTACATTGAGGATCTCGGTAGCAGGGTCTGTTTTGCTTCCGTGGCGCATCCACGGAGCAACGGCCAAGTGGAGAGAGCAAACGCTGAAGTCCTGCGAGGCTTGAGGACGAAGACTTTTGACAAGCTGTGCAAGAGCGGAAGGCGCTGGATTGAGGAATTGCCGGTGGTTCTTTGGTCGATCAGAACGACGCCAAATCGAGCCACCGGCCAGACACCCTTTGCCCTAGTTTACGTGGCGGAAGCAGTTCTCCCCACGGAACTCATATACGGGTCACCTCGAGTGCTCACTTATGATGAGCTTGAGCAAGAGCAACTGCGGCAAGATGATGCAACGCTCCTCGAGGAAGATTGTCTCCGGGCGGCTGTGAGAGTAGCACGCTACCAGCAGGCTTTGCGCCGCCACCATAGCCGCAAGGTTCATGCCCGGAGCTTTGAGGAAGGCGAGCTTGTTCTTCGGCACATTCAGTCAGCCAAGAATTCCAACAAGTTCACGCCAAAGTGGGAAGGCCCTTATCGGGTAACGCGAGTCACCAGGCCCGAGGCAGTCCGCCTGGAGACCGAAGATGCCGTCCTAGTGAGCAATTCCTGGAACATCGAGCATCTTCGCAAGTTTTACCCATAAGGCGCGGCTGTCGGGCCTCCTGGCAAGCCATCCTTTTGTACAAGCCTTGCCGGCAAGGCATGTAACCCTTTGTACAAAGCCAGGCGCAGACCTTGAGCATAAATAAATGAAGCGCTGGCGCCCTAAGTTATAGCATGCATGCTAGGTTGAGTCTCTTCCTTGGTTAGGGTTGATAGTGCTTGGCGGCGATTAACCCCTAGCTTAGAGGTCGAGTGTGCATCTTTGTCCTTCCCTGTCTTCTTTGGTTCGCAGGGCATGTAAGTATTCTTGCCGAGCTATTCTGGAAGGAAGGGAACAGACCGACGCCCGGGCCCCGGCAAGCCAGAATTGCCGGGAGCTGCAAGAACGAGGATCTCCCCATGTCAAGCCAAGGTCGCCGGGGGCTGCGGATCCAGATAAGTCCTTTATCCCCTATCATGCATTTCGTTATGGACTGGGATGCGTGAAACCCCGTTCTATCTCTGAGCTACCATGCTCCCTCTTTTCGGCACCCAAGGATTATTTCCTGGGTCCGGATCTGGTCGTAGCCGCGGCAGCAGAGGAGGGGAACGAGGGCCTAAGCCCACCTCATCCCTGCCTCCGCCAAGAGCGTGGAAAGGTCAAGCGAAATGGGGAGACGGCAAGGCCTGTTGCCTGCAAGAACGAGGATCTCCCCATGTCAAGCCAAGGTCGCCGGGGGCTGCGGATCCAGATAAGTCCTTTATCCCCTATCATGCATTTCGTTATGGACTGGGATGCGTGAAACCCCGTTCTATCTCTGAGCTACCATGCTCCCTCTTTTCGGCACCCAAGGATTATTTCCTGGGTCTGGATCTGGTCGTAGCCGCGGCAGTAGAGGAGGGGAACGAGGGCCTAAGCCCACCTCATCCCTGCCTCCGCCAAGAGCGTGCGAAAGGTCAAGCGAAATGGGGAGACGGCAAGGCCTGTTGCCGAAAAAAACATTTGTCCTAAAAGATGACAAGGATTCACCCCTTGCCGTGGGTTTCGCCCGCGAACGTAATCCCGGCGAACGTCCCTTTTTCATTAAAAAACATCTCGTACAAGTACAGTTCATACGAAATGAAAAACATGAACAAGGGGATTACGAGTTCTAAAGCTAACAAAGGCCCGAAGGCTTACAGGACTAAAAAGATATAAGGTGCCCGTAATCCCTTTCTTGTCCCTCTCCTCAGGAAATGGAACAAGAAAACAGAAGGGCAAAAGGGGCGCCTAGGCGAGCTACGAGTGGCAGAAGACACCGAGAGGACATCTCGGTGACCGTCCGACGGGCTGGATGGTGATGGCGACGCCGGAGGCAGAGCTCAAAGACGAGGCAGCAGGACGCTAGCACACGACGAAGGCGTCGCTGCCCGTGTGCTCCGACTTGACGGCCTTGCCGCTTGTCCTCTTCCTCTTCCGCGGCCTCCCTACACCAGCCGTCCAAGGAGATGACCCCGAGAAGTTCAAGGAGACGGCGACACAGATGATGGGGCCGCCCGTGCCACTCGGAGCGATGCCCAACACCTACTCGGACCCGTCATCCTACCGCCCGCTTCCCTCGTCGTCTCTACCGTTGTCTTCCTCGCCACTCTCGCTTGAGGAGTATTCTTCATCATCCGAGGATCTCTCTACGTAGCACCTCACACGGGTTCTGAAGTGCCCGAAGATGTTGATGGAGAGGAGGCCACCCTCCATTAGTTTGAAATGGAGAGCGAGCCCGTCCGTCAAACTGTGGAGGCGAGCGAAGCTCTTCCACCCTCGATGAAGATACATAACATGGGGGGCGGGGAACTCGATGTTGACCCACGTGCCACTGTTCCCCCAGCCCCTCATATGCAGCCGCAGCACCTACGGCGGATCCAGCTCCATCTCCCACGCAAACAGGGTTGGAAGGCGAAGGCGATGGCATGGCGGATGGTGCAACCTGATGAAGAATTCGCAGGGATTGTCCCCAGCATGGCCTCCATCGGAGGAAGGGCTGCTGGAGGGGCGAGGCGGATCTACCGCCCCATCCTCCTCTCCCCGGGCTCCACGGCGACCTCGACCTTGCCCCCTCCCCCTCCCTCTAGCGGCCGGCTCCGCCGCTACGAGTTCCTGAGGAGGAGTGATGCGCTATCTGGCCGAAACCCTCGGCGCCACTGATGAAGCATCGCCACGCCCCCTCGCCATGGAGAAGAAGAAAGGAAGCAGGAATGGAGAGAGGCAGATGGCAGAGGGCTGAGAGGCACCGTCCCTCTCGCTCCCCTCTTTATAAAGAGGCGGGGGCGGGGCTCGGTCCCCCCCTCCCGGCCAACCCGGCCTCTTGGAGTGATAGGGAGCGGGGCCGTTGACCGCCCTCCCCGCTCCATTGAAGGCGCAAGGGAATCAACCCGCACGCGCGTGACTACCCACGACCCCTGCGCCTGTCATTCGCTCTGCATGCAGCGAACGTGGCGCAAGGGGCGGGCACAATGGGACGCATGGAGCGACGATTCCTCAGCGAGGGCAGTAAATGGGGGGCGGCCCTGCGCTCTCAAAGAGACACGCAAGCCACCTCTTTACTGTCCACCACAAGGTGACGCCGGCATCCCCACGTCATGCGCACACACTCCCCCACGTCGCGTGTTCAATGCGGGTTGTGGGGAAGCGCAGCGGGTGGAACAGTGGCCACGGTAAAATCCGCCTCAACTGCCCACGCACCGTTCTGCGCTTGGCCCAACAACGTATTGAGCCTATGTGTGACCCATGCCCGGGGGTTCCTGTCGGTGTACAAAAGTAGGGGCCAGCTTTTGACCCCTTTACTTGTGCACGGGCAGTCAGAGCCGCCTGCCACGGCCACACATGAGTAGGGAAAGAGAGGGAAGCCGAAGAGAAGCCAAAGCCACAGGAACAAGCAAAGAAAACAACAAAGGACCAAGACCACAAAGGTCGCACGGGCAATGCGGGTTGCCCTGGCAAGGACCCTTGCCGAGGGCAGCCTCAGCAGCCCCGGCAAGATCCTTGCTGGAGCAGCTCATCCACACCAGCTGAGCGAGCCACCTTCGAGCCCACCAACACTGAGCAGACACGTTGGGACAGGGTTCGGGAGGCACCTCCGTGGTGGCATGCAGATCTTTGTGAAGACAAGGAGCAATCAAGATCAAAAGAGGATAGGAAGGCAACCATCCTCACCCAAGAAACCCACAGGGCCCCCCGGCAAGATCCTTGCCGGGGAAGCCAGCGCGCCACGGCAAGACCCTTGCCGGGCCACCCGGCAAGACCATCGCCAAGCGCACCGACAAGGCCACTGCCAGGCCCACACCAGCCAAGTTCCTACTGTCGTTCGTACGCGGTCGCTGACCTAACCAGCTGGGCAGGCACCTATGTGGCAGCATGCAAACCTTCGTGGAGGCTCCACCATCGTGCCACCTCAGCTGCCTGCCTGCCTACATGGCGATGCATGCGTTGCTGGCCGGGCGCATGTCGAAGCCAGGAGGGGCGGCGATGGACGGGACGGGCCTCACTCCCGTCCCTAATAAAGTGAAGGACACCTAAGCCTCGCATTTAATGCGTCTTGTCCTGTAATGCTAGCGATAACCTCGCAACGTTGTAGCACTTTCCACCTCCTGTGTGCCACTATGGCAGCCCCTTTCGCCTATAAAAGGAGGCCCATGGCATACTGAGAAGGGATTCGGCTCTTCTAAACCCCGTAGCACCCAGAGCTAGTTCGAGAGCTCAAGAACACTAATACAACCACCAAAGCAGGATCGTAGGGTTTTACGCATCTTTGCGGCCCGAACCTGGGTAAATCCCCTTTGGCCATCCACTAGTCCCGCTCTTCTCACAATCCCACGCCTCGCAACCGTAGAAGGGATTCCAATGATCACATAGGTGTCGTTTTCCACTGACACTTTCTTCTTGTGTGTTTGAAAATCTAAAAACATTTCTTGCTTCTTTTCGGTTTTTCTTTCTAGTTTAATTAGTTGTAGCATTAAAAGAAAACACAAAAAGATTTCTCGTTTCTTCTTCTACTTGTTGGGAGCTCTCCCGTGTAAATAGTTTTTTGGTTTTTGTTTTTCCCATGTTAATTCGCTTTTTGTCAGGGGAATTACCCGCGGTTTAACCCAGCTCGATCATAAGGGTAAGTCGCCCTGAGGCTTAAGTCATCTCTCGGCTTAAGTCACCCCGGCGTTAAGTCATTTATGTGCTTAAGTCACCCAGACGTTAAGTCATCCCTAGGCTTAAGTCGCCCTGATGTTAAGTCCTCTCTAGACTTAAGCAGATTGTAAGCCGACAGATAGTTGTAAGCCGGCAAACAGTTTCTAACCCGGTAGACAGTTTATAACCCGACAGACAGTTGTAACCAGGAAGATTGTTGTAACCGGCACACAGATTGTGTAACATCCCAATTTTCAATTTGGATGTTATACATAGATCATTCATATGCATTCATTATTTATGGCATTTTGGTTTTTATTTGGTTGTGATCCAAGAAATCTTAAGCAACTCAAGGACCCAAGGAGAGAGTTGGAGCTTTCACATAATTTTTAATTTTTATTTTTTTTTCAAATTTGAAAAGTGGATCAATTTGATTTCAACAAATTCTTTTCAATTATTTCAAAACAATAAAAATAAAGAGAGAACATAAAATGAATTCTTCAAAATAGAGGAGACATATTGGAAAAGAAATTTATAAGTCAAATTATTTTATTTTATTTTTATTTGCTATTATATTCAGTTGAAATTAGAGAAAACATGCATTTAAAAAATTGAATTTAGTCTAGAAAAATGTTCACTTTGTCCCAAATATTAGGTAGAGATTGTGAAAATTGTTTCTGAAATTTTTAGGATTTCTATTTTATTTTATTAGGATTTTTCTACGTGGCATTGTTAAAAAAATCAACTGGGTCAGCCCAGCCGAGCCAGGCCAAGCCCAGCTCGCGCCACCGCCTTCGCCGTCCCGTGCCGCCGCCGGACTAAGGTGGAGTCCGAGTGTGGGCCGCCACCGCCGGGAGCCCCTTCCCCAAGTCGGCACACCCCCCTCCTTATAAGCCGCCGCCGCCCCCTCTCCCCTCAAACTGCAGCCGCGCCGCCTTCCGCCACCCGTTCGTTCTGTCGCCGCTGCACTTGTGCCCCGCCACCGCCGCTAGCTGCTGCTGCTGTCGTTGCGCGTCACCAACGTCGTCGCCTCCTGCAGCTGTTGCGTCGCTGCCGCCGCTGCCCCGCCCCGCAACCTCTCGCCGTTGCCTCGCCCGTCATTGACCTCGCCGGAAGCCACCGACCCCGCCGTCGGTTTCGTCAAAAAAAGTGGTAAACCTTAGATCGGTTTATTTTCGGTTTTTCGGTCTGATCGGTTTTCCCGATTTAGTAGTATAGATCGGTTTTATTTTATTAGATCGATTATATAGCGAACATTCACCGTTAGAATCTGTTAATGAACGAGTTCGTTCGTTAGTCTCTGTTGGCGGACGTTCGTTTGATAGATTTTTCTTTTTCTGTTTATTTTTTGTCTAGGGACTTATTCGTGAATACTTTTATTGCGATTTAGCCCCTGATTTTCAAACTCGCGTAACTTTTAGCTCGTTTATCCAAATTAGATGAAACCAACACCTAATTCTTCGTAACGATCCTCCTTTCGAATAAACCAACTTGAACATGATTTTAACAATTTAAAATTTGAGTTTAGCTCAGATTAGTATTCGATCTTGTTTCTTTTGTATCTTGAGTTTTGTAGCTCCGTTTGAGTTGATTATTTTTGCAAATTGTAGCTAATCACATATACCTACTATTAATACCTAATTCACATAAAAATACTGTTGTTAGGTTTTGTTTTCTGTTTAGTTTAGCTATTGCTTGTTTTGAGTTTTATTTGGATCTTTTCTTGATTTCTCTTTGCATCGTTTTATTGATTGCTTATGTATGATATTGTTTGTAAGCTTGTTACTACAAATCTCTAGAGTTTTCCGATCATCAGCAAGACAAGTTACACTTTGATCATACTCTTCTATACCCAGTTTTTACTATGCATTAGTATTGCCCATCAAATATTTGCATGAGTAGGATTGGGAACATGTGGTTTGGTTGTAGTACTTGAGGTAGGAACCTAATACCTTTGATCACCCCGAGAATATACTTATGCTCAATTATTGCTTAGCTGTGCTCATAGACGAGGATTGGATCATGATGTACATGGAAGTTGTGAGAGTTAATAATTTTTGGACGACATTATGGTGGCAACTTTAATACACATCTGGGTGGATTGGTTGGGGCACCTGGAGAATCCAGTGCTAGCCCATTTGGGAAATCTTGGAGTACCTGTGTGATTTTTCGTTGGTTCGCCACTCAGGCTCAAAGGGATCATATGATATTTCATGCCTAGAAACTTCTGTGTGCAGCCACAAGCCATTATGGCTCTGGCATAGTTGAGTAAGTTGCATGAGCTCTTGAGGAGGTGGACTAGCAGATGTAGGGGGAAGTAGGTGTAACGGTCTACCCAGAGTAGAGACTTAATGCTTCAAAAAGACTATGTCTCGATCTTCCGATCATGGATGCGGTCGAGTCTTGTGGGAAAAAGTGCGCAACCTCTGCAGAGTGTATAAACTAATCATGGTTAGCCGTGTCCCCGGTTATGGACATCTTGAGTATCTAGAAGTGGATATTATTGTTGATCTCATCACTCTTTAATTAATGAATTGGGTTTAATGATGATGCTTGATTAATGATGGGATTTGAGTTGGAGGAACCTTCTCAAATATTGGTATAAACTATGTAGTAAATAAAAATTATTCCTTTGTTGTAGGAAAAAATTAGCTTTATGCAAAACATTAAACTTAGAGCCTCCACCAGCCAAATATTGCAAGTAGATATAGTTCTTGCATTCATTGCTTTATAGTGTGACTCTGCCAGCATATTCTATGTGCTGACCTACACGGCTACAACGTCTCATGTTGTAGACTTTACCGACAATGAATAAGGTGTGATAGGTCATTGCCATGCACTCAGCTATGTCGTTGGAGTTGATGGATCAACACATTCACCGATATGAGAACTAGATGTGCTCTATCATGAAGAAGACCAAGAAGCCGATGAAGAGGAATATCGAGATAGAAGAGGAACTCAAGGTATCACGCGATGGATATGGGGAAGAAATCGTTGTGCTATTGGAGAGGCATGAAGACCTGAAGAAGAAGCTAGGAATACCCGTGGAGAACCAGAGGCGAAGTGGAGATCCGTTCGGAGCACTACATCATCTTGGACGACACCGACACGGACAGTGATGCAAATGATGACACTGATGACGACTACGTAGAAGAAGCCGGAGCAGATATCATGGAGTTTTCCACCGATCAATATTTCTAGATGACCACCATGTTACTAGTAGTATTCTTCCAAGTAGTTAACTTCGATCGATTTGTACCCGTAGTTTAGACGTTTGTGTGAACCTTGTTTGATATTGAATGAAGTGAATTGATTGTGTTCCCTCATGTGCATATGGGTAGTGAAATCTCTCTTAGACCTTATTCTATTCTGTTTTCTCACCCCCTCTAACCCATCAGATGCCTCCGAGACTTGACACCGGATTCGTGTTCCCACCAGAGCTCACTCAGTTGATCCAGCAGCAGAATGCCTTGATGCAGATGTTAGTTCAGCATCAGAACCAGAACCAAGGCAACAACAACAACAACAACAACAACAACAACAACAACAACAACAACAACAACAACAACCCACAACCACCCCCTATTGACAACCTAGCCCATTTTCTGAGGTTGAATCCGCTGGTGTTCTCTAGCAGCACCGAAACGATAGTTGCAGATGATTGGCTCCGCAAGATTGGAAGAGAGCTGACCACTATAGGATGCATAGATGCGGAGAGAGTGCACTTTGCCGCACATCAGCTTGATGGACCCGCAACATTTTGGTGGGAGAATTTCACCACCACTTACCCCATTGCTACAGTTACATGGGATTAGTTTTAGCAGGCCTTCCGCATCGCCCATGTTTCAGCTAGAGCCATGAGTATGAATAAGAGCAGGTTTTGTAACTTGCGCCAAGGGAGTCGTATAGTGGGACAGTATGTGGATGAGTTCAGCAAGTTAGCACGCCATGCCCTAGATGATGTGGCCACAGATGCCGTGAAGTAGGAAAAGTTTCTTAAGGGACTCAATGATGAGCTGAGTATGTAGGTGATGGTGGCAACCTTCAACAACTACTAGGAGTTGGTAGACAAGGCCCTCATGATAGAAGGCAAGCAACAACAGATTGACAATCACAAGAGGAAGTATGGACATGGGGAGGCACTCTTCTGGAGCTCAGCAGAAACCCCACTATTCCCCATACTCGGGAGGACATACTCATAACCATGGAGGCCATAATCATGGAGGACATACACACAATGGAGGAAGTTCACACAACCATATTGGCCCAAAGAATGGCAATGGGAATGGAGGCAGCAATAGTCAGAACCATTCCAACCGCGCGACACCCGCCAAGAAGGATCTGAGTCACATTACTTGTTTCAAGTGCGGGAAGACCAGACACTACGCCACTGAATGTTCTAAAGCAAAGAATGGAAATGGCAACAGAAGTTCTAGAAAGAAGCCCAACCCCTTCACCAGAGGTCAGGTGAACCACGTCAGTGTGGAGGAGATTGAGGAGCATCCCGACGCAGTTGTTGGTAAGTTTTGATTAATGCATTTACAGCACTTGCTCTCTTTGATACTCGTGCATCTCAATCATTCATATCAAGGGGATTTGTGGATAAGTATAAGTTGCCAACCGTAGCCCTTAAGTCACCTATGTTAGTAAGTTCCCAGGAGCGGAGTATATGGCTAGTAGGGGATGCTATCAGTTGCTAGTAACCATAGGTAGACATGTTTTCCCCACCGACCTTATTGTCCTCGAGTCACAAGGATTGGATGTGATACTAGGCAGTGATTGGCTATCCAAGTTTAAAGGAAACATCGACTACGCCAGTAAGTCAATTCTACTCACCACCCCGGAAGGAAAGAGGATCAAGTATGTTGGGGATATAACTATTAGGCACGACCCGCCCAGGAGGGGTCGGGCCATACCTATGGCGATTCATTATTACGAAGCCCACGAAGATACTTGAAGATGGTGGTTCAGTTAAAGGCCCAAGGCCCAAAGGCGACTTAAGACCCGTAGAGATAAATCGCCATGTATGTATGACTTGTATTGTAAGGCAAGAATAGATAGTCACCGAGCCAGACATTGTTATGAGCCGGCCGGGACTCTGTGAGCCGCTAGGCGTCGACCTCTGTATATAAAGGGACGAACCGGCGGTGGTTCAGAACAAAAAACTACAGATCGAGAACTAGGTCAAGCGGATTCGCTCCCTGGTAATCGAGACATAAGCAATACCACCCAAAACTGGATCGTAGGCTTTTACCTTCACCGCAAAGGGCCGAACCAGTATAAACCATGTGTCATTTGTCCCGTTTAACCCCTTTAAGCTTCCTAGTTGTGATGGCTCCACGACTAAGTCCTTTTGCTAGTACATCTGCCGTGACAATTCCACGGCAGTTGGCGCCCACCGTGGGGCCAGCGCATAGTGGATTTGAGTTCTTGAAGGGCAGCTTCAAAGGGCTCAAAGGATACGCTGTGGGCCGGATGACCAACAGTCATCGTGGGAAGCTCTACATCGACGATGCAGGCTGGGGCCCCGATGTCGGCTCAATTGAGTACGGGTATCGGGTCTCCTTCGGCGGAATCCATGTCTTCATCGGCAAGATCGGCGAGTCGGGCCCTGAATCGGACATCTGCACCGATATCATCGAGGCGGCTCAGCGTGCGAGGCCCGCCCGGGCTGAGCCCACCATGAAACGTGCCTTCATGGGACACATCCATGGAGGGGAATTTTCTGAAGGATCTGTATCTGGCGGCGAGACAGCCATCTACTTCGATGGTGAGTCGTCCACGGGTGAGACGGATTTGTTGTATCAACTGCAAGATGGCAGGCTTGGGGCTATTCCAATGGCAGTAGTATTCCGGACCCCTTTGAGCCGCCGAGCAGAGTCAGGATCTTCATGGCTGGTACCCATCCTGGGCTAAATTCTTCAACTGCGGCAGCAATGACTTTCGGGTCAGCAGCGGTGACAGCAGCTGGGGTAGGGGGGCCTGTGCGCGTGCAAGCTCAGGTTTTGATGTCTCTGATGGATAAATTGACGGCTCTGTTGACAGTCGTGGTTAACCCAGAGAATCAAGCTCAGCATGATGCAGAGGTAGCACAGCTATGTGAGGAGATAACGCAAGCTAAAGAAGATGTGGCGGCAGAGGACGTCAGGATGACCGCTGAACGGGTGGCTCTGGATGCTCGGGCTCAGCAGATTCAGGCACAGGCTTTTCAGCTTACCATGGATCAGAAAGCGTTTAATGAGGTCATGACGAGAAGGCACAAGTCCCGTCTCCTACGGTGTATGAGCCTAGAAACCTTTTCTACATGCCTGTTGCAGGGCCGAGTAACCCGCTGGAGGTAAACCGGACTGCGGCGACAAGGGCAGAAACGCCGGTTCAGCCACGTGTGATGGAACCCCGCGTCCTAATACTGCTCCACCTCGGCATGTACCAATGCCACCGGGTCATTATTCTAATCCACTGGAGTACATGATTGCTGTGGCAGCGCGATTGCCGGCTCTCCCAGTCGATGGCGATTCTCCAACGGCGGTTGAAACACGAAGGGTCAGAGAACTTCTTCAGACAGCCTTAGCACAGCAGGAGGCGTATTCTTATAGTAGAGACATGATTCATTCAACTCCGCGTCCAAGCCGGAGCCGGAGTTATAGCAGGCACATGGACTCACCGACCGTTTCAGGCAATGCCCAGCACCGTGATCAGCCGCGCGGGCACGACCCATCACGTGATGGAGCTCTTAACTTGCGTGATTAGGACAAAGTGCGTCAAAAAATTGAGCAGGTGGCTCAGATGGCCGCTCAGCAGGCGGCTTATCAGCCCCTTCCGGTTTATCCGATGACTTCAATTGAGGAAGGCGTGACCGCTAGGACCAGGGGCGTACCTTGTTTGGTACTGTCTCTACGTAACGAGAGTTTGCCCAAGGATTTGAAGGGACCTCAAAAGGTGCCTAATTACACGGCCGACTTACAACCTGGGGCATGGATCGAAAGCTACGAGATAGCCATGGAAATACTGGAAGTCAGTGACGCTGCAATGGCCAAGTACTTCACCATGATGTGGGATGGAACGTCCCGTACTTGGTTGAAGGGGCTGCCACCTAATTCCATCGGTTCATGGGCAGAGTTAAAGGAGCGGTTTGTCCAGAACTTTAAAGATACGTGCAAGCAGCCCATGTCAATTATGGACTTGACTAATTGCAAGCAAGAGGAGGGTGAGTCCACGACGCATTGGGTGCGCCGGGTCAAGGCCATAATATATTCATCTGATAAGATGGACACGGGCTCTGCAGTCTTAATGTTAGAGAAAAATTGCCGTTTTGAGCATCTAAAATAGAAGTTGGGGCGGCTCAAGCGCGATTGTAATGACATGGCCTAGCTGATGGCGGCTCAACTCAAGTACGCTGACTGTGATAGTATCAAGGATACCGAGTCCGACGATGAGAAGACAGGGAAGGGAAAGAAGAACAGCAACACTAAGGGCCCGCAGCATAACCCGGTGAGTCAAGGAGGCAATAACAAACGTAAGGCTGACGGTAGCTCGGAGTTTGTGGCTAACACTAATGCGCAGGGCAACAATCAGCGACGTAAGGGGAGGCCACCTCCTCTATTTGGCGGGTCAGGTCCCACTCTTGAGCAGTTGTTAAATGAGCCTTGTCCAAGGGACGGCACTCGAGAGAAGCCGGCCACTCGCCTATGGAAGGATTGTACGATTATGCAGGCTTTCAAGAATTCTAACATGTTTGACAGCAACCATGGGCCAGGCGACGGCTCAAGCGGCGGCGGTTTCCATGGTCCGGGGGGCGGCTCTAATTCCGGTTTTCAGGGCCACCAGAATAATCAGGGCGGTTTTAATCAAGGTAACCAAGGTGGTTACAATCAACAATCTGGCCAGGGGGGTCAGCAGCAGCAATCTGGGTATCAGAGTCATCCCAAACAGTTGAACAGTGGGCAGTATCACATTTTTACCACAAGTTTGTGTAAACGGGACCAGAAGCTTCACAAGAGGGCGGTGAACACTGTTGAGCCGGCGGTTCCCCAGTACTTGCGATGGTCTGAGCAACCCATTATGTGGAGTCGGGCGGATCACCCGCCCCGGGTTGATAACCCGGGTCACTTGGCTTTGGTGGTGGCACCTCAAGTTGGTGGATACAAGTTTACTAAGGTGCTCATGGATGGAGGTAGCAGCATTAATATCCTTTATTATGAAACCTTCCATCGCATGGGGTTAACTGATAAGAATCTTAAGCAGTCCAATACTGTTTTCCATGGTGTGGTTCCTCGTAAGTCGGCATATCCAGTTGGCAAGATTGAACTGGAGGTAGCCTTTGGAGATGAGCACGACTCCAGGGCTGAGAAGTTAACTTTTGAGGTGGTCAAAATCAAAAGCCCATATCATGCTCTGTTTGGACGACCGGCTTATGCCAAGTTCATGGCGCAGCTGTGTTATGTTTATCCGTAGCTCAAGATGCTGGGTTACAAGGGGACCATCACAGTTCATGGTAGTCGGAAGGTATCCTTGGAGTGTGAAGAAGGAGACGTGGCTTATGCCGAGCCGGTCTGTGCAGCGGAAGAGTTGAAGTTTTACAAGGATAATGTTGATCCGGCTGATATGGCATCTTTGAAAAAGCCAACAATGGAGCATGACCTGGTAATAAAGTTTAAATCAGCCGATGACACCAAGCTTGTTGATTTCCTTCTTGGCCACTCGTCCAAGCAGTTCAGTATTAGTGCTAATTTGGATCCCAAATAGGAAAGCGCGCTCATCGAGTTCATCCGTGAGAATTGGGACATCTTTGCATGGAAACCTTCTAACATGCCAGGTGTACCGAGGGAACTCGCTAAGCACACTCTCAATATTGATCCAAAATTTAAGCCGGCTAAGCAGTTTCTTCGGTGGTTTAATGAGGAGAGGCGTAAGGCCATTGGTGAGGAGGTGGCCCGGCTCTTGGCAACTGGGTTCATTATCGAAGTATTTCATCCTGAGTGGTTGGCTAACCCGGTGCTAGTGCTCAAGAAGAATGGCACTTGGCGTATGTGTGTGGATTACACGGACTTTAACAAGGCTTCTCCGGCTGATCCCTTTGCTCTCCCTCATATTGATCAAATCATTGATGCTACGGCGGGTCGTGAGCATTTGAGTTTTTTCGATGCTTATTCTGGTTATCATCAGATCAAAATTGCAGTTAAGGACCAGGAGAAGACAACTTTTATTACTCCCTTTGGAGCCTTCTGCTATGTTTCTATGCCTTTTGGGCTCAAGAATGCCCAGGCGACTTATCAACGCTTTGTGCAGAATTGTCTTCATACTCAGATTGGGAATAATGTTCATGCTTATGTGTATGATATCGTGGTGAAATCCATAGAGAAGGAAACCTTGATACATGACTTAAGGGAGACCTTTGATAATCTCCGGGTCTACAATATGATGCTTAACCCGGCCAAGTGTGTCTTTGGTGTGCCGGCAGGTAGGCTTTTGGGATTTATGGTTTCTAACAGAGGCATTGAGGCTAACCCAAAGAAAATCAAGGCTATTACCTCTCTGGCGAAACCCAAGTGTATCAATGATGTCCAGCGTTTGGCGGGTCGTATTGCAGCTTTAAGCCGGTTCATAAGATGGTTAGGTGAGAAGGCCATACTGCTATACTAGATGATGAAGAAAACAGACGACTTTGTCTGGAGTGATGCTGCTAGCACTGCATTTGAAGATTTGAAGATGCAGCTAGTTGAGCCACCGGTCCTTGCTGCTCCCATTGATAAGGAGCCATTATTGTTATATGTGGCTGCTAACACACGTGATGTCAGTGTGGCCATCATGGTGGAACGCAAGGAGGCTGGCAAAGAATATACTGTTCAATGGCCGGTTTACTACATCAGTGAGGTGCTTATTGAGTCCAAGCAGAGATACCCACATTGGCAGAAGCTTGTTTATGGGGTGTTCATGGCCAGCCAGAATCTTAAACAATATTTTCTGGGTCATCCCATCACTGTGGTCAGTTATACTCCTTTAGGAGATATCATTCAAAACAAAGAAGCCACAGGATGAGTCGCCAAGTGGGCCATTGAGCTTGGGCCTCATGGTTTAAAGTATGTGCCATGCACTGCTATCAAGTCTCAAGCACTGGTGGATTTTATCAACGATTGGACAGAGCTGCAAACGCCTGAAGAGAAGCCGGACAACACATATTGGACTATTCACTTTGATGGGTCCAGGCAATTGGAGGGCTCGGGGGCTAGAGTCATTTTAGCTTCCCCTCGAGGTGACAAATTTTGTTATGTGCTAAGGTTGATGTTTCCTTGTACTAAAAATGCAGCTGATTATGAGGCATTGCTCCATGTTCTTCGGATAGCTAAAGAGATGAGCTTAAGGTAGGTAAGATGCTTTGGCGACTCAGATTTGGTGGCTCAACAAGTTTCAGGCAAATGGGATTCCAAGGACCCCCTCATGGCGGCTTATCACCGTGAAGTTGATGTTGTTGCTGGACACTTCAAGGGTTACCAAGTGGAGCACATTGATCGCAGAAAGAATGAGGTGGCTGATGCTTTAAGCCGGCTGGGATCTCAGCATAAACCGGTACCACCGAACACTTTCTTAGATATTCTGCATAATCCTTCTGTTAAGTTACCTACAGAGGAAGACTTGGCTGTTCCTGACCCAGAAGCATAGTTGGTAGCGGCTCTTCACGTCATCCCAGATTGGACAATGCCATAATTGGCTTACATGACCCGGGGCGAGTTTCCTGAGGATGAAACCTTGGCTAGGCACATAACCCAGCGGTCTAAGTCAATGACAATTGCCAATGGTGAGTTACATCATCACAGTGTCACTGGGGCGTTTCAACATTGTGTCTCTCCTGAGGAAGGTCAAGAGATTCTTCGTGAGATTCATGAAGGAGATTGTGGCCATCATGCCGGTTCAATGTCCCTTGTGGCCAAAGCTTTTTTTCATGGGTTTTATTGGCTGACGCCTCACGCGGATGTAGACGATATGGTCAGTAAGTGTGATGGTCCTCAGACATTCTCACGACGAGCTCATATACCGGCTCAGGAATTGAGGATGATTCCAATTACTTGGTCGTTCATAGTGTGGTGGCTTGACATGGTTGGGCCTTTTAAAAGATCCAAGGATAAAAAGACCCACCTCTTGGTGGCGGTTGACAAATTCACAAAGTGGGTTAAAGCTGAGCCGGTCAGTAAGTGTGACATGGCAACGGCGGTTCAATTCATGAAAAAGGTGATTTTCCATTTTGGCTTTCCCCACAGTATCATAACTGATAATGGCACTAACTTATCCAATGGCGCCATGGAGGAGTTTTGTCAACGTGAGCATATCCGGTTTAATGTTTCATCAGTAGCTCACCCCCAATCCAATGGTCAAGCCGAAAGATCCAATCAAGAGATTTTGAAAGGCATCAAGCCCCGGCTTCTGGTTCCTTTGCAACGAATGCTGGGTTGTTGGGTGGAGGAGCTGCCATCAGTGTTATGGAGTATCAATACTACCCCCAACAGATCTATGGGTTACACCCCTTTCTTCATGGTTTATGGAGCAGAGGCGGTTCTTCCTAGTGACATCCATCATGGCTCGCCTCGCGTGGTGGCTTACGTTGAAGCTGATAATGAATAAGCGCGTCAGGAGGCACTTGACCTGTTAGATGAAAAGCGTGACTTGGCAGCAGCCCGCTTGGCAATTTACCAACAGGACCTGCGCCGATTACATAGCCGTCGGGTTAAGTCCAGAACCTTTCAAGAAGGTGATTTGGTGCTCCAGCTCATCCAGGATCAAACTGATGCACACAAGTTATCCCCACCTTGGAAGGGCCTTTTGTGGTCAGTAAGAACTTAAACAATGGGTCATACTACCTTATCAATGTTCGAGAGCATAAAGACTCACATAAGTCGGAGGAGGAGACCCGGCGGTCGTGGAATATTGCTCATATTCGTCCTTACTACACTTGAGTTACTGGCTCTTATGATGTACATATTTTTGACGATGTATATATTATGATAAGTAATAAAGCAGGACCTCTGTCCTTTTCATCCTCAAATGATTATATGTCTTCATCATCATAAATCCAAAGACCAATTGGGGGCTACTGATTGTATTCACATCATAGCTTAAACCCTTTTTTTGGTCCGACTTTGATCATATTCGAATCAGAGTCGTTAAAAAATCTCAAGGTCATTTGGGGGCTGCCTGTTCAAACATAGGTCATATTCGAACCAAAGAGAACATAGCTGTCGGTACCCTCTTGATCGGTGCAATGCCAAACCCAAAAGGGGCTTCTTGATCGTATTCGACTCATAGCTTAACCCCTTTCTGGGTCCGACTTTGATCGTATTCAAATCAAAGTCGTTAAAAAACTCTCAAGGTCACTAGGGGGCTTCCTGTTCAAACGTAGGTCGTATTCGAACCAAAGAGAACATAGCTGTCGGTACCCTCTAGATCGGCGCAATGCCAAACCCACTAAGGGGCTTCATTGATCGTATTTGAATCATAGTTTAAACCCTTTTGGTCCGGTTTACTGGTCGTATTCGAACCAGAAGCCTTGCTTTGTTCTCTTTGTTTGACTTAAGTTTTTGAAAAAAAAATTCTGAGTTTGTCTTGAGACCTTTTTTGTTCATGTCTGAGGCATATATATGAGGTTTCTATTTAACCCGGCGTGACTTTGAACGATAAGTCGCCAGGCATATGACAAACATCAAACAGCTGGAAGTCACGGCTTCTAAAGATTGGGTTATCACCCTTACTGCACAGATCACATAAACCGACAGTGACAATTCAATATCACAGGTATGATATTATTATTATAGTTATGTTTCAAAGATATGATTCATAAACAAAGGCTTATCCGTGACTCCTTTTTTACACATCAGTGGTTATATGTGGGATATTATGACCCGCCCTGCAGTAAACTGCCAAGGGTTCTTGTGATCTATCTCTATATGCAGGATATTTAAGGACTTTCGTTTGCACAAGGAACATAGATGATAAGTATAAACAAGGGTGAACATAAAGGAGGCGGCTTAACAGTGTTGAGCTCCAAAAACGTGCATGATGGCACAACAGATCAAAGTCATTTCTACCCTATTACATGACTCCCTGAGTCCTAATGATTAATTTTTTTCAGAAGGCTGCTAATATGAGCCGCCCGGAGGATTAATTCTCTTGTTGGCCTGATGCTTCCGAGTCAACCCTCTCCACGTATTTGTCCTGTCTAGCATCCTAGAAGGTTGATGATGACCAGTCAATGCCATTCAAAGCTTCAAATTCAGCTTCATCATCAATTAGCCCGACCGGGTCAACTTCAGGGGCAAAGGTGTGCTTACGGATTGGAGGGATCAGGCTTGTCAGGTTATAAGTCGGGGTTGGCTGCCTCTGATTTGCTGTGTTGTAAGCTGGATGATACTTGGTGAGGTCTGTCTCATTGGCAATCAAGCTGGCCACAGGACATATTTCCTTCACGCAAGCAGCAAAGTCCGTTTGTTCAAACGGAATGCCATCCTCCTTAAGGCTAGGGTACCCAATGGTGATGTTGGCCGGGTCTAATTCCGGCAGCCATGCTTTGGTCCGGCTTAAGGCAGATACGGCTTCGGCTCTCGCAGATGACCGATTTAATTCATTGAACCGCTGGGGCAGCACAGAGAGCCTCTTCAACACATCAACTAGGAGCGTGTGGGGCTTCATTTGACAGGGCAACTATGGCTAAGGCACGCTGAGCTCCAGTGTAAAGTTGTTCCATGAGCGTATAAACCGCTTTCAGCTTCACCAGCATGTCCTGGTTGAGGTTGGTACTCCTGGGGCCTGCATAGCAGAAAAACGTGAGTTAACAACAATTCATATGATCACCAGAAAGATTCAATACTTGACACTTGTAGGGTGGCTTACCAAAGATTGCTGAGACCATCTGAGATACATGGCGTTTTAGGCCGGACAATTTAGTGGTCATCTCTTCAAGAGCCGCCTCTGCCTTCTAAACTCGTTGGGTTACGAGAATCTTTTCCTCAGTCCAGGCCTTTTTCTCAACTTCAAACTCGGCCCTCAATTCTTCTTGTTCAGACACGCTGAATTCAAATTTGGAGTTTGCTCTTTGAGTGTCCGTCTCTTGCAACTCCAAGCGGTTCTTCAGTTCAGACAGCTCTGATTGAAGTTGAGCAGTGGTGGTCTGTACATATACCGGGTCAAAATCATAAACATTAGTATGCAATATTAAGTCCCAAGCCTTTTTGCAAGCAACAACACTTGGCACTTGGGAGCTAATGTCTACCGAAAGATTTTCCAAAATAGCGGCTTATGAGAGTAAAGTCCCAAGTGCAAGCAAGAGTACTTGACACTTGGGGATTAATGCATATTGCGATTAAAAATTACAGAAGTACTATCTTCTACACAAGCATATGAAAGACCGGCTCATTCATACTGGCTAAACCGGCCCTTGGGGACTAGGGATTAAGACGGATTTTAAGGTTTTACCAAAGGATATTACTAATGCTCATAAATTTGTTCTAAGTCTATAGCATATTAATCATAAGCAGTAGACTTGGGGGCTGGCATAGTAAGGTTAATTCAATGAAGGTAAGAATTTATACGTCAAAGTTCTGGTGCATTTGCTTCACCATATCCACTTCAAGATCCCGACAGCCATGCACCTCGTTAAGATAACCAGAGAAAACCTCGCCAATACTCAATTGGGAGTAATCAGTCATGTCAAATCTAACTTTACGTTCCTCCTTGGCAGAACACTTGGCCAGCACAGTTGGTCTCCCCGGCTCAGTATAGCCGGTCTTGGTGATTTCCACGTAATATCCTGTGGGTTGGCTGTCTTGGCCTGGCTAGAAGCTTTAGGGTTTGAGCCGGCAGTGGCTTGATCGACAGGAGGGTAAGCAGTTATTGTTGGCATATCATGAGACGGCTCAAGTGGCGGCTCAGGGACAGAGGCCTCAGGCGCTGGAGGCTGAAGCTCTGGCTCATGGATGATTGACTCTTCGATCGGCTTTTTTTTTCTTTGTCCGTTTGCTGGGCTTTGCTTTTCCACTGCATAAAATCAAAGAGGTTAGTACATATATAAAGGTTTGCAATGAGAACAGGATAAGTAAATCGTCATTACCCTGGAGCGGTCTTAAAAGTCAGCATGTTGGACTGAATTGACTCGCCGGAAGAATGTGAAGTTTCCTGATAATTTGAATCAGAAGAGTTGAGTGGTTGACGAGTGAGACCCGCCAAAGGATAAAAAGAATTTAAGTCGGAGGTGACCTCATTCTGGCGCTTCCTTGGCGTATTTCATAGGCCGGAGGAGAGTTCCGCATCCTTACTGGTCCGGGTCTGCCTCCAGCTCTCATAAATCTGTCGCTTCAAAATAAAGTGAGTATCCTGGTAAGCTAAGGGATGTGAAAATCTTACTTTCTGGGTTACTCTTCGGATGTTTTGTCTTGGAAAAGGCTCTAAGTCGGAGGAAATAATAGTTACCTCTTCAGCCACTCCCTGACTCGTTCCTGTGTCACCCTGATGATAATCCGCGTCAATAAGGTGGTTAAAAAATGAGCCAAGAGAGTCAAGGGTTACCTCCGAATCAGAGGAGCCATCCAGGTGAAGCAAGTCGGAAGCACTGGACTTTTTTCCTGTTTTTTGAACGACGGCTTTTCTGGCGGCTTTCTTGGCCTTCCTGGCTCTCTTTGCAGCCTCATGATCATATTTTTTCTTCCAAAATTTATCACTAGCCTATGAAAATCAGTGAAAGTTTGAGTTATGATAAAACATCAAAGGTAAAAATAAAATAACTAGTTTTGGCGGCTTACCGCTGGAGCCGGGTTAGCCTTAAAGAAAGGGCTCAAGCCCACCTTGCCACAATCGGTTAGGCTTTCATTCAAAAGTGACTTTGTCATGTCATTGATAACATCATCAGGTAAGTCGTTAGGGCTGTGGCGCAGAGGATCCTTTTCGTCACCTGTATAAGTGCACATTAACCCGGAGCGGCGACTTAACGGGATGATCTGCCATGCGACCCAGCACCGGACCAAATCAATGCCATTTAAGCCGTTCCCTGGCAGAGCTTTGATCTTTGCATGGGCGGGGGCGAGCGTCTGGAATTCAGCGGCTGTCAACTTGTCAGGAAGCGGATGATTGGATTCAAGACGCAGAGCACGGAAGCCGAGCAGAGGGTTCTCGTTGGCCGGAGAAGTGTCTTGGGAGTAGAACCATGTCTGGTTCCAATCCTTGGGGTGACTAGGTGGTTGCGCATAAGGAAAATGACATCTCTGCGTCATTGGATTGAGACCCCACCAAGTTCCAAACTAGGTCCATTGGAGTATTCATTCTGGCGGGTTAAGTAAAACAGTTTTTGGAAAAGAAGTAGGTTGGGCTCTTCTCCAAGGTACACCTCACAGAACACTTGAAAGTTGCATATATTAGACACGGAGTTGGGTCCGATGTCTTGAGGACGGAGGTCAAAGAAGTGCAAAACATCTCTGAAGAACTTTGAGCCGGGTGGCGAAAAGCCCCGGTTCATGTGATCTGTGAAGACGATAACTTCCCCTTCTTTGGGCTGAGATTTTTCTTCTGTTGGATCAGGAGCACGGTACGACATGACATCCTTTTTGGGCAGATAGCCGATTTTCACAAAATCATCAAAAGTACTCTCCGTGATAATGGATTTTACCCAGTTACATGAAGTGGTTATCTTGGGCGGTATTGTGAAGAAGGAAGCCTAAAAACGAGTAAAAATGGTCGGTTCAAATTTAAGCCAGAGGAAGGAATATTACAAGCACATATTCAGACCGGCGACTTGTAAAGGGGCCTAATGATATATGACTAATTACGTCAGGTTATTTAAACTGGCATGAGTTGTCAAGATATTTAAGCCGCCATGAGTAGTTGATGTTATCTATTGAGCATTGCAATTTAAGCCGGTGGTTTGAACCGCCATGGCTAGGTGGATCTGTCAAGGTGCAATTTTTGGCTAAGTGCTACACAAACAGATTTCACAGATTGCAGTCATTATTTTGGATCAGCAACAGTTTAGAAAAAGAAAATAATTCAAGACCTAAAACTAGTACAGGGAGCTCATATGCTCTAAATGAGATCTCTGACCAGAAAAAAGGGATCTGCTAGTATCAAAAGTCGGGGCAAAACAACCACCGCATAAGATCTATATTGTGTTTGGATTGAAAGATGCTACGGTGGAGGAGCTATGGAAAACTCACAAAGAACACGATGAACACTCAGGAACCCTAATGTGATCGAGCATGCTGGAGAAGAAGTACTTACAGGTGCAGATTCAACTGCGGAGGGGCGCCGACGTATTCTGGTCAAACACAGGTCGATGCAGCGGCCGAGGTTGAGGAGGATGAGGTGCTCTGCGGCGGACGCAGAGCTCGAGCAGCAAAGAGTCGCGAGAGGAAGAAGATGCTGGGAAGGGGGAAGAACGAGGAAGACAAGTTGTGGCTATTTATAAGGAAGGGCTCGTAAGTGGGTGCGAAAATCGAGGAGACCAAAACATAGTTATCCAGATGTTTAGGCGCCTCGATTCTGGGGACAAATATTAAGATAAGGATCCGTTGAGATATGTTGGACAAAGTGTGAATTAATGGCAGGTGACGTCATGGCGGGTTATCACAGATCCAGAAGATGATGTCATGGCGGGTTATAGACTCTCGCGCAATGAAGAGCAGAAGATTTTTTCCAAGTATTGAAGATTGATAGGAACCAGTTCAAATCAATCTAGGGCCTAATGTTGGGGATATAATTATTAGGCATGACCCGCCCAGGAGGGGCCGGGTCATAGCTATGGTGATTAATTATTACGTAGCCCACGAAGATACTTGAAGATGGCGGTTCAATTAAAGTCCCAAGGCCCAAAGGCGACTTAAGACCCGTAGAGATAAACTGCCATGTATGTATGAATTGTATTGTAAGGCAAGAATAGATACTCACCAAGCCAGACACTGTTATGAGCCGGCCGGGACTCTATGAGCCGCTGGGCATGGACCTCTATATATAAGGGGACGACCGCGGCGGTTCAGAACAAGAAACTACAGATCGATAACTAGGTCAAGTGGATTCACTCCCTGGTAATTGAGACATAAGAAATACCACCCAAAACTGGATCGTAGGCTTTTACCTTCACCGCAAGGGGCCGAACCAGTATAAACCCTGTGTCCTTGGTCACATTTAACCCCTTTAAGCTTCCTAGTTGTGATGGCTCCACGACTAAGTCCTTTTGCTAGGACATCTTCCGTGACAATTCCATGACAAAGTATGTGTCTAGGCATGCGTCGAGGAAGACACATGTGAATTCACTATCGGGAGTTGTGCGGGAGGAAGTACCAATGGTGAAGGATTACCCCGATGTATTTCTAGAGGAGTTACCAGGCATGCCGCCAGATCAAGATATTGAGT
The DNA here is from genome assembly GCF_018294505.1 of Triticum aestivum. Classification (NCBI taxonomy): domain Eukaryota; kingdom Viridiplantae; phylum Streptophyta; class Magnoliopsida; order Poales; family Poaceae; genus Triticum; species Triticum aestivum. Next base: position 576,872,774 of record NC_057804.1, on the reverse strand, counting down.
TTTTGATTGAGTTATTGCCAGGCACCAGACCAATATCCAAGAGGCCGTATCGGATGCCCGCAAATGATCTGGAGGAAATCAAGAAGCAGATTAAGGAGTTACTGGAGAAAGGTTACATTCGACCAAGTTCATCACCTTGGGGAGCCCTAGTGCTTCTAGTGGAGAAGAAGGATGGATCTTTGAGGATGGTTGTTGATTATTGTGCATTGAATGAGGTGACGATCAAGAACAAATACCCTCTACCGATGATCAATGATTTGTTTGACCAGCTGCAGGGAGCTAAGGTTTTCTCCAAGATTGATCTTCGATCAGGTTATCACCAGTTGAAGATCCGAGAGCAGGATATACCTAAGACAGCTTTTACTATGAGGTATGGGCTATATGAGTACATAGTTATGTCATTTGGTTTGACTAATGCCCCTGCCTATTTCATGAGTATGATGAACAAGGTGTTCATGGATTTCTTGGATAAGTTCGTTGTGGTGTTCATTGATGACATATTGGTCTACTCGAAGAATGAATAATAGCATAAGGAACATTTGCACTTGGTTCTTGAGAAGCTCGGGGAACATCAATTATATGCCAAGTTCAGCAAATGCGAGTTTTGGTTGAAGGAAGGTGGATTTTTCAGACATGTTATATCCGAAGAAGGAACAACAGTAGACCCTACCAAGGTTGCATCTATCACTAAATGGTTGGCACCCACCTCAGTTGGAGAGATCAGGAGTTTTCTTGGACTAGCAGGTTATTATCAGAGATTTATTGAGAATTTTCCCAAGATCGTGAAGCCCATGGCGGAGTTATCGAAGAAGGACACCAAGTTTAAATGGACTGAGGATTGTGAGGCCAGTTTTTAGGAGTTGAAGAAACGTTTGGTTACATCCTCAGTGCTAATTCTCCAAGACATACGCAAGGATTTCCAAGTGTATTGCGACGCTTCACGTCAAGGACTTGGAGGTGTGCTTATGCACGATGGAAGAGTTGTTTCATATGCCTCACGACAGCTTCGACCTCATGAGTTGAATTATGCTACACATGATTTGGAGTTAGCAACCGTAGTGCATGCACTCAAGACATGGAGACACTTTCTCATCGGTAACCGTTGTGATGTTTACATGGATCATAAGAGTTTGAATTACATCTTCACGCGGAAGGAGTTGAACCTCAGGCAAAGGAGATGGTTGGAGCTCATAAAGGACTATGACATGAGATTGCATTATCATCCAGGAAAGGCCAATGTCGTAGCAGATGCCTTGAGCCGCAAGAGTTATGTTAACACGCTCATAACTGGAGGATTACCTCAGGAGTTAGCCGATGATCTTCAAGAACTACGCTTGGAGATAGTTTTGAGAGGATATGTTGCAGCATTGGAAATTCAATCCACTTTGCTGGGTAAGATCAGAGAAGCCCAGAAGACGGACAAGGAGATTGCTGAGATAAAAGAAAGGATGAGTAAAGGAAAGGCTAAAGGATTTCGTGAGGATGAGCATGACACTTTATGGTTTGAGGATCGTATCTATGTGCCTAATGACCCTGAGATCAGGAACTTGATCCTTCAGGAAGCTCACGATTCGCCTTATTCGATTCAGCCAGGCAACACCAAGATGTATCTGGATTTGAAGGAGAGTTTCTGGTGGACAGGAATGAAGAAGGATATTGCCGAGTATGTAGCCTTATGTGATGTATGTCAGAGAGTTAAGGACGAGCATCAGAAACCAGCAGGGTTACTACAGCCTTTGTCGATACTTGAATGGAAGCGGGATAAACTTGACATGGATTTTCTCACTCGATTACACAGGACTCGTTCCGGCTATGACTCTATTTGTGTTGTAGTTGATCGCTTGGCGAAGGTAGCCCATTTCATCCCTTTGAAGACAGGTTATACGCGTGCTAAGTTAGCAAAGATATACATGACCAGGATCGTGTGTCTGCATCGAGTTCTGAGGACCATTGTATCAGATAGAGGAACACAGTTTACTTCAAAGTTTTGGAATCAGTTGCATCAATCTTTGGGTAACAGGCTATAGTTTAGTACAACCTTCCATCCACAGACAGATGGACAAACCGAGAGAGTCAATTAGATTCTGAAGGACATGTTGAGAGCTTGTGCACTAGACTATGGATCTAATTGGGATGACAATTTTCCCTATGCAGACTTGTCCTATAACAACAATTATCAAGCCAGTTTGAAGATGGCACCTTTCGAAGCTTTGTACGGGAGGAGGTGCAGGACACCATTATTGTGGGATGAAGTTGGATATAGACAGTTGTTCGGACCAAACTTAATCAGAGATTCTGAGGAGAAGGTTAAGTTGATTCGAGACAGACTCAAGATTGCCCAGTCCAGGCAAAAGAGTTATGCCGATACTAAACGCAAGGAGGTAGCCTACGAAGTCGGAGACATAGCATATCTTCGTGTATCCCCACTTCGAGGAGTTAAGCGTTTTGGAGTCAATGGAAAGCTAGCACCATGATTTGTAGGACCATACAGAGTTTTGGAACGCACGGGGAAGTTGCCTACAAGTTGGAATTACCTGAAGGATTGTCAGGAGTTCATGATGTGCTTCACGTTTCCTAGTTGAAGAAGTGACATGCAGAGATGGCCGACATTCTCCTGAGAGATACAGTGCCACTGGAAACGATTCAGCTGGATAGTGATCTGACCTATGAAGAGAAGCCAGTCAAGATTCTCGAGTTTTCCAGTCGAGTTACTCGCAGCAAAGTCATCAAATTTTACAAAGTTCAGTGGAGCCACCATACCAAGGAGGAAGCCACCTGGGAGCGAGAAGAAGACCTCCGCAAGGACCACCCACACCTTTTTGTTGACCAACCCGAATCTCGAGGGCGAGATTCATCTTAAGGGGGGGTAGGTTTGTAACATCCCAATTTTCAATTTGGATGTTATACATAGATCATTCATATGCATTCATTATTTATTGCATTTTGGTTTTTATTTGGTTGTGATCCTGGAAATCTTAAGCAACTCAAGGACCCAAGGAGAGAGTTGGAGGTTTCATATAATTTTCATTTTTGAATTTTTTTTTCAAATTTGAAAAGTGGATCAATTTGATTTCAACAAATTCTTTCCAATTATTTCAAAACAATAAAAATAAAGAGAGAAGATAAAATGATTTCTTCAAAACAGAGGAGAAATATTGGAAAAGAAATTTAGAAGTCAAATTATTTTATTTGACTTTTATTTGTTATTTTATTGGGTTGAAATTAGTGAAAACATGCATTTTTAAAAAAATTTGCATTTAGTCCAGAAAAATGTTCACTTTGTACCAAATATTAGGTAGGGCTGGTGAAAATTGTTTCTGAAATTTTTAGGACTTTTATTTTATTTTATTAGGATTTTTCTTCGCGGCACTGTTAAAAAAATTAACTGGGCTGGCACAGCCGAGCCAGGCCGAGCCCAGCTCGCTCCATCGCCTCCTCCGTCCCGTGCCGCCGCCGGACTCCGGTGGAGTCTGAGTCCGGGCCACCACCGTCGGGCGCCCCTTCCCCAAGTCGGCACACCCCCCTCCATATAAGCCACTGTCGCCGCCCCCTCTCCCCTCAACCCGCAGCCGCGCCGCCCTCCGCAACCCGCTCGCGCCGCCGCAGCTGCACTTGCGCCCCGCCGCCGCCGCTAGCTGCTGCTGCTATCGCTGCGCGCCGCCGCCGCCTACAACTGATGCGTCGCCGCCGTAGCCGCTACTGCCCCGCGCCGCCACCACTCACCGTCACCTCGCCCGCCATTGACCTCGCCGAAAGCCGCCGACCCCGCCACCAGTTTCGTCGGAAAAAGCAGTAAACCCTAGATCAGTTTATTTTCGGGTTTTTTGGTCTGATCGGTTTTCTTCTGTTTTCCCGGTTTATTAGTATAGATCAGTTTTATTTTATTAGATCGATTATATAGTGAACGTTCACACGTTATAATCTGTTAAAGAATGAGTTAATTCGTTAGTCTCTGTTAGCGGACTTTCGTCCGATAGATTTTTCTTTTTCTATTTCTTTTTCGTCCAGAGACTTATCCGCGAATACTTTTATCCTGATTTAGCCCCTGATTTTCAAACTCGCATAACTTTTAGCTCGTTTATCCAAATTAGATGAAACCAACGCCTAATTCTTTGTAACGATCCCCTCTTTCTAGTAAACCAACTTGAACATGATTTTGACAATTTAAAATTTGAGTTTAGTTCAGATTAGTATTCGATCTTGTTTCATTTGTATCTTGAGTTTCGTAGCTCCGTTTGAGTTGATTCTTTTTGCAAATCGTAGCTAATCACATATACCTGCTGTTAAGACCTAATTCACATAAAAATAGTGTTGTTAGGTTTTGTTTTCTATTTGGTTTAGCTATTGCTTGTTTTGATTTTTATTTGGATCTTTTCTCGATTTCTCTTTGCATCATTTTGTTGATTGCTTATGTATGTTATTGCTTGTCTATGCTAGATTTTCTGGAGTGTGAAGCTCGTTACTATGAATCTCTAGAGTTTTCCAATCGTCAGCAAGGCAAGTTATACTTTGATCATACTCTTCTATACCCAGGTTTTACTATGCATTAGTATTGCCCCTCAAATATTTGCATGAGTAGGATTGGGAACATGTGGTTTGGTTGTAGTACTTGAGGTAAGAACATAACACCTTTGATCACCCCGGGAACATATGTTATGCTCAATTATTGCTTAGCCGTGCTCGTAGATGGGGATTGGATCATGATGTACATGGAAGTTGTGAGAGTTAATAATTTTTGGACGACATTAAGGTGGCAACTTTAATACACATATGGGTGGATTGGTTGGGGCACCTGGAGAATCCGGTGCTAGCCCGTTTGGGAAATCCCGGAGTACTCGTGTGATTTTCCTCAGTTCGCCACCCAGGCTCAAAGGGATCATATGATATTTCATGCGCAGAAACTTCCGTGTGCAGCCACAAGCCACTATGGGCTCTGGCATAGTTGAGTAAGTTGCATGAGCTCTCGAAGAGGTCGACTAGCAGATGTAGGGGAAAGTAGGTGTACTGGTCTACCCAGAGTAGAGACTTAATGCTTCAGAAAGACTATGTCTCGATCTTCCGATCATGGATGCGGTCGAGTCTTGTGGGGAAAAGTGTCCAACCTCTGCAGAGTGTATAAACTAATCATGGTTAGACGTGTCCCCGGTTATGGACATCTTGAGTATCTAGAAGTGGATATTATTGTTGATCTCATCACTCTTTAATTAATGAATTGGGTTTAATGATGATGCTTGATTAATGATGGGATTTGAGTTGGAGGAGCCTTCTCAAATATTGGTATAAACTTTGTAGTAAATAAAATTTATTCCTTTGTTATAGGGAAAAAATAGCTTTATGAAAAACATTAAACTTAGAGCCTCCACCAGCCAAAAATTGTATGTAGTTATAGTTCTTGCATTCATTGCTTTACAGTGTGACTCTGCCAGCATATTCAATGTGCTAACCTACACGGCTACAACGTCTCATGTTGCAGACTTTACCGACGACGAATAAGGTGCGATAGGTCGTTGTCATGCACTCAGCTATGCCGTTGGAGTTGATGGACTCATTTATCTTCGAAGCTTCCGCAGTTATTTAGTTTAGATGGCCTTCAGCCATTTTATTTGTGTACCATATACTCTTTATGAGGACCTCGATGTAATACGTGTGTGATTGAACTCTATTATTATTCCTCGAGTATTGTGTGTGTCAGCATACCGAGCCAGGGATGACACTTAAGCACAGAGACTTCAGTCCATTCTGATCATGGTCGCTACAGATTGTGACCCGGCATATGCATGGAGTCACGGAGATGAGTCTAGGAGATGAGCCCTGAAGATGAGTCGCTTGGAGTTAAGAAGCCCAAGGCGTTAAGAAGCCCACAGTGAGAAGCCCAAGCGTTAAGAAGCCTGCGATAGGAAGCCGGAAATAGGCTAAGTCCTATCCTACTAGGACTCTACATGTAACCCGCCCCTTCAACTTATATAAGGAGGGATGGGGCACCCCAAGAGCATCAGGTTTTTACAGGTCATGATAGACAAGTTTTAGGGCTCAGACAAACAAGTCTTAGTCAAGATCAAAGTAGTCGCTCTCGAGAGAGAGGTAGCGAAACACCTCCCTTGTAACCGAGATCGTCATCATCAATATCAATCAACCTGGGTAAAAACTCACGTATCTCATCCTGCTCAACCCCGTTCAAGCTAACACTTAGATTTGTTGGCCTCACGACTAAGTCCTCACACTAGGACATCTACCGTGACACTTTCTTCAAGAAAAAATAAAAACTCCAAAAAATTTCAGTGTGTTTCTCTGAAATTATTTTCTTTTTTTGAGTCATACTAAGGGGGAGACCACGATGAAAATATTGAGTGGATCTCATATGCATTACTATTGATCTAACAAAGAGCCATATTATTTTGTCTTCTCCTTTGAATAGAATGTTTGCAGATTCCATCTAGTCCATGGCACTCTTGCACCATTATTATTATTATTATTATTATTATTATTATTATTATTATTATTATTATTATTATTATTATTATTATTTTCATATCATTCGGTTGTGCAAGTGAAAGGCAATAATGACAATAATTTGATAAAGTGACTGTGGCAAGGAAAGGCGGGTATGAACTCAACATGTTTTTGTTTTTGTAAATATGTTTAACTCAGTATCCATGATTCAGCATATTATGATTAAACATGTTTATGATGACAATTAGAGATTATAGTTTCTCATGCCATGCTTAAGTAGCTAGGAGTGGATAATGGTATATCTTGGGTGTCAACATGCAGTAAAATGGTTGTGATGTACTATGATGATATGGTATCCTCCTCTGAATATTTCAAGTGGCTTGACTTGGCACATGTTCACGCATGTAGTTGATTCAAAACCAGCATAGCCTCCATGATATTTATGTTCATGGTGTTTGTATCCTACTCATGCTAGTAATCAATGTTAATTATTCACAACACATGTTTATGACTGTTTTCTCTCTCTAGTTGGTTGCTTCTTAACCTAATTGCTAGCCTTCGCATGTACTAAGCGGGAATACTTCTTGTGCATCTAAACCATTTAAACGAAAGTTATTTCATATGAGTCCACTACATCTACCTATATGTGGTATTACTCCGTTGTTCCAAGTAAATTTGCATGTGCCACCTCTAAATATTCAAATGAATATATGTTCCATGTGCCCGTACCACTCATGCAGTGACAAGGGGTGGTTAGTATATTCCATGCTAAACGGGTTATCCTCATGATGAGTGTTTATTCACTTATCCTTGCACAAGAGTGGTCGGTAATCGGGATGCTCAGTTTAAGGAAATATGCCCTAGAGGCAATAATAAAGTTGTTATTTATATTTCCTTATATCATGATAAATGTTTATTATTCATGCTAGAATTGTATTAACCAGAAACTTGATACATGTGCGAATACATAGACAAAAAAAAGTGTCCCTAGTATGTGTCATAGCCCTAGCTTAGACCTTGTTTGTCTTTGCATAAGCATCCATGCATCATGTTTAAATTTTATGAAACTTGAAATGGGGATAGCCTAAACCCTAGCATCAAAGGAATTCACTAGGTTCAACTAAAATATTTTCAGTGAATCCAAATGGCTTTCAAAAATGTTCATCATTTCTGGAAAATGCTAGAACCATAACCAGAGGTGTTGCACATTTTTCCATGACATATTTGGTCACTGAATTAAATCATATAGTATTTGCAATTGGGCATTTAAATGCTATATATTATTTTAAGTGCTCAATTAATTCTGAACTTAAGTGTGGGCTTCTAGGAATAATCCTAACAGAGCCCACAACTATTTTCAGGATTTTTGGAAACGTTTTGGTATTTTTAATAAAGCCACAAAGATTACAGAAAAATAGAAAACAAAAACAGAAAACTGAGAGAGAGGGGAACTTACCTGGCAACCCACCTGGCAGGCCCACTGGCGGCCCCGCCCACTGGCCTGAAGCGGTTGTCTTCAACCTCTGCCAGTAGGCAGAGGCGTGTCGCCCGTGCGCGCACAGGACGCCACCTCCTGCTTCCACCTCACGCTTCCTCCCCGTCCCCACCGCGCCACGGGGACGGCCACGACCCCCTGCACCTCTCCCCTCTCTCCCTGTAGCTCTTCCCCTTCCCCTGGCTCTCCCCCTCGCCGTTCCCCACCCCATCGAACGCGCCTGCCACCGCCGACTAGCACCACCCCGGCCATCACCTCTCCCTTGTCCCCTTGAGCAGCCCAGAAGCTCCGCCTCGTCGCCTTAGTCCTCTCCGCCGAGCCACACGACCGGAAGGGCCCCGAAGTGCCGCCGAGACGCCTTCTTCCTCCTTGGTCGCCGGAGATCGCGCCCGCCAGCCCGACGACCCCAGGCCTTCCCCGAGCTCGCTGTGACCCTCTTCCGACTCACTGTGAGCTCCACCACCATTCCCCCTCCTCCCCGCGCTCGTTCTCGTACTCTAGCCGCCCTTTTCACTGGGGTCGTGAGCTCCTCGCACCGGCGATGACACAGACGAGGCTAGGGCCACGCAGCTCACTTCCGAGCACTGCACCATGCTCCAAACCTCACCAGGAGCACGTAGGACACACCAGCACCTCCCCTAGTGCACTGCAACGCCGAACCGCTCGACACCCGAACTCCGGCCGCCGCCGTCGTCGTGGTTGTCGTCGCCTCCAGCCACCCTAGCTCTTCCCGCTTGCCCTGCTAGATGCGCGCGAGCCCCAGCTATGCATAGGACCAAACCACGGTCGATTTGGTCGACCGTGGGCAAAACCCGAGCCAACCCAGTGTGTCTCCGCCGCGTTTCGGTCGCCGCCGGCGTAACTCCGGCGATGGTGACGTGGCAGCTTAGTTTAGGCTAATGACGCACTTAGTCAACACTTAGTGACACTGACAGCAGGGCCCCACTGCCTAATTAAACTTAGATTAGTTTCTTCTTAGTATTAACTAATCACAGCGGCCGCACGCGTCAGCGTTGACCACGCTGACGTGGCAATTGACTGGGCCCACATGTCAGTGACCCTAACGAGCAACGTGACACTGACCTGTAGACCCCACTGGTCAGGTTTGACCTAGACCCAGTCTGTTGACCTACTGAGGTCAGCATAACCTAATGCTAACGCAATAAGTCTTTTTCTAGATTAAACTTAATTCAGGAAATTCCAGAAAATGTCCTAATCTTCTAAAAATCATATAAAATCAACCGTAACTCCAAATGAGATAAATTATATATGAAAAATGATCAAAAAAATCCAATCTATCCATCTGAACTAGTTTCGTGCATTATAGAACAAATTATGACTACTGTTTAGTACAAATCATATGAAGGGCATTTAAAACATCACATATGAAGTTTGAATTTGAATCTTGGATTCAAACCAACTCCATTTAATCTGTTCCTAGTTGCATTAGCTCAAATCACAGCATATTAACATGTCATGATCATGCATCATATTGTGCATTGCATTGATTGTGTTCTTCCTTGTTTGCCGATATTTGTCCCCTCTCGATAGATTTGGTTTTGACGATGAGTTCGATGACACCAATGAAGAACTATACTATCTTTAGAAGTGCCAGGCAAGCAAAACCCCCTTGTTCATTCCGATACAATCCTACTCTCTCGCTCCTGCTCTCTTTTACTGCATTAGGACAACACCGATTCATCTGTTACTTGTTGTGGTAGCTGAACACCTTATCCTCGGCATGACCTGTCATTGCCACAGTAAATAAATGAAACCCACTAGCATGAGTAGGAGTTGTTTGAGCCCTATTGTGCCTACTCATTCATGCTTGTTTGTCATGACTACTACTGCTTAGAGTTGAGTCAGGTCTGATTCATCGCGAATGAATCAGAGGTGTGTGAACATGTCCTACTGTGTGTGAGCTAAGTGTGTGAACACGATTTGGTAAAGGTAGCGGTGAGAGGCCATGTAGGAGTACATGGTGGGTTGTCTCATTGAAGCCGTCCTCAGGAACTGAGTTCTGTGTTTGTGATCCATGAAACAATTACTACCACGCATTGGGCCCGAAACCAATGGACCCTCTCAGCTTCTTAATCACCCTTGTCCTCTGTCCAGGAGTTGCAAGTAGTTTCTGGTGTTTGTAGTATGCTAGAGGCCGTGCGCAGGGCTGACCATAGGGGTGGGCTGTGATGCGGTAGGCACGTGGCATGGTGTACCGGGCGCCCGTTTGGTGTCTCGGGAACCCTGCACACATCGTATGTGGAAACCTCGGCTGGACTCCCTGCGGATGGAACCTGAATAGGAAATAAAGCTAGACTAGAGACTTGAGTGTTTAGGTAGGTCATGGACGACACCCTCGTTGGGCTTCCACTTGAAGGTTGCCGAGTACATGTCGTGTAAACGGCGGTAAGTCGTGAGAGCGTGTGTGAAGAAGTACACCCCTGCAGGGTTAACATCATCTATTCGAATAGCCGTGTCCGCGGTAAAGGACTTCTGGGTCGCCTGTACAGTTCATAGATAAGTGAAAGTGGATACTCTAAAATACACAAGATAAGCGTGAGTGCTATGGATGGCGTTCTCGTAGGGAGACGGGAGCGGATCCATAGTGGTGTATTGGTTGGTGAATTTGTGGACTCGTGTGCGCCACCTCAAAAGAGTTATTTGTAGTCGTAGTTCAGGATAGCCACTGAGTCAAAGCTGGCTTGCTGCAGTTAAACCCCACTGTCCCTTTGTTGATAATGATGCATATGTAGATAGTTCTGATGTAAGTCTTGCTGGGTACATTTGTACTCACGTTTGCCTATTTTACGTTTTTGCGGAGAGACTTTAGTCTCACTAGTAGTTCCGCATAGACTTTGACGTATAGTTTGTTACCTCAGCTACGATCTTGTGCCTTGGCATGATCTGGTAGATAGTCAGGCTTCTCAGCCTTTTTCATTTGTAGATGTCTGTACTCAGACATGTTAAGCTTCCACATGTGCTTTGACTTGTATGCTCTCAGTGTTGGGTCATGAGACCCATGTGTGTAATATATCACTCCTCGGAGCCTATTAAATAAATACTTGAGTTGTAGAGTCATGTTGTGATGCCATGTTGTATTTGCACATATCGAGCATATTGTGTGTATGTTATTGAAATGCTTGGTATGTGTGGGATCTGACTAACTAGTTGTTTATCCTTGGTAGCCTCTCTTACCGGGAAATGTCTCCTAGTGCCTCCACTGAGCCTTGGTAGCTTGCTACTGCTCCGGAACACTTAGGCTGGCCGGCATCTGTCCTTCTTCGTTCCTGTGTCTGTCCCTTCGGGGAAATGTCACGTGGTGTCTACCGGAGTCCTGTTAGCCTGCTATAGCCCGGTTTACCGGAGTCCTGCTAGCCCAGTTGCTACAGCCCGGATTCACTCGCTGATGACCGAAACGTTCGTTACTGGGTCATGTATGCATGTCCCTGTAAGTTAGTGCCACTTTGGGTTCACATCTAGGCATGTCAGCCCAGGTTCTTTGTCATATGGATGCTAGCGGCACTATCATATACGTGAGTGAAAAGGCGCAAACGGTCCCGGGCCAGGTAAGGTGGCACCCGTGGGAATACCGTGCGTGAGGCCGCAAAGTGATATGATGTGTTACATGCTAGATCGGTGTGACTTAGGATCGGGGTCCTAACAGTATGCCTCTACTTGACTAGCTCGTTAATCAAAGATGGTTATGTTTCCTGACAATAGACATGTGTTGACATTTGATGAACGGGATCACATCATTAGATAATGATGTGATGAACAAGACCCATCGCTTAGCTTAGCATAATGATTGATAAGTTGTATTGCTACTGCTTTCTTCATGACTTATACATGTTCCTCTGACTATGAGATTATGCAACTCCCGAATACCGTAGGAACACCTTGTGTGCTATCAAACATCACAACGTAACTGGGTGATTATAAAGATGCTCTACAGGTGTCTCCGAAAGTGTTTGTTGGGTTGGCATAGACCGAGATTAGGATTTGTCACTCCGTGTATCGGAGAGGTATCTCTAGGCCCTCTCGGTAATGCTCATCACTATAAGACTTGCAAGAAATGTGATTAATGAGTTAGTTGCGGGATGAAGCATTATGCAACGAGTAAAGAGACTTGTCGATAACTAGATTGAACTAGGTATGATGATACCGACGATCGGATCTCGGGCAAGTAACATATCGATTACAAAGGGAACAACGTATGTTGTTGTGCGGTTTGACCGATAAAGATCTTCATAGAATATGTAGGAGCCAATACGAGCATCCAGGTTCAGCTATTGATTATTGATCGGAGATGTGTCTCGATCATGTCTACATAGTTCTCAAACCCGTAGGGTTTGCACGCTTAATGTTCGATGACGATTTGTATTATGAGTTATGTTTTTTGATGACCGAGGTTTGTTCGGAGTCCCGGATGAGATTACGGACATGACGAGGAGTCTCGACATGGTCGAGAGGTAAAGATTGATATACTGGAAGGTGGTATTCGGACACTGGAAGGGTTCCGGAGTGTATCGGGTACAAACCGGAGTACCGAAAGGGTTATCGGAACCCCCTCGGTTGAAGATATGGGCCATATGGGCCATGGGAGGAAGGCCAACCAGCCCACAAGGGGCTAGTGCGCCCCCCACAAGGGAGGAGGCCAAATTGGACTAGGGAAAGGGGGCTCCACCCCCTTTCCTTCTCCTACTCCCTCTCCTTCCACCTTTCCGCCTTCGTAAGAAGGAAAAAAAGAGGGGGTGAATCCTACTAGGAGTGGAGTCCTAGTAGGACTCCCCCTCCCTTGGCGCGCCCCTGGTGACAGGCCTCCTCCTCCCTCCTTTATATACGGTGGTAGGGGGCACCCCAAAGGCACAACATTGTCATAGTTGTGTGTGGTGCCCCCCTCCACCATTTACTCCTCCGATAGTATCATCGTAGTGTTTAGGCGAAGCCCTGCACGGATCACATCATCAACACCATCATAATGTATCCGTGCTGACGAAACTCTCCCTTGATCCTTTGTTGTATGTGTCGTACGCTCAGTACTTGGATCATTTGGATCGTGAAGACGTTCGACTACATCAACCGCGTTAACTAACGCTTCCGCTTTCGGTCTACGAGGGTACGTGGACACACTCTCCACCTCTCGTTCTATGCATCTCCTAGATAGATCTTGCGTGATCATAGGAATTTTTATGAAATTTTATGGTACATTCCCCAACAATGGTATAAGAGTCATGTCTATGCGTAGATGATATGTATGAGTAGAACACAAAGAGTTGTGGGCGGTGATCGTCATACTGCTTACCACCAATGTCTTATTTTGATTTCGCGGTATTGTTGGATGAAGCGGCTCGGATCAATCTTACATGACGGTGTTCATGAGACCAGTTCCACCGACAAACATGCAACTAGTTTTGCATAAAGGTGGCTGGCGGTTGTCTGCTTCTCCAAACTTAGTTGAATCGAATTTGGCTGCGACCGGTCCTTGTGAAGGTTAAAACAACACACTTGACGAAAAATCATTCTGGTTTTGATGCGTAGGTAAGAATGGTTCTTACTAGAAGCCCGTAGCAGCCACGTAAAACTTGCAACAACAAAGTAGAGGACGTCTAACTTGTTTTTGCAGGGCTTGTTGTGATGTGATATGGTCAAGACATGATGTGATATAAATTGTTGTATGAGATGATCATGTTTCGTAACAAAGTTATCGGCAACTGGCAGGAGCCATATGGTTTTCGCATTATTGTATGAAATGCAATCGCCATGTAATTGCTTTACTTTATCACTAAGCGGTAGCAATAGTCGTAAAAGCAATAGTTGGCGAGACGACAACGATGCTACGATGGAGATCAAGGTGTCAAGCCGGTGACGATGGAGATCATGACGGTGCTTTGATGATGGAGATCAAAGGCACAAAATGATGATGGCCATATCATGTCACATATTTTGATTGCATGTTCTTTTATGCATCTTATTTTGCTTAGTATGACGGTAGCATTATAAGATGATCCCTCACTAAAATTTCAAGGTATAATTGTTCTCCCTGAGTATGCACCGTTGCTACAGTTCATCGTGCCGAGACACCACGTGATGATCGGGTGTGATAAGCTCTACATTCACATACAACGGGTGCAAGCCGGTTTTGCATGTGCAGAATGCCCGGGTTAAACTTGACGAGCCTAACATATGCACATATGGCCTCGGAACACTGAGACTGAAAGGTCGAACGTGAATCATATAGTAGATATGATCAACATAGAGATGTTCACCATTGAAAACTACTCCATCCCATGTGATGATTGGACATGGTTTAGTTGATATGGATCACGTGATCATTTAGATGACTAGAGGGATGTCTATCTAAGTGGGAGTTCTTTAGTAATATGACTAATTGAACTTTAATTTATCATGAACTTAGTCCTGATAGTATTTGAAAATTATGTTGTAGATCAATAGCTCGCGTTGTAGCTTCCCTATTTTTTTGATATGTTCCTAGAGAAAACTAAGTGGAAAGATGATAGTAGCAATGATGCGGACTAGGTCCGTGATCCGAGGTTTATCCTCATTGCTGCACAAAAGAATTATGTCCTTGATGCACCGCTAGGTGACAGGCCTATTGCCGGAGAAGATGCAGACGTTATGAATGTTTGGCTAGCTCGGTATGATGACTACTTGATAGTTTAGTGCACCATGCTTTATGGCTTAGAACTGGGACATAAAAACGTTTTGAAATGCCATAGAGCATATGAGATTTTCCTAGAGCTGAAATTGGTATTTCAGACTCATGCCCATGTTGAGAGGTATGAGACCTCTAACAAGTACTTCGCCTAAAAGGATGGAGGAGAATAGCTCAGCTAGTGAGCATGTGCTCAAAATGTCTAGGTACTACAATCGCTTGAATCAAGTGGGAGTTAATCTTCCAAATAAAATAGTGATTGACAGAGTTCTCTTTCCACCATCACGAAGTTACTAGAACTTCATGATGAACTATAATATGCAAGGGATGATAAAAGCGATTACCGAGCTCTTCGTGATGCTGAAATCAATGAAGGTAGAAATCAAGAAAAAGAATCAAGTGTTGATGATTAAACCAGATCACTAGTTTCAAGAAAAGGGCAAAGGTAAAGAAAGAGAAATTCAAGAATAATGGCAAGCAAGTTGTCACTCCCGTGAACAAGCCCAAAGTTGGACCTAAGCCTGAAACCATGTGCTTCTACTGCAAAGGAAATGGTCAATAGAAGCGGAGTTACCCCAAATATTTGGTGGATAAGAAGGATGGCAAAGTGAACAAAGGTATATTTGATATACATGTTATTGATGTGTACCTTACTAGTGCTCGTAGTAACTGCTGGGTATTTGATACTTGTTAAGTTGCTAAGATTAGTAACACAATACAAGAGTTGCAAAATAAATAGAGACTAGTTGAGGGTGAAGTAACGATGTATGTTGGAAGTGGTTCCAAGATTGGTATGATCATCATCACACAACCCCTATACTTTCGGGATTAGAGTTGAACCTAAATAAATGTTATTTGGTGTTTGCGTTAAAGCATGAATATGATTAGATCATGTTTATTACAATACGGTTATTCATTTAAGGCAGAGAATAATTATTATTCTATTTACATGAATAAAACCTTGTATGGTCATACACCCAATGTTGATGGTTTATTGAATCTCGATCGTAGTGATACACATATTCATAGTATTGATGCCAAAAGACTTAAAGTTGACAATGATAGTGCAACATACTTGTGGCACTGCCGTTTAGGTCATATTGGTATAAAGTGCATGAAGAAACTCCATGTTTATGGGATTTTGGAATCACTTTATTATGAATCATTTGATACTTGCCAACCGTGCCTTATGGGCAAGATGACTAAAACTCCGTTCTCCGGAACAATGGAACGAGCTAATAACTTATTGGAAATAATACATACCGATGTATGCAGTCTGATGAGTGTTGAGGCTCGTGGCGGGTATCGTTATTTTCTGACCTTCACAGATGATTTAAGTAGATATGGGTATATCTACTTAATGAAACACAAGTGTGAAACATTTGAAAAGTTCAAAGAAATTCAGAGGGAAGTGGAGAATCATTGTAACGAGAAAATAAAGTTTCTACGATCTGATCATGGAGGAGAATATTTTGAGTTACGAGTTTGGCCTTCATTTAAAATAATGTGGAATAGTTTCACACCTCACGCCACCTGGAACACCAAAGTGGAATGGTGTGTCTGAACGTCGTAATCGCACTTTATTAGATATTGTGCGATCTATGATATCTCTTACCGATTTACCACCACCGTTTTGGGATTATGCATTAGAGACAAATGCATTCACGTTAAACAGGGCACCGTCAAAATCAGTTGAAACGACATTGTATGAACTGTGGTTTGGCAACAAACCTAAGCTGTCATTTCTTAAAGTTTTGGGTTGCTATGCTTATGTGAAAAAGCTTCAACCTGATAACTTCGAGCCCAAATCGGAGAAATGTGTCTTCATAGGATACCCAAAGGAAACTGTTGGGTACACCTTCTATCACAGATCCGAAGGTAAGATATTCGTTGCTAAGAATGGATCCTTTCTAGAGAAGGAGTTTCTCTTGAAAGAAGTGAGTGGGAGGAAAGTAGAACTTCATGAGGTAATTGTACCTTCTCCCGAATTGGAAAGTAGTTCATCACAGAAATCAGTGCCAGCGATTCCTACACCAATTATTGAAGAAGTTAATGATGATCATGAAACTTCAGATCAAGTTACTATCGAACCTCGTAGGTCAACTAAACTACGGTCTGCACCAGGGTGGTACGGTAGTCCTATTCTGGAAGTCATCTTACTAGACCATGATGAACCTACGAACTATGAGGAAGCGATGATGAGCCCAGATTCCGCGAAATGGCTTGATGCCATGAAATCTGAGATAGGATCCATGTATGATAAGAAAGTGTGGACTTTGATGGACTTTCCCGATGATCGGCAAGCCATAGAAAATAAATGGATCTTCAAGAGGAAGACAGGCGCTGATAGTAGTGTTACTATCTACAAAGTTCGACTTGTCGCAAAAGGTTTTCAACAAGTTCTAGGTGTTGACTACAATGAGATTTTCTCAACCGTAGCGATGCTTAAATCTGTCTGAATCATGTTAGCAATTACCATATTTTATGAAATCTGGCAAATGGATGTCGAAACTGCATTCCTTAAATGGATATTTCTTAAAGAAGAGTTGTATATGATGCAACCAGAAGGTTTTTGTCAATCCTAAAGGTACTAACAAGGTGTGCAAGCTCCAGCGATCCATCTATGAACTGGTGCAAGCATCTCGGAGTTGGAATATACGCTTTGATAAGTTGATCAAAGCATATAGTTTTATACAAAATTGCGGTAAATCCTGTATTTACAAGAAAGTGAGTGGGAGCACTACAGCCTTTCTGGTAAGTATATGTGAATGACATATTGTTGATCGGATATGATGTAGAATTTTCTGGAAAGCATAAAGGAGAGTTTGGAAGGAGATTTTCAAAGAAAGACCTCGGTGAAGCTGCTTACATATTGGGCATTAAGATCTATAGAGATATATCAAGATGCTTGATAAGATTTTTTCAATGAGTACATACCTTGACAAGATTTTGAAAGAGTTCAAAATGGATCAGTCAAAGAAGGAGTCCTTGCCTTATTACAAGGTGTACAGTTGAGTAAGACTCAAAGCCCGACCACGGCAGAAGATAGATAGAGAATGAAAGTCATTCCCTATGCCTCAGTCATAGGTTCTATAAAGTATGACATGCTATGTACCAGACCAGTTGTGTGCCTTGCTATGAGTTTGGCAAGGGGGTATGATAGTGATCTAGGAGTGGATCGCTGTATAGTGATCAAAGTTATTCTTAGTTACCTAAGAGGATTAAGGAAGTATTTCTCGGTTATGGAGGTGATAAAGAGTTCGTCATAAAGAGTTACGTTGATGCAAGCTTTACACCAATCCAGATGACTCTAAGTTTCAATCTGGATACATATTGAAAGTGGGAGCAATTAGCTAGAGTAACTCCATGCAGAGCATTGTAGACATAGAATATTTGCAAAATACATACCGCTCTGAATTTAGCAGACCCATTGACTAAACTTCTCTCACAAGCAAAACATGATCACACCTTAGTAATCTTTGGGTGTTACTCACATAGTGATGTGAACAACATTATTGACTCTGGTAAACCCTTTGGTTGTTGATCACATGGCAATGTGAACTATGGGTGTTAATCACATACAGATGTGAGCTATTGGTGTTAAATCACATGGCGATGTGAACTAGCTTATTGACTCTAGTGCAAGTGGGTGGCTGAAGGAAATATGCCCTAGAGGCAATAATAATGTTGTTATTTATATTTCCTTATATCATGATAAATGTTTATTATTCATGCTAGAATTGTATTAGCCGGAAACTTGATACATGTGTGAATACATAGACAAAACAAAGTGTCCCTAGTATGCCTCTACTTGACTAGCTCGTTAATAAAAGATGGTTATGTTTCTTGACCATAGACATGTGTTGTCATTTGATGAATCGGATCACATCATTAGAGAATGATGTGATGGACAAGACCCATCCGTTAGCTTAGGATAATGATCAATAAGTTGTATTGCTACTGCTTTCTTCATGACTTATACATGTTCCTCTGACTATGAGATTATGCAACTCCTGAATACCGGAGGAAGACCTTGTGAGCTATCAAACGTCACAACATAACTGGGTGATTATAAAGATGCTCTACAGGTGTCTCTGTCGTGGAATAGTCACGGCAGATGTCCTCATGAAAGGACTTAGTCGTGGAGCCATCTCCTCTAGGTTAGCTTAAAGGGGTTAAACGGGACAAAGGACACAGGAGTTTATACTGGTTCGGGCCCTTGCAGTGAAGGTAAAGGCCTAATCTAGTTTGAGGTGGTATTGCTTATGTTTCGATTACCAGGGAGCGAATCCGCTTGACCTAGCTTTCGATCTATTGTTTCTTGTCCTGAACCGCCGCCGGGTCGTCCCTTTATATACACAGGTTGATGCCCAACGGCTCACGGAGTCCTCCCCGGCTCATAGATAACATGTCCGGCTAGGTGACTATCTTTACATGCCTTACAATACAAGTCTTACATATATGGCGGTTTATTCCTACAGGCCTTAAGTCGCCTTTGGGCCTTGGGTCCTTATCTTGAATTGTCATCTTTGATATCTCTGTGGGCTTCATATGATGAATCGCCATAGGTATTACCCAGCCCCTCCTGGGCGGGTCATACCAAATAGTTATATTCCCAACATTAGGCCCCAGGTTGTTTGTTCATGTCAATCTTCAACACTTAAGAAAGAAACTTCCCTTCTTCATCTGTGCGAGAATTCATAACCCGCCGTGATGTCACCTCCTGGAATTGTGATAACCCGCCATGACGTCACCTGTCATTAATTCACACAATATCTGACATATCTCAACGGATCTTTGTTTTAATAGCCGTCCCAAGAATCGAGGCACCCGTGCAGCTGGATAACCATGTTTTTTAGCCTCCTCTTTTTTCGCGACCGTCTATTATTTTTCCTTATAAATAGGGTCAACCGGCCCATTCTCATTCTTCCCTCTTTCTTTCATCTTCCTCCTCTCGCGACTCTCCTATGCTTGAGCTCTGCCGCCACCGCGAAGCACACCGTCGTCCTCGTCCTTGGCCGCTGCATCACCCTGAACGAACCAGAGAATAACAGCGTTCCTCCGCAACTGATCCACATCTGTAAGTATTCGCTCTCCTATACCCCAGATCTGCATTAGGGTTTCCGAGCTTTTCGTGTTTTTTGTAGTTCGTTGTTCATCTTCATCCCTAGGCACCCGTTGATCTGGAAATAGCATAAAAACTAAAACTGGTGTGGTAGTAATTTCATCCTTGCCTTCAATGCCAATGGACCCTTTTTCCTTGAAAAGAGATCTCATTAGAGCTTATGAACTCCCATGTACTGGCTTTAGATCTTGATTTATATTCTTTTTTATGAACTGCCACTGATCTGAAATAATAATTGTAATCTCTGAAACCTGTTTGTACGGTACTTAGCAAAAAACTGCACTTGCTGCATTTTGATAGATCCACCTAGTCATGGCGGCTCATATCACCGGCTGCAGTTAAATTCAATGCTCAAAAATTTCTCGTTTGATAGACATCAAACTGCTCATGGCGGCTTACATAACCCGCTGTAACTAGTCATATACCATTAGGCCCCTTTTTTAAGCCGCCATTCTGCATATGCGCTGTAATACTTTCCGTTCGGCTTAATTTGAACTGGCAAACTTTTGTTCTTTTTCCTTTTAGGCTTCCTTCTTCATAATGCCGCCTAAAACAACCACTTCCTGCAACTGGGTTCCCTCCATCATCACGGAAAACACACTTGAAGACTTTGTAAAAACCAGTAATTTGACGAAGAAGTCTGTCATGTCTTACCGCGCCCACAAGACAGAAGAAGAGAAACCTCATCCAAAGGAAGGAAAAGTCATTGTCTTCACTGATCATATGAACCTAGGCTGCTCACCGCCTGGCTCTAAGTTCTTTCGGGACGTTCTGCACTTTTTCAACCTTCATCCTCAAGACATCTGTAATGCCCCGAGACCGACGCTCCAGAAGACTTCCAGCTATTCTGAGTTTCGCCGTGTGATTTATTTTTTGTTTGTTGCATTTCATCATGTCATCACGCCATTAATTTCTCAAACCAACTAAAACTCAAACAAATTGCATGGGTCTTTGATCCATTTAAATCGAGGGAATTCACTTGTGATTTCTCTTTATAACATATTAAAGCCTCTCAATATTATTAGGGAGCTATAATAAAATTATTCCATTTATTTGGAAATCACCATAACACACTTGCAAATTATCCCAATGCCTTTGTTATCTTAATTCTTGGTCTCCAACCTTGCCATATATTCTTTCATCATATTTCGAGCCTCCTCCTAAATTCTCAACATTTTTGGACACTTCTAAATTCTTGTCCTTGTTCAAACCATTTGAATTAAATTCAAATGACTTTGAATTTAATTCTTGCAATCTTGCCCACACCATTTTTCTTGGAACAAGCTCATTTTTATGAGTCCGAGAAAAATACCCTCCTGCTCAAGCTCCACCCCTAACCTCTCTTTCTTTTCTTTCTTATCTCTGTTTTGTTTTTATTTATTTATTTTTAGAGTGAGAGAGAGAGCATCAGCCAGGCCGGCCTGCTTCCCCGCAGTCCTTTCGGCCCAAGGCCCAGCCGCACCTCTAACCTAGCGCTCGCCTCCTCTCCTCTCGATCCCTCGCTCTCTCCCTCGTTCCCCTCGCTTGCGCCGCCAGGAAGAGCCTCGGCTCGATCCCCTTTCCCCCTTCACTCGTCTCCCTCCTTGCACACACAGGAGAGGGATCCCAATCCCCATGGCCACGCGCGCCTTGCGCCCTCCTCCATCAGCCAGCCACCAATCTCCTCTCGGTCCCTTGCCTCGTCGCCCGCCTGCATGCTCGAAGACGCCCGAGGCTCGTGCCCTCCTCCTTCAGCAGGTTCTCATGGCCCCCCTGCCATGGCCGTGTAGCCCAGCGAGGCCCCTCACCAGCGCTCGGCCTCCTCCCCGAGTTCCTACTCCCTTCGTCCATGGTGCCGCTGCCTCGCCCGAGCTCTCTGCTCGACCAGGAGCTCATCAACTCCGGTGTGTGCCCCAGCCTCCTCTGCTTCGCCTTCTCGCCGGAGATCGCGTCCCTGCTGTCTTCTTCACCTCCTGCCCGAGACCCACCTTCGGCCTCGCCATGGTTTGCCTGCACCAGCTCTGTCCGACAAGGATGTCGCCCCGCTGCTTTCTCTTGTCGTGACCAGGATCCCCCTCCTCGCGCCTCTGGTCACCTCGCCACCCCATCACCCGTTCTCTTGCCCGCGTCTGCGCAACACCATCTCTGCCGCCTCCACGCACCTCCGGTGACCTCCCGAGGCAGGGCCTTGGCAAGTCCCTCGATGCCCCTTCAGATTCATCAAGACCGGCAAGTTCGACTTCGGCGCCAAGTTCGTCTTCAAATCTGTACGACTAGATCCGATGTGGATTTCAGCAAGTACCTGGAGGCCACAATAACGCCAAGTACCCCTTCAGCAAGACCGACACCTGAACAAGCACACCGGATTTTGGCAAGTCCCTCGACGACCGGCGCTTAGTACCACTACGTTTGCCATGTACATCTACACTAAGACCGGATCGACAAGTGCACTAGAGGCCGCGTTGACCACAAGTACCCCTTCGGATATGCCGAGGTCGACTACGCTCGGCGATGCGACAAGTACCTCTACCGACGACCCTGGACATCTATGAAAACGTGTACCACTACCGTCGCCGTGTACCACTACTTCCACTACCGTCGCCCCGAAGACGTTGCATTCGTCAAGTACCTCTCTGAAACGAACGTGTACAACTACTTCTACTACCGTCGCCATGTGAACGACTACTTCCACTATGGCCCGCGTACCACTACTTCCCTCGACGATTTTGAACCGCCCCGAAATGCATGCTTCAAAGGTATAACGATGAGACGGCCGCCTGTGTATGAATGCATGTTGTATGAGATGCTCATGTTCGAACCGTGTTCGAGTTGTCTTTGCCGTCGACCCGTGGGAACACGGTAATCCGGGATCACCCCACCATCTTTTGCATGACACACTCATCCGCACACTTCTCTCTTGCATCGGTATCTCAATCGAATTATTGGGACCGGAATGTTGCCGTGGCACCATTTCCGTTGTAGTTTCTGTGGCACCCTTTCTTTCCACCACGGTGACAAATGTTTCATATCTTGCTCATGTCAACATTTTCATAAAAATTGCATAAACCTTGATTATGTCATCCGCATCATGTTAACAACATTTAAAATGTTTAAAATTGTGTTTGCATTAAATTGCTAAATTGTAACACCCCAAAAATTTAACCAGGTTTTAGTTATTAAAATTTGGCCAAGAATTTAAAATTTTGCCTGCAAGAATATTTCTGTTGGTTTCAAAACCTTTCTTTTATTATTAAGGATTTATTTTTTTCCAAGTGGACCCTTCCAAACGTATTGGACTTCCATGCCATCTCATTAAAACAAGTTCCTAATCAGTAGGTTTATTTATTAAATTATTTCACCCTGAGCTATATTCTTTAAAATGACTTATTTTAAGTTTGGAGCTCTTTTTGTACTACAACCATTTGATTAACTTAACTAAAAATTCCACCAAAATTTGGAGATGTCATGTGATGCCTCTAAATCACTTTTATGCAATAATATAGTTCATTCATTGCATATTTTGAGTGCTACTCATGTTTTTCCTCTCTGGTCCAGTGGGCAGTTTTGCACTGCAACCCTTTTAAATATTTGTTTCTAGCTTCCACCAAAATTATGGGATGTCAGTAAGAGCATATGATTCCATTATATGCAAAAATCCAGGGATGTTCTTTGGAAATTTTGAGTGAATCAACCTCATCTCCATTCTGGTCCATCATGATGGTTTGTACAGCAACCATATTATTGCTTGCTCTTTGGCCCTTGATTCTTTCTCCTACTTGTAGTCCTCCATGCTAAACACCTAAGTCCAAGAGCATGCAACCATTGGCATATTTTGGTTCATGAAATAATGCCATTCACTTCCTGTCCAGAATTGAAGTTTTTCAAAACTTGCACTGGCAAGTTTCTCCTTTTTGCAAACTAACCTCACCACCCTCTTGTGCATCCAAGGAGACACTGGTCTGGAAGATTTGGCTCCTCCAAGAAATGTCTAGGTGCCTGTGGCATTTTGTCAAACACCTGGAGTGCATGTTCAGATTTGACATATATTGTTGCTGGCATTGTGAACTTAGTCTCCTGACGAAACCACCATGTCCCTTGTTACCCTTACTAAACCTAGACTAGCCCTGGTTCTTGCCAGCCTCAACCATGACCTCTAAGCTACCATGGCATTTCGTCGAACACCTCCCGTGCGTGCACTGGACGCGCCCAGAGCGTGCGTATTGCACGCGGGTGCGCCCGAGCCGCCGCGTCACACCCCGCGCTCACCCCAGCCCGTGACCGACCGCAGCCGGCACGCTGTGTCCCCTTGCGCGCGGCATGCTCCCCACTCACCGCAACGAGCCAAGCAGAGCCTCGCCGCGTCCCCGGCAAGCCAAGGACTAGCCGCCGCGGCCGCCCGACAACCCTGCTCAAGCCAGCGCCGCCCAAGCCACCCCAGCTCGCCACCTGCCCCTATGAACAGCGCAAACTTATCCCCTCGCCCGTCGGCTAGCTCTCGTCGCCTCCACGTCCCCCTGCTGCTACAGAACGTCGGTTGCTGGAGATCTTATCCCCACCGCCGCGGAACCGACCTCGTCGCGCTATAAAAGGAGGCCCCCGAGCACGTTCCATGGGCTAAGCAACCTCAGCATGCTCCACTAGCCCTCCCGTGGCAGCCAATCAACCCGGGGAGGTCTTCTTCCCCGTCTCCGGCAACTGCAGCCGCCGCCACTGCCCCGGTCATTCCGGCACCACCAGAGCCTCACCCTCTCCACTCTCTTCACCAGGAACTTTCCCTTCCTCCCGTGATCACATCCCCCTACTCCATTTAGGTCGGGAACCACCGCGGCCCCGAAACCACTTCGCCCCGAAGCTTTCCTCCGCCGCGAAGCTCGCCGCCGGCAGCCCACGCCGTCCCCGCCGACCCAGCGACTACCAGTAGGACCGCCCCGCTCTGACGGATCCATCCCGACCCTCCGGAGGCCGCGAGGAGCCGCCACTCGCCGGCGTTGGTCGCTGGAGCCTCCGCCTCTGTCCAGCCAGAGGAGGAAGGAGGCGGGGGAGACCGGTCAAACCTGACCAGTGGGCCCTTGGACCCACTGTCAGTGACCCCGCTCCAGTCCACGTGGGTTAAGTGGTAACGTATTTGCAAAGTACGTCTTCGACGTGTTCCGGTTCGAAGCGTTTTTCTTTTCTCTTTCTGTTTTCTTTTTAAAAATAGATTTTGACCAAATGTTTGACTGGCTATAACTTTTTAAATATAACTCCAAATGAATTGATTCTTTTTCCTACCTCTCTCAAATTTAACCTAGTTTATTTTAAGATTTATTTGAAAAAATTCAAACAACTTTTTATGCTATTTTTATTTTGTGTGTTAATTCATTTATATTTTCAAAAATAGGATTTTTGAAGAGAGGAGAAGTATTTAAAGAGTTGAAATGCACCCTGCCTTCCCATGACCTGAAGGCAAGCATTCTAAACCCCGGCATAATATTTTTGTGTGTTCGAAGACACGTTCATAACATCACCTCACTTTGGAGAAACTTGATATTTCATGTGATATGATCATATGCATGGGTGCATGTTATGGATTTCCATGCTGTTGGAAATGAACACACGTCTGATGATGATCATCCTCATGTGCCTTGCATGCATACCGGCAGGAACCCGGGAAAACCTCTGCCTTGGGTAGGCATGAGTTTGTCGCCGGTCTCCGTTGGGACGGTTATGTCCGGTATAGCATGGTAGGGTATAATGAGCGGCGATCCTGTTGGTTGAAATGTTGTTGTTATACATGACACGCAGGGAAGATTAGAAACCTCCTGAGTCGACCATAGATCGAGTCTTGTTCCAGTAACCCCCATACTTGTTCCGTACTACCACTCGTCTCTACAGCAAGTAGAGTATGGTTCAGTAACTTGTCAACCCCTTTCTAGCACACACTGTACAGAGGGGCCGGGATGAGGGTACCACGGCCATGGGTTAAAGCCAGTCATCCGGTCAGGGGGCATGGGTGTTTTCGGTTGTAGTCGAAGGGGTAGCTTCCCCAGTTTTGCGCGCGGTATAAATTTTGTGATCCCATGCTAATCGAGGTTGTAGCCTCCCCACTTAGAGTTTGCCTGACAGGTGTCGTGGGTGATTCCAGACACATGTGAGTTAAGCTGGTGTGTGCAAGTCAGGTGCGTTTTCATTTAAAAGACCATAGACGGAATTAGTCTCGATGGACTAATGGAATCCGTTACTCGTGGGTAAAGAGTACACCCTCTGCAGAGATTAAATCTATTCGAATAGCCGTGTCCATGGTTAAGGATTACTGTCTGGGATGGGTCAAGTGTCGGTCTTAGTGTCGGTCTTCGGAGGTGAAACTGTTATACCAGAACGGGAATTACTACTTGTGACTTGTGAATATTATGATTATTATTATTGTTGACTAACCCGTGATATTACTGTTATCATCAAGTAACTCTGGGATGGTTCTACCTCCGGGATATTCACTATGATTGTTTCTTTTAAAGCCCTTTATGTGGTGTCCCTCAGACGCCCGACTGTGGCATTTCTTTTAAAGCCCTTTATGTGGTGTCACTCAGACGCCCGACTGTGGCATTTCTTTTAAAGCCCTTTAGGTGGTGTTGCTCAGATGCCCGACTGTGGCATTTCTTTTAAATCCCTTTATGTGGTGTCGCTCAGACGCCCGACTGTGGCATTTCTTTTAAAGCCCTTTATGTGGTGTCGCTCAGACGCCCGACTGTGGCATTTCTTTTAGAGCCCTTTATGTGGTGTCGCTCAGACGCCCGACTGTGGCATTTCTTTTAAAGCCCTTTATGTGGTGTCGCTCAGACGCCAGACTGTGGCATTTCTTTTAAAGCCCTTTATGTGGTTTCGCTCAGACGCCCGACTGTGGCATTTCTTTTAAAGCATTTTATGTGGTGTCGCTCAGACGCTCGAATGTGGCATTTATTTTAAAGCCCTTTATGTGGTGTCGCTCAGACGCCCGACTGTGGCATTCCTTTTAAAGCCCTTTATGTGGTGTCGCTTAGACGCCCGACTGTGGCATTTCTTTTAAAGCCCTTTATGTGCATGCTTGTTATTTGTTTCAAATTTTTATGCTTCTATGGCATTGCATATTCATATATAACATGCTTATTCGCATCAGAGTTTTATTTGTCTTTTGTGACTGACCTCATGAGCATAAAATATTTCTCAGCACATCATTGTCATATTATACTTGTGTTCATAATGTTTGCGAGTACATTCAAAGTACTCACTGGCTTTTCCCTGGCTATTGTCTTCGCCAGAGTTTTCTTACGCGAAGAGGAGCGACGCGATGACAGCCCCGGAACCTAAGCAACTGTGATAGCAGCCCCGTGAAGATAGGAGTTAGCCTGGTCAGCTGTTCCTGTTGGGAAATGGAGTCCCATAGACGTTGATGATCCACAGACCGCTTCCGCCATCAACCACTAGAAACCATTTGTTGTACTCACTGACCAGAATGGTCTTGTACTACATATTTTTTTTTATCTTGCTTGGAATTTCTATATCAAGTTGGAGCCTCATCAGCTAACAGTAATCCTGGGGCTGATGAGCACGACGGTCTCTTTCTGGGAATTGATACCCGGAAAAACCGGTCGTGACATAAATGTCATGTGGGGATTTACCGGAATTGTTGTTTGTTGTTTCCGGTCTCACTTAAACTTGCCTAGATAGGTAGTTTAATTATGTTTCACCTCTTGCCATGTTTATAACAACATGTAATATTGTTGCATTCCTAACCGAGAGAGAACTAAATAATTGATGTGGTGTTCCGTCGAGCTCCACTTAACTTGTAGTATTGTTTGTTGCACTTTGTCATGCCATGCCTCATTAAACCGGACATGCATCATACTTGATTGTGCATCATGCCATGATTATGCTTGTGTGTTTACCATGTTGCTTGCTTCTTTCCGGTTTGCTTCTCTTGTTAGCTTCAGTTTCATTCCGGAGTTGTAGGATTCGTTCGACTACGTCCGTTTGTCTTCTCCATGGATTCGTTCTTCTTCATTGCGGGATTTCAGGCAAGATGACCATTACCCTCGATATCACTTCTATCTTTGCTTGCTAGTTGCTTCGTTCTATCGCTATGCTGCGCTACCTATCACTTGTTTACCGTGCCTCCCATATTGCCATGTCAGCCTCTAACCTTTTTCACCCTTCCTAGCAAACCATTGTTTGGCTATGTTACCGCTTTTGCTCATCCCATCTTATAGCATTGTTAGTTGCAGGTGAAGTTGAAGATTGCTCCATGATGGACAGGATTATGTTGGGATATCACAATATCTCTTATTTAATTATAATGCATCTATATACTTGGTAAAGGGTGGAAGACTCGGCCTTATGCCTGGTGTTTTGTTCCACTCTTGCCGCCCTAGTTTCTGTCATCCGGTATTATGTTCCTTGATTTTGCGTTCCTTATGCGGTTGGGTGATTTATGGGACCCCCTTGACAGTTCGCTTTGAATAAAACTCCTCCAGCAAGGCCCAACATTGGTTTTAACATTTGCCACCTAAGCCTTTTTCCCTTGGGTTCTGCAGACTCAAGGTTCATCTTTATTTTACCCCCTGGGCCAGTGCTCCTCCGAGTGTTGGTCCAAACTAGAGCAACGTGCGGGACCATTCCTTGGCAACTTGGATTACGTCGGTACCTGTATGCTTAGCTTATCCGGTGTGCCCTGAGAATGAGATATGTGCAGCTCCTATCGGGATTTCTCGGCACAGTCGGGTGGTCTTGCTGGTCTTGTTTTTACCATTGTCAAAATGTCTTGTAAACCGGGATTCCGAGTCTGATCGGGTCTTCCTGGGAGAAGGAATATCCTTCGTTGACCGTGAGAGCTTGTGATGGGCTAAGTTGGGACACCCCTGCAGGGTATAAACTTTCGAGAGCCGTGCCCGCGGTTATGTGGCAGATGGGAATTTGTTAATGTCCGGTTGTAGATAACTTGACACCAGATCCGAATTAAAATGCATCAACCGCGTGTGTAGCCGTGATGGTCTCTTTTAGGCGGAGTCCGGGAAGTGAACATGGTTTTGGGTTATGTTTGACGTAAGTAGGAGTTCAGGATCACTTCTTGATCATTGCTAGCTTCACGACCGTTCCGTTTGCTCTCTTCTCGCTCTTATTTGCGTATGTTAGCCACCATATCCTGCTTAGTCGCTGCTGCAACCTCACCACCCTACCCCTTCCTTTCCTATAAGCTTAAATAGTCTTGATCTCGCGGGTTTTGATATTGCTGAGTCCTCGTGACTCACCAGATACTATCACAATAGTTGCAGGTGCTGATGATACCAGTGCAGGTGATGCAACCGAGCTCAGATGGGAGCTCAATGAAGATCTTGGTCGTTACTATGTTTCGTTTCATGTTGATCAGTAGTGGAGCCCAGTTGGGACGATCGGGGATCTAGCAGTTGGGTTATCTTCTTTTCTTTTGGTTTTGTCCGTAGTCGGACTATGTGTGTACTCTGAATGATGTATGAATTATATGTTCATTGTGTGAAGTGGCGATTGTAAGCCAACTCTTTATCCCATTCTTGTTCATTACATGGGATTGTGTAAAGATGACCCTTCTTGCGACAAAACCACCATGCGGTTATGCCTCTAAGTCGTGCTTCGACACGTGGGAGATATAGACGCATCGTGGGTGTTATGAGTAGCTCTAGTTTTTTTTCCGACAGATGCATGATATGAGATTGGGGTTCGACGTCTAGTGGTCCACCTATCCACGGTCGTTTTTACAGTGGTCTCGTTGTGTCTTAAAGAACCCTTGGCTATGCTGGTTCGGGGACGCTTCGTATGTCATGTGCACTGCCTTGTACATGATGGTGATGTACGATCGAGCCCGTGTGGGCCCCACCACGAAAACTTCGGACCGAATCTCTATCATATGTTTGTTCCAGCTTATTCTGCAAGCCAAATCCTTTGTTTTGTTTTATTTGTGGTATTCGGGTTGCTTCGAAGTCAAATGTTGAATCCATACCTTTCCTAAATGGTGTTCTCATATTGCTATGTGAATACTAATCCTTCTTGATCATCGAGGTTGTCATGTTAATTCTTTTCCCAACCGGCGTGCTTCTCTTCAAGTGGATCCGATCATCTCAACATCCGCAAGATAAATTCTAAGTTTTCCTCAATGGTATCTATTTCATCCGTCCCAAGTTGTCTTTGTTTTCCCTCCCTCCCACCCTTAACTTCAAGGACTCATATATTTTAATCATGTATCCATTTATTCATGTGAAGTCTCTCCATTCTTTTCCGTCAATATTTTTATCCGGTGATTCTCAAGTAGATACTAACGGAGCTACAAGTTTATTATTCTTTGTTCTCTTTTCTTCTCCGATGGATTTAACTCAAGATTTCAGTGTTGATCATATCCTTTTCCTTGTTCAAATGCTATCCCATGCCGGTGCATCTCATAATCATTCACCTCTCTCTCTTCATATCCGAAGTGCCGAGGATATCTCAGAAGATTCGTGTTTCCATTCTCAATCCATTCAAGTTATTTTGAGGTTGTTATCTCATTCAAGTCATTTAATTCAACCGGTGCAATATCCCCCTTTTCAATCAATCGTTCAACGGTGTTTCCTTTTGAGTGGGCCCTAACCCGCAGGTATTTTCCCAGGATCTTACCTGACTCTTCTAATTATCAGGAGCGATTCCCAAATTCATTTCCAAGTTTGATGTAAGAATGAATTTTCATCAGTCACATGCCTTCTCCAAGGTTGTTTTCAAATTCTTTTCATCTTTGGCTCAACCTTTCATTCTTTAATCCTTTCGAAGTGTCTCAACAATTCATGGTGGTGTTTCTCGTCGTCATTCTCGGATTTTGAAGACCGAAGAAGGATTTCTCTTAAATCTTGCTCCATTCTCTTCAAGATTCATGGTTCTAGCTTCATGCCATCCTCATAATTGTTTTTTATTGTGACAATTCTTTTCACCCATCCGGAGCAATTCAGGAGCCTTTTCAGTTTGATTCTCCGGAGCCAATCATCTCCGAATTATTCATTCTCAGCTTGTAGCTATCGTTCTCCAAATCTTACCGGTGAATCGTTCAAATACCCTCTAATCAGTTCACGATCTCTTCGTTCTCATGTGTCTAAATCCCCTCAAGTATCTTCATTCATTTTCCAATTATTCTCGGTGAATTGTGCCTTCACTACGTTCATTTCCAATCCTCCCAGTGATTCGTCGAAGACTTCTTCAAGTTGGCGCTATATCTCTCTTCAATCCTTGCAAAAGAATAAGTAGTATGCCAAATCCACTCCTTGTCATCAATTTAATTTGATGAAGGATAAGCATACAATAAATCGTATTCTTATTTTCTCAAGGTGATTCAATTCTTTTCTTCCGGAGTTTGTTCATGAGGAATAAATTCTCGGTTCTAAGATGTTCATCTTTTCTTTCTGGAGTTCCAAGTTCTCTCGGTTATATCATCACGAAGCTCCTTCTAAATCATCACCAGGCTTCACCTTGTGTTTTCAACTTCTCTTTCTTTCTATCATCCTTTTATTACAGAGTTTTTCATGGAGGCTCTATAGGGTGGTTCATCAAATATTTCATTCATTCACGAAGCTTTCTTCAAGATTTTGTTTTGAGGCATTCAAACATTCTTCATCTTGCATTCCAAGTGCAATTCTTTCTACCTTATCTTTTGAGGTGGTGTCATATCATTCTTGACAATTTTCATTCATGTTTCGTGATTCAATAGTTGTCAAGAATGAGGTAGTTAAACCCATCAACTCCTTCGAGCATGAGTTCTTCTCAATCCATCAATATCTTCATTGGAGTTATCTTGGTATAGATTTCACCTAAAGCCTTCCCTAAGGAATGTTGCTATTTGTGGTGCTTATCAATGATCCAAGTTTTCTCCTATCCTCTCGGCGAAAGCAGTTTTCATCTCTTCGTTGATCTCAAGCAAGCAATTGTTTCCGTTAGTGGCAGAATTTCACCTCAAGTTTTGATATGTTTTCCATAAGCCCACAACAAGCTTGTGCTTTCGTTGTTGGTTTTCCAACAACTCTGTTATAACCTTCTTGGAAGGGTGATTTCCAAGCTCATTTGTGGCAGAAGTTGTCATTTTCTTCTCCATTCCTTTATTCCAATGATCTATCTTCTATTCTTTCTTCCGGAGGCATGGTAAGGTTGCTCTCGTTGACCCATCATCTCGTTTTGTCAATATCATGTTCTTTTCCTTACTTATCCGTTTAACCGGAGTGTTGTGTCATCTTTTCAAGTTCTTTCATCTTATCAAGTTTTGCCTCTCTTTTCAACCTGACTGCTATCTGAAATCCTTCTTACCCATTGTGCCATTCTTTAAATAGTTCCGGAGGCAGTGTGTTGTTGATTTCATCAAGTATCATCCCATCTTCTCAAGTTCATGTTCTATTCCTTCCATGTTCAGCCGGAGTGTTGCCCGAATTCTTCCTCTCTCATCTTGTTTTAACCGGAGTGGTTTCGAATTCTATCTTGTCCATTAAACTCTTGATTCATAGCTTTGCAACCTCCAAGGTTCACATGGTATTCCTTGTTTCTATTTTCTACCGCAGTGCTCTCAATTGTGTTCAACTCTGTTGTGTTCTTTCTTTCAACTTTTCAGCCTCTCGAGGTTCATTGGTTTCACTCGTTTGTCAAAGAAGCAACTTTGTCTTACCTCTTTCTCTTTCGCTTCTCTCCGATGCCATCCTAGATCTCGGGACGAGATCCTCTTGTAGTGGTGGAGTGTTGTAACGCCCCGAGACCGACACTCCAGAAGACTTCCAGTTATTCCGAGTTTAGCCGTGTGATTTATTTTTGTTTTTTGCATTTCATCATGTCATCTCTTGCATTGCATCATGTCATCACGCCATTAATTTCTCAAACCAACTAAATCTCAAACAAATTGCATGGGTCTTTGATCCATTTAAATTGAGGGAATTCACTTGTGATTTCTCTTTATAACATATTAAAGCCTCTCAATATTATTAGGGAGCTATAATAAAATTATTCCATTTATTTGGAAATCACCATAACACACTTGCAAATTATCCCAATGCCTTTGTTATAGCCATATATATTCTTTCATCATATTTCGAGCCTCCTCCTAAATTCTCAACATTTTTGGAAACTTCTAAATTCTTGTCCTTGTTCAAACCATTTGAATTAAATTCAAATGACTTTGAATTTAATTCTTGCAATCTTGCCCACACCATTTTTCTTGGAACAAGCTCATTTTTATGAGTCCGAGAAAAATACCCTCCTGCTCAAGCTCCACCCCTAACCTCTCTTTATTTTCTTTCTTATCTCTGTTTTGTTTTTATTTATTTATTTTTAGAGTGAGAGAGAGAGCATCAGCCAGGCCGGCCTGCTTCCCCGCAGTCCTTTCGGCCCAAGGCCCAGCCGCACCTCTAACCTAGCGCTCGCCTCCTCTCCTCTCGATCCCTCGCTCTCTCCCTCGTTCCCCTCGCTTGCGCCGCCAGGAAGAGCCTCGGCTCGATCCCCTTTCCCCCTTTACTCGTCTCCCTTCTCGCACACACAGGAGAGGGATCCCAATCCCCATGGCCATGCGCGCCTAGCGCCCTCCTCCATCAGCCAGCCACCACGCTCCTCTCGGTCCCTTGCCTTGTCACCCGCCTGCATGCTCGAAGACGCCCGAGGCTCGTGCCCTCCTCCTTCAGCAGGTTCTCATGGCCCCCCTGCCATGGCCGTGTAGCCCAGCGAGGCCCCTCACCAGCGTTCGGCCTCCTCCCCGAGTTCCTGCTCCCTTCGTCCCTGGTGCCGCTGCCTTGCCCGAGCTCTCTGCTCGACTAGGAGCTCGTCAACTCCGGAGCGTGCCCCAGCCTCCTCTTCGTCGCCTTCTCGCCGGAGATCGCGTCCCTGCTGTCTTCTTCACCTCCTGCCTGAGACCCACCTTCGGCCTTGCCATGGTTCGCCTGTACCAGCTCTATTCGACAAGGACGTCGCCCCGCTGCCTTCTCTTGTCGCGACCAGGATCCCCCTCCTCGCGCCTCTAGTCACCTCGCCACCCCATCACTCGTTATGTGCCCGCGTCCGCGCAACACCGTCTCTGCCACCTCCACGCACCTCCGGTGACCTCCCGAGGCAGGGCCTTGGCAAGTCCCTCGATGCCCCTTCAGATTCATCAAGACCGGCAAGTTCGACTTCGGCGCCAAGTTCGTCTTCAAATCTGTACGACTACATCCGATGTGGATTTCAGCAAGTACCTCGAGGCCACAATAATGCCAAGTACCCCTCTAGCAAGACCGACGCCTGAACAAGCACACTGGATTTCGGCAAGTCCCTCGACGACCAGCGCTTAGTACCACTACGTTTGCCATGTACATCTACACCAAGACCGGATCGACAAGTGCACTAGAGGCCATGTTGACCACAAGTACCCCTTCGGATATACCGAGGTCGACTATGCTCGGCGATGCGACAAGTACCTCTACCGACGACCCCGAACATCTACGAAAACATGTACCACTACCGTTGCCGTGTACCACTACTTCCACTACTTCCACTACCGTCGCCCCGAAGACGTTGGATTCGTCAAGTACCTCTCTGAAACAAACGTGTACAACTACTTCCACTATCGTCGCCACGTGAACGACTACTTCCACTACGGCCCATTTAACACTACTTCCCTCGACGATTTTGAACCGCCCCGAAACGCACACTTCAAAGGTATAACGACGAGACGACCGCCCGTGTATGAATGCATGTTGTATGAGATGCTCATGTTCGAACCGTGTTCGAGTTGTCTTTGCCGTCGACCCGTGGGAACCCGGTAATCCGGGATCACCCCACCATCTTTTGCATGACACACTCATCCGCACACTTCTCTCTTGCATCGGTATCTCAATCGAGTTATTGGGACCGAAATGTTGCCGTGGCACCATTTCTGTTGTAGTTGTCGTGGCACCCTTTCTTTCCACCACGGTGACAAATGTTTCTTATCTTGCTCATGTCAACATTTTCATAAAAATTGCATAAACCTTGACTATGTCATCCGCATCATGTTAACAACATTTAATATGTTTAAAATTATGTTTGCATTAAATTGCTAAATGTCATGTGGGGATTTACCGGAATTGTTGTTTGTTGTTTCCGGTCTCACTTAAACTTGCCTAGATAGGTAGTTTAATTATGTTTCACCTCTTGCCATGTTTATAACAACATGTAATATTGTTGCGTTCCTAAACAAGAGATAACTAAATAATTTATGTGGTGTTCCGTCAATATGCAACTCGTTGCATATTGAGCTCCACTTAACTTATAGTATTGTTTGTTGCACTTTTCCATGCCATGCCTCATTAAATCGGACATGCATCATACTTGATTGTGCATCATGCCATGATTATGCTTGTGTGTTTACCATGTTGCTTGCTTCTTTCCGGTTTGCTTGTCTTGTTAGCTTTGGTTTCATTCCGGAGTTGTGAGGATTCGTTCGACTACGTCCGTTTGTCTTCTTCATGGACTCTTTCTTCTTCCTTGCGAGATTTCAGGCAAGATGACCATTACCCTCGATATCACTTCTATCTTTGCTTGCTAGTTGCTTCGTTCTATCGCTATGTTGCGCTACCTATCACTTGTTTACCGTGCCTCCCATATTGCCATGTCAGCCTCTAACCTTTTTCACCCTTCCTAGCAAACCATTGTTTGGCTATGTTACCGCTTTTGCTCAACCCATCTTATAGCGTTGTTAGTTGCAGGTGAAGTTGAAGATTGCTCCATGATGGACAGGATTATGTTGGGATATCACAATATCTCTTATTTAATTATAATGCATCTATATACTTGGTAAAGGGTGGAAGACTCGGCCTTATGCCTGGTGTTTTGTTCCACTCTTGCCGCCCTAGTTTCCGTCATACCGGTATTATGTTCCTTGATTTTGCGTTCCTTACGCGGTTGGGTGATTTATGGGACCCCCTTGACAATTCGCTTTGAATAAAACTCCTCCAGCAAGGCCCAACATTGGTTTTAACATTTGCCACATAAGACTTTTTCCCTTGGGTTCTGCAGACTCAAGGGTCATCTTTTTTTTATCCCCTGGGCCAGTGCTCCTCCGAGTGTTGGTCCAAACTAGAGCATCGTGCGGGACCATTCCTTGGCAACTTGGATTACGTCGGTACATGTACGCTTAGCTTATCCGGTGTGCCCTGAGAACGAGATATGTGCAGCTCCTATCGGCATTTGTCAGCACAGTCGGGTGGTCTTGCTGGTCTTGTTTTTACCATTGTCGAAATGTCTTGTAAACCGGGATTCCGAGTCTGATCGGGTCTTCCTGGGAGAAGGAATATCCTTCATTGACAGTGAGAGCTTGTGATGGGCTAAGTTGGGACACCCCTGCAGGGTATAAACTTTAGAGAGCCGTGCCCGCGGTTATGTGGCAGATGGGAATTTGTTAATGTCCGGTTGTAGATAACTTGACACCAGATCCGAATTAAAACGCATCAACCACGTGTGTAGTCGTGATAGTCTCTTTTCGGCGGAGTCCGGGAAGTGAACACAGTTTTGGGTTATGTTTGACGTAAGTAGGAGTTCAGGATCACTTCTTGATCATTGCTAGCTTCACGACCGTTCCGTTTTCTCTCTTCTCGCTCTTATTTGCATATGTTAGCCACCATATCCTGCTTAGTCACTGCTGCAACCTCACCACCCTACCCCTTCCTTTCCTATAAGCTTAAACAGTCTTGATCTCGCGGGTTTTGAGATTGCTGAGTCCTCGTGACTCACCAGGTACTATCACAACAGTTGAAGGTGCCGATGATACCAGTGCAGGTGATGCAACCGAGCTCAGATGGGAGCTCAATGAAGATCTTGGTCGTTACTATGTTTCGTTTCATGTTGATCAGTAGTGGAGCCCAGTTGGGACAATCGGGGATCTAGCAGTTGGGTTATCTTCTTTTCTTTTGGTTTTGTCTGTAGTCGGACTATGTGTGTACTCTGAATGATGTATGAATTATATGTTCATTGTGTGAAGTGGCGATTGTAAGCCAACTCTTTATTCCATTCTTGTTCATTACATGGGATTGTGTGAAGATGACCCTTCTTGCGACAAAACCACCATGCGGTTATGCCTCTATGTCGTGCTTCAACACGTGGGAGATATAGCCGCATCGTGGGTATTATAACATCGGACCCAATTCTGTGTCAAATATCTGCAATTTCCAAGTGTTTTGTGAGGTGTACCTTCAAGAGGAGCCCAGTGTGGAACTATTCAGAGAGTATTTCAATTTGAACCGCCAGAACGAGTACTCCAATGGACCCAGTTTGGAACTTGGTGGGATCTCAATCCAACGACGGAGAGATGCTATTTTCCCGTATGCGCACCTGCCGAGTCATCCCAAAGATTGGAACCAGACATGATTCTACTATGAAGATACCTCTCCGGCTGATGAGAACGGACTGCCCGGCTTTCGTGCCCTACGTCTCGAATCAAATCACCCTGTCCCTGACAAGTTACAGTCGTTGAACGCAAAAGACTCGCCCCCACCATTGCCAAAGTCAAAGCTCTGTTGGGAAACGGTTTAACTAGCATTGATTTGGTCCGATGCTGGGTTGCATGGCGGGTCATTCCTCTAAGCCGCCGCACCGGCTTAATGTGCACTTATATTGGCACCAAAAAAGATCCACTTCGCCACAGCTCCGATGACTTAACTGACGATGCCATCAATGAGATGACGAGGTCTCTTCTACAGGAAAACCCAGCGGACTGCAGCAAGGTGGGCCTGAACCCTTTCTGCAAGTCCAGCCCGGCACCAGGGGTAAGCCGCCAAACCCTTTATTTTTACTTTATCCTTGAATATCTTGTTTTAACGCAACCTTGATGACTTTCACAGGCTGATGCCGACTTTTAGAAGAAAGAATATGACCATGAAGCTACCAAGAGGGCCAGGAAGGCCAAGAAAGCCGCCAAGAAAACCACAAAGAAGAAGGGAAAGAAGCCCATCGCTTCCGAGCTACTTGCGTTGGACGACACCTCTGAGTCGGAGGTAGCACTTGACTCTCTTGGCTCCTTTTTCAACCATCTTATTGACATTGACTATCATCAGGATGACACGGGGACTAGTCAAGCTCTTAAAGAAGAGGTAACTATCATTTCATCCGACTCTGAGCCTTTGCAAAGACAGAAAATCCGAAGTGTAACCCGGAAAGTAAGATTTTCACACCCCTTAGCTTACCAAGATTCTCACTTTCTTTTGAAGGAACAACAGCACAAGAGCCGGCAATAGACTAGGACTAGCAGGGATGAAGAACTTTCTTCCGGCTTACCGAATACTCTGAGGAAGCGCCAAAATGAGGTCATTCCTGATTTAGATTCTTTATATCCTCTGGCGGGTCTCACCCGTCAACCACTTAATTCCTCTGACTCAAATTATCAGGAAACAACTCCTTCCTCTTCCGGCGACTCATCTCAATCCCATCTGCCGGCTTTTAAGACTACTCCCGGGTAATAATAATTACTTACTTTCCCATTATGCTCTTTGGTATTTATACTGACCTCTCATGACTCATGCAATGGAAAAGCCAAGCCCATCAAGAAGGCAAGGGTGAATAAGCCGGTCGAGGACCCGAAAGTTAGTGAACTGGATCAATCAACTGCAGCACCTGAGGACTCAGTTCCTCCATCATCAGACCCGGTTCTTGATGACCCACCGATGACTTCTGACCCTCCTATGGAGCAAGCTAGTGTTGACCCTTTCAACCCTGAAGCATCTAGTCCCATGAAGACGGCTGATACTCACAATGATGACGTGGTTATCACCAACACCAGCTTTCGAGAGCCGGGGAGGCCTACTGTCTTAGCCAAACATTCCACCAAGGAAGAGAACATTGAACAATGAAAGGTGAGGTTTGATGTTGCCAACTACTCCCAACTGAGCATTGGTGAAGT
Organism: Triticum aestivum; assembly: GCF_018294505.1. Classification (NCBI taxonomy): domain Eukaryota; kingdom Viridiplantae; phylum Streptophyta; class Magnoliopsida; order Poales; family Poaceae; genus Triticum; species Triticum aestivum. Next base: position 576,834,172 of record NC_057804.1, on the reverse strand, counting down.
ATATTCTGGCTATCTCAGTCCAGTGCACTCCAGCCGTGATGTTGAGGTTGAGATGGTGAAGCAGATGCATCAAAAATTTGAGGTATGAGCTTCTCCATTAGTAAATTATGCACATCCTGCCACCCCCAAGCCTACTGTTTATGATGAATTTGAATATGATGTAGACTTGATTTCCATGAGCATAAATAACGACCTTTGAAAGAATCCTTCCAATCCGGCTTAAACCATCCAATTCAAAATAAATCTGTAATTATAAACACTGAATCCATAGCCCCCAAGGGCCGGCTTAATCAGCATGAATGAGCAGGTCCTTCATACCTTAGAAAACATTACTTACTTGTGTAATTCTCATGAGTCGGCTGCGGTCGTTTGTAGCAAAGTTATCACAAGACAAGCAATATGCATTAGCCCCCAAGTGCCAAGTACTCTTGCTCGCAAAGTGCTTGGGACTTATACGCATAAGTTATTGTATGAATTTTTTGGTAAACATTAGTCCCCAAGTGCCAAGTACTCTTGCTTGCAAAGTGCTTGGGACTTCCTTAATTGTGACTCATATTTTTGAACCGGCATATGCACAGGAAACTACTGCTCAACTTAAATCTCAATTGGCTGACTTGAAATCTCGGCTGGAGTTGCAAGAATCTGAAACCCGTAAGGCCGACTCCAAATTTCAATGCTCAATAGATTCTCTGACCGAAGGTGTTTGTTGGGTTGGCATAGATCGAGATTAGGATTTGTCACTCCGTGTATCAGAGAGGTATCTCTGGGCCCTCACGATAATGATTTAGTTGCGGGATGAAGCATTATGCAACGAGTAAAGAGACTTTCTAGTAACGAGATTGAACTAGGTATGATGATACCGACGATCGAATCTCGGGCAAGTAACATACCGATGACAAAGGGAGCAACATATGTTGTTGTGCGGTTTGACCAATAAAGATCTTCATAGAATACGTAGGAGTCAATATGAGCATCCAGGTTCCGCTATTGATTACTGATCGAAGATGTGTCTCGATCATGTCTACATAGTTCTTGAACCCGTAGGGTCCGCACGCTTAACATTCGATGATGATTTGTATTATGAGTTATGTGTTTTGATGACCGAAGTTTGTTTGGAGTCCCGGATGAGATCACGGACATGACGAGGAGCCTCAAAATGGTCGAGAGGTAAAGATTGATATATTGGAAGGTGGTATTCAGACACTGGAATGGTTCCGGAGTGTATCGGGTACAAACCGGAGTACCGGAAGGGTTACCGGAACCCCCCGGTGGAAGATATGGGCCATATGGGCCATTTGAAGGAGGCTAACCAGCCCACAAGGGGCTGGTGCACCCCTCCACAAGGGAGGGGGCCGAATTGGACTAGGGAAAGCGGGCGCCACCCCCTTTCCTTCTCCTACTCCCCCTCCTTCCCCCTTTCCACCTCCGTAAGAAGGAAAAAAGAGGGGGGGCGAATCCTACTAGGAGTGGAGTCCTAGTAGGACTCCCCCTCCCTTGGATGACCCCTGGTGGCAGGCCTCCACCTCCCTCCTTATATATGGGGGCAGGGGGCACCCCTAAGGAACAACATTGTCTTAGCGGTGTGCGGTGCCCCCTCCACCGTTTACTCCTCCAATAGTATCATCGTTGTGCTTAGGCGAAGCCCTGCACGGATCACATCATAAACACTGTCATCACACCTTTGTGCTGACAAAACTCTCCGTCGACCCTCTGTTGGATCAAGAGTAGGAGGGAAGTCATCGAGCTGAAATTGTGCTGAACTCGGAGGTACCGTACGTTCGGTACTTGGATCGGTTGGATCATGAAGAAGTTCGACTACATCAACTACGTTAACTAACGCTTCCGCTTTCGGTCTACGAGGATACATGGACACACTCTCCCCCTCTCTTTGCTATGCACCTCCTAGATAGATCTTGCGTGATCGTAGGAATTTATATGAAATTGCATGCTAGGTTCCCTAACAATGGTATCAGAGTCAGGTCTAGGCATAGATGATATGTATGAGTAGAACACAAATAGTTGTGTGTGGTGATCATCATATTGTTTACCACCAATGTCTTATTTTGATTCAGCGGTATTGTTGGATGAAGCGGCTCGGACCAATCTTACATGACCGCGTTCATGAGACCGGTTCCACCGACGGACATGCAACTAGTTTTGCATAAAGGTGGCTGGCGGGTGTCTGTTTCTCCAACTTCAGTTAAATCGAATTTGACTGCGGCCGGTCCTTGTGAACGTTAAAACATCACATTGACGAAAAATCATTGTAGTTTTGATGTGTAGGTAAGAACGATTCTTACTAGAAGCCCGTAGCAGCCACGTAAAACTTGCAACAACAAAGTAGAGGACGTCTAACTTGTTTTTGCAGGGCTTGTTGTGATGTGATATGGTCAAGACATGATGTGATATAAATTGTTGTATGATATGATCATGTTTTGTAACAAAGTTATCGGCAACTGGCAGGAGCCATATGGTTGTCGCTTTATTGTATGAAATGCAATCGCCATGTAATTGCTTTACTTTATCACTAAGCGGTAGCGATAGTCATAGAAGAAATAGTTGGCGAGACGACAACGATGCTACGATGGAGATCAAGGTGTCAAGTCGGTGACGATGGACATCATGATAGTGCTTCGATGATGGAGATCAAAGGCACAAGACGATAATGGCCATATCATGTCACATATTTTGATTGAATGTGATGTTTATCTTTTATGCACCTTATTTTGCTTAGTACGGCGGTAGCATTATAAGATGATCCCTCGCTAAAATTTCAAGGTATAAGTGTTCTCCCTGAGTATGCACTGTTGCTACAGTTGGTCGTGCCGAGACACCACATGATGATCGAGTGTGATAAGCTCTACGTTCACATACAACGGGTGCAAGCCAGTTTTGCACGTGCAGAATACATGGGATAAACTTGACAAGCCTAACATATGCAGATATGGCCTCAGAACACTGAGACCGAAAGGTCGAACGTGAATCATATAGTAGATATGATCAACATAGAGATGTTCACCATTGAAAACTACTCCATCTCATGTGATGATCGGACATGGTTTAGTTGATATGGATCACATGATCATTTAGATGACTAGAGGGATTTCTATCTAAGTGGGAGTTCTTAAGTAATATGATTAGTTGAACTTTAATTTATCATGAACTTAGTCCTGATAGTATTTGCAAATTATGTTGTAGATCAATAGCTCGCGTTGCAGCTTCCCTATGTTTTTCGATATGTTCCTAGAGAAAACTAAGTTGAAAGATGATAGTAGCAATGATGCGGATTGGGTCTGTGATCTGAGGTTTATCCTCATTGCTGCATAGAAGAATTATGTCCTTGATGCATCGCTAGGTGACAGACCTATTGCAGGAGCAGATCCAGACGTTATGAACATTTGGCTAGCTCGGTATGATGACTACTTGATAGTTTAGTGCACCATGCTTTACGGCTTAGAACCGGGACTTCAAAAACATTTTGAAATGCCACGGAGCATATGAGATGTTCCCATAGCTGAAATTGGTATTTCAGATGCATGCCCATGTTGAGAGGTATGAGACCTCTAAAAAGTACTGCTCCTAAAAGGATGGAGGAGAATAGCTCAGCGAGTGAGCATGTGCTCAGAATGTCTGGGTACTACAATCGCTTGAATCAAGTGGGAGTTAATCTTCCAGATAAAATAGTGATTGACAGAGTTTTGTAGTCACCATCATCAAGTTACTAGAACTTCGTGATGAACTATAATATGCAAGGGATGACAAAAGCGATTCCCGAGCTCTTCGTGATGCTGAAATCAATGAAGGTAGAAATAGAGAAAAAGAATCAAGTGTTGATGATTAAACAAGATCACTATTTTCAAGAAAAGGGAAAAAGGGAAAGAAAGAGAACTTCAAGAAGAATGGCAAGCAAGTTGTCAGTCCCATGAAGAAGCCCAAAGATGGACCTAAGCCTGAAACTAAGTGCTTCTACTGCAAAGGAAATGGTCAATAGAAGGAGTTACCCCAAATATTTGGTGGATAAGAAGGATGGCAAAGTGAACAAAGGTATATTTGATATACATGTTATTGATGTGTACCTTACTAGTGCTCGTAGTAACAGCTGGGTATTTGATACTTGTTCAGGTGCTAAGATTAGTAACTCGAAATAAGAGTTGCAGAATAAATAGAGACTAGTTGAGCGTGAAGTGACAATGTATGTTGGAAGTGGTTCCAAGATTGATATGATCATCATCACACAACGCCTATACTTTCGGGATTAGAGTTGAATGTAAATAAATGTTATTTGGTGTTTGCGTTAAAGCATGAATATGATTAGATCATGTTTATTACATACGGTTATTCATTTAAGACAGAGAATAATTGTTATTCTATTTACATGAATAAAACCTTCTATGGTCATACAACCAATGTTGATGGTTTATTGAATCTCGATCGTAGTGATACACATATTCATAATATTGATGCCAAAAGATGCAAAGTTTACAATGATAGTGCAACATACTTTTGGCACTACCGTTTAGGTCATATTGGTATAAAGCGCATGAAAAAACACCATGCTGATGGGCTTTTGGAATCACTTGGTTATGAATCATTTGATACTTGTTAACCATGCGTTATGGGCAAGATGACTAAAACTCCGTTCTCCCGAACAATGGAACGAGCTAATGACTTATTGGAAATAATACATACATGTGTATACGGTCCGATGAGTGTTGAGGTTCATGGCGGGTATCGTTATTTTCTGACCTTCATAGATGATTTAAGCAGATATGGGTATATCTACTTATTGAAACACAAGTCTGAAACATTTAAGCGAGTGAAGTGGAGAATCATTGTAACAAGAAAATAAAGTTTCTACGATCTGATCGTGGAGGAGAATATTTTGAGTTACAAGTTTGGCCTTCGTTTAAAACAATGTGGAATAGTTTCACAGCTCATGCCACCTCGAACACCACAGTGTAATGGTGTGTCTGAACATCGTAACCGCACTTTAGTAGATATTGTTCAATCTATGATATCTCTTACCGATTTACCACTATAGTTTGGGATTATGCATTAGAAACAGCTGCATTCATGTTAAACAGGGCACCATAAAAATCCGTTGAGACGACACCATATGAACTGTGGTTTGACAACAAACCTAAGTTGTCGTTTCTTAAAGTTTGGGGCTGATATGCTTATGTGAAAAAGCGTCAACCTGGTAAGATCGAGCCCAAATTGGAGAAATGTGTCTTCATAGGATACCCAAAGGAAACTGTTGAGTACACCTTCTATCACAGATCTGAAGGCAAGATATTCATTGCTAAGAATGGATCCTTTCTAGAGAAGGAGTTTCTCTTGAAAGAAGTGAGTGGGGGGAAAGTAGAACTTGATGAGGTAATTGTACCTTCTCCCGAATTGGAAAGTAGTTCATCACATAAATCAGTTCCAGTGATTCCTACACCAATTAGTGAAGAAGCTAATGATGATCATGAAACTTCAGATCAAGTTACTACCGAACCTCGTAGGTCAACCAGGGTACGGTCCGCACCAGAGTGGTATGGTAATCCTATTCTGCAAGTCATGTTACTAGACCATGATGAACCTACGAACTATGAGGAAGTGATGATGAGCCCAGATTCCGCGAAATGGCTTGAGGCCATTAAATCTGAGATATGATCCATGCATGAGACCAAAGTGTGGACTTTGGTGGACCTGCCCGATGATCGGCAAGCCATAAAATAAATGGATCTTCAAGAGAAAGACGGATGCTGATAGTATTGTTACTATCTACAAAGCTCGATTTGTCGCAAAAGGTTTTCAACAAGTTCAAGGTGTTGACTACAATGAGATTTTCTCAACTGTAGCGGTGCTTAAATCTGTCTGAATCATGTTAGCAATTGCTAAGGGGTGTCGGATTTCCAATCCATCCGTTCCTCCGCGGGCTCCTGGAGTACTGCAGCCTCCAGCTGCACAATTTTACCCCTGCCTCCATCCTGCACATCGCGGGTTACGTCACCCTTTGCGAGTTATTTCTGGGTTGTGAAGCTCATTTGGAGCTATGGAAGAAGTTGTTCTTCCTCGTCCCCCGCAATCAAGAGGGATCAATATTCCAAGTGGGCAGAGACGAGATATGGCACATCGCCGGGACCGGATACCTATTCGGCACACCGAAGAAGGCATCCGAAGAATGGCCTTCCGGGTGGTTTTATATAGAGGACGTCTCCCTTCCTGACCCAATCCGAATGGGTCTTCCTGAGTTCACCAACACTCCATTGAAGAAGCACCGCAGCTGGTGTCCCAGAGCCCCAAGGAGGAAGATAGCAGAGAGGTCCTTCAGTTGATGAGCAAGATAAAAATGCTTGCTCAATCTAGATTAACAATAATCGAGGTTATGGAAATATGCATAATGCGTGGGGTACAACCACTCCAGTGCCGAGGGCATCCCATGTGGCACTTCAACGGAGAAGACGACACCACCCGCTGCGGTCGGAAAGGTCCAGACTCCACCACCGATCTGGTGAAAATATAGTCTGATTTACACAAAGGAGAAGAAGAGGAGTTCGTCCGCATTAAGCCACAGGACGGATTTTCCATGTACAACCCCCCCCCCAGCTGGGTGAGTTGTTATCCATTACTCAACTCTATTCATTCCCCCAGCCCTTTATCATAGATACTTACTCCGCCCATCTATAACAGGAATGGCAGAAAACTACAAGGGAGATCCACAGCCCGGCTCCATAGCCAGAGGACCACAACCGGGCCCTTGACCCCGGATTCGAAGAGGATCCGGACATATTCGTGGAGCTTGGCGAATGGGTGTTTTACCAGGCGAGCTGTGACGCACTGAAGTGGCCATCATCGCCGACTATCCTGGCCTCCTTCCTGTATCACATGTAAGTAAACAGGAGACTTATCTTCCTAAAAGGATTCACTCTTTCCGCCTTACCCACCGCACAATTGTTATGCTTTAAAGGGAAGGCGGTCGGTGAGCCATGCCGAACCCGAGGCGACTCACCAACAAGGGGCGCCCAAGCTGGGTAGGCTTCCAAAAAGGAAGGCGAACAGAAACACGGCCGAGCCGTCATCAAAGAGGTATGGTTTTAAACATGCTCCGTGGTTGTTATCTTAAAGTATAACACTATCCGTTGTGTCTTGGCAGAAAGAACATCAGTCGAACTTTGTCCAGGGATCCTGCCCGCCATGCCTCTACCAGCCGGATTCCGGAACCGGTATCGAGGGAAGAGGCTAACACAGAGGTGACACCAGACGGTCCTCATATAGAGGATTCAGATAGAATATCCTCCACAAATTCCAAAGTGGAGAGCACCATGAATCATCGGTGCCAGCAGGCCGCACTCCGCGACCCTGGTTTTTCGAAGAGGCCTTCAATGCCTTCAACTCGGGTGATGCGTACATCCGAGCTGCTCGAGATGGGCTTGCTAGAGCCATAGACCAGTATTTAAAAGATATACGGATAAGTAGAATCTGGTAATTATGTATATCAGTAGCCCCTGAGACTTGAAACAGTTGGTACAACTGATTTAAGGATCATTGTATGAATAGGTTCTCACAGAGAAGAATAACCTGTTGTCTCAAGAGCTGGAGAAGTGTCAAACCCACCTAAGGGTCGTAACTGCCGAACTAGAGGAATCCAAGAAGGCCTCAACTGGTAATGTTTCTCTCTATCAAGAAAAAACATAATCACGTGTACCAGTGGTGTTGATGCATTGCAGATCTGATAACAGATTCCGCAGATAATCTCGGACGGAATCCGGAGATCCTACAAGAGGGTGAGCAAAGAGGTCAAAGATAACTAGACGCTAGCGAGCGTATACTTACATGGGTCAGGCAGGAGAAAAACAATCTCCAGGATGCCAATACCCGACTAAGCGTAGAATTGAAAGATGTTCGGGCCCAGCTGGCTGACTTCGTGAAAGTAAATAAAAGGCTTCAACGCGGCATTTTTAGTATGGGCTCAAACGAACCTTTATATAGTTTGGCGAAGAAACGAACTAACAGAGTTATGACTGTAGGTATGCTGACTGGCCGTCCCGAAGAGGAGATGCCCGGATCCTCAGGCGATCTGCTACAAGAGCTTTCGCAACTGCACGAGCAAGTTTGGCGGGCGATGCGGAGTGTGGCCAAGGCCTTGTAGCCATCCGCCTCCCTACCAGGAAGTATGGAGGAGCTTGTATGGCTTTTCACGGGAGCGCGGCCGCGGTTTCGACTATGGAAGATATCAGCCTGTCGAGAAGGTGCGAGGGAGGCTTGGGCCATGGTGAAAACACGGTATACCAAGCTCGATCTGAATCATATGGCCTGGGTCGGACATGTAGGGTCAGATGGGAAATAAATTCCAGTTAGTCTGGTATACGACCAGGTAGAATTAGCGGCCAAGTATTCCCAATAGGATTGTAAGCTAGACAATCTTTTGGTTGGCATAGAAGAGGAAGTTTGTAGGTCAAAATGACTATGTACTTCAAAGGACAAGTTTGTCCCTAGCCGGATTGTAAATCATTTGTCATGGCGGACCTTTTCGCTTCGGCCTCCAGACCCGACAGTCTGGAGTATTTCTGAATACCCGCTCAGTAATGTAAAAGCGGGGTACGCGTGGAAACCAGGCATAGAGGTCATAGTTGCTTGAACAGAGAAGTACCCAACTAGCTATGTTATATTACATCAATAGTAAGAAACATCTTCCAGAGAGAATAGTTCCGTTAAGGGTTCCTTTCGCTGGGTGTGCATGCATTAACGTGCATGTCCGATCTGTGATTAAAAAATCGTAGTATATTTGACATCTGGGGTTCATAGTGTTATAAATAAGACACGTCTTTAGTCCACCGACCGAATATTCCCTTAAGAATGCTAGCTTTCAGCTTCACCCAGTCTAAGGTACACATCCGGAGTACCCGGCAGTAACAATCATAGAGGTGCTCCCTTTATGCCCTAGCCGAACTAACAGGAATGTAGGGCATAAGCACAGAAGCCAGGCAACCCAGCTTGGCCAAAACTTAATTCATATCGATGCATATAATGGCAGAGAAAAGGCACATATGGAAAAAAGGACACATATGTGACGAGTGTTATGCTTGAAAAGTGATTGCAATAAGCTTCTGTATAAAAGGCCCCAGGTATAATGATCGCACGTACTTGAAGATTAGTACGTCATGAGTGTGTGGTCCATCCACACTTAAACTTTAGAGTTACAAAAGAAAGAGCAAAAAACAGAGCTAAAAATAAATAGAAAAGAACGAAGGGAAGGAGACGAACAAAGAGTTCGGCGCTAGGCGTAGAATCTTCAGAGTTTGGTCGTGTTCCATGGGTTCGGCTCAAGTCGATTATCTGATGCATCACGCAGGCGGTACACTCCTCGATGAGAATTTTGTCAATAATGAAGGGACCCTCCCACTTGGGATTGAGCTTGGCCTTTTTCTTCTCCGGTAGGCGTAGAACGAGTTCGCCAATATTATAAGTTTTGGCCCATACTTCTCTGCTTTGATACATGCGAGCTTGTTGTTGATAAAATGCGGAACGGGCTTTTGCGACATCGCGCTCCTCCTCTAGGGCATCTAAACTATCCTGCCGATCAAGCTCGGCTTCTCTCTCTTCATACATGCGCACTCGAGGTGAGTCATGAATAATATCGCAGGGCAATACAGCCTTCACATTGTACACCATGAAGAAGGGTGTGTATCCGGTAGTGCGATTCAGCGTGGTCTGCAGCCCCCAGAGTATGGAGTCAAGCTCCTCGACCCAGTGCGTGTCTGATTCTTTTAGGGATTGCACTAGTCTAGGTTTGATGCCGCTCATAATAAGACCGTTCGCTCATTCGACTTGACCGTTTTTTTGAGGGTGATAGACGGAGGTGTAGTCGAGCTTAATGCCCATGTTGCCGCACCAAGTTTTCACCTCATAAGCTGTGAAATTGGAGCCATTATCAGTGATGATGTTGTGGGGGACATCATAACGGTGCACAACCCCCGATATGAAGTCTATCACTGGTCCGGATTCGGCCGTTCTAACTGGTTTGGCCTCTATCCATTTGGTGAATTTATCTACCATGACCAACAGGTATTTTTTCTTATGGATTCCTCCTTTAAGGGGCCCGACCATAGCGATCCCCCAAACCGCAAAAGGCCAAGTTATGGGGATTGTTTGGAGAGCGGTGGGCGGCATATGGCTTTGGTTGGCGAAGAGCTGGCAACCAACGCAATGTTGGACGAGGTCCTGTGTGTCTGCTCGGGCCATCAGCCAGTAGAAACCTGTACGGAAGGCCATGCTTACAAGGGCCAGAGCTGCGGTGTGGTGGCCGCCGAGTCTAGCATGAATTTCAGCCAAGAGTTGCCGCCCTTCCTCTTCGGAGATACATCTTTGAAGTACTCCAATAGCGCTTTTCTTATAAAGCTCTCCCTTGTGGACCTTGTAGGCTTTAGAGCGCCGTGCAATGCAGTGTGCCTCATTTTGATCCTCGGCGAGTTCTTGCCTATTAAAGTATGTAAGAAGGGTTCGGTCCATGGGGCGATGATAGCCATGATGAGATGGTCCGAAGGTGTTATTTCGGTGGCAGAGCCCCCGATTATATCAGTGTATTCGGAATTTGGGGTTGTGGTCGGATCCAGACTAGTATTGCCAGTCTCCCCTTGCCACACCACGGATGGCTTGAAAAGCCTTTCTAGAAAGATGTTAGGTGGGACGGGGTCGCACTTAGCGCCAAGGCGGGCAAGGATATCCGCCGCTTGATTGTTTTCTTGAACCACGTGATGAAATTCAAGCCCCTCGAAACAAGCTGACATTTGAAGGACGACATTACGATAAGCCGCCATTTTCGGATCCTTGGCATCAAAGTCTCCGTTTATTTGAGATATTGCAAGGTTTGAATCCCCACGCACTTCTAGGCGCTGGATGCCCATGGAGATAGCCATCCGAAGACCATGCAACAGAGCCTCGTATTTGGCTGCATTGTTGGAGTATGTGTATAATATTTGGAGTATGTATTGGACTGTATCTCCAGTGGGGGATGTTAGGACAATGCCTGCTCCCAGACCTGCCAGCATTTTAGAGCCGTCAAAGTGCATGATCCAATTGGAGTATGTGTCGTACTCTTTAGGGAGTTCAGCCTCTGTCCATTCGGCGACGAAGTCAGCCAGTACTTGCGATTTAATGGCTCGCCGTGGTTTATATGTAATGTCGAACGGGAGGAGCTCGATGGCCCACTTAGCAATCCGGCCCGTTGCATCGCGGTTATTTATTATGTCATTGAGTGGTACTTCGGAGGCCACCGTGATTGAACACTCTTGAAAGTAGTGTCATAGTTTCCAGGATGCCATGAAGACCGCGCATGCTATTTTTTGATAATTGGGGTACTAAGATTTGCATGGTGTGAGGATAGTGGATACGTAGTATACCGGATTTTGAAGCGGGAACTTGTGTCTGTCCTCCTCTCGTTCGACGACGAGCACTGCGCTCACAACTTGGTGTGTTGCAGCTATGTATAACAACATGGGTTCGCCAACGTTTGGTGAGGCCAGGATTGGGTTGGTTGCCAGAAGAGTCTTTATTTCTTCCAGTCCGGCCGTCGCCGCATCCGTCCACTCAAAGTGTTCGGTTCGTCGAAGAAGGCAATAAAGTGGCAATGCTTTTTCTCCCATATCTGGAGATAAAGCGGCTTAAGGCTGACATGCATCCAGTTAGTTTCTGGATTTGTTTGAGATCTGTTGGGGTAGCCAACTGTGACAAAGCTCGGATTTTAGCCGGGTTTGCTTCAATTCCTCTATTGGAAATGATGAAGCCCAGCAGCTTTCCGGTGGGAACGCCGAAAACACATTTTTCTGGAATGAGCTTGATGTCCTGTGTTCGGAGGTTGTCGAATGTGAGCCCCAGGTCGTCTATTAAAGACTCAACATGTCTGGTCTTGATTACCACGTCGTCCACATATGCTTCAACTGTTTTGCCGATTTGTTTCTCTAGGCATGATTGAATCATGCATTGGTAGGTGGCACCAGCGTTTTTGAGACCGAAAGGCATAGTGTTGAACCAAAAGGGGCCGTGTGGGGTGATAAATGCCATTGCGTCTTGATCGGACTCCGTCGTCTTGATTTGATGGTGTCCGGAGTATGTGTCAAGGAAACACAATGAGTCATGTCCTGCGGTAGCATCGATAATCTGATCAATGTGAGGGAGAGGGAAGGGATCCTTAGGGCAAGCCTTGTTGAGGTCTTTGAAATCGACACATAGGTGCCAGGATTTATCCTTCTTTGGTACCATCACCAGGTTTGCTAGCCAATCCGGGTGTTTTATTTCTCTGATAAATCCGGCTTCGAGTAGCTGGCTACCTCCTCTCCCATGGCTTGTTGTTTGGGTTCTGAAAAGCATCGTAGTGTCTGCCTGACCGGCTTATATCCCTTCAATATGTTGAGGCTATGTTCGGCCAGCCTGCATGGGATCCCCGGCATATCTGAAGGGTGCCAGGTGAAGATATCCCAATTCTCGCGTAAAAACGCCCGTAGTGCAGCGTCGATTGTGGGGTCCAGCTGTGCCCCAATGGATGCTGTCTTTGTGGAGTCCATTGGGTGGACTTGGAATTTGACTATTTCGTCTGCTGGTTTGAAGGAGGTGGACTTGGATCGCTTATCGAGTATCACATCGTCCCAATCCACTATGGAGCGTAATGCAGTTAATTCTTCGCCCGTGAGGGCTTCGGATAATGCCTCGAGGGTCAGGGCGGCGGTTTTATATTCGGCGCAGAGTGCTATGTCTAGATCACTGACAAGAGTGATGATTCCATTGGGCCCAGGCATCTTGATCTTCATGTACCCATAATGGGGTATAGCTTGGAAGCTCACGAATGCGTCCCGCCCCAACAGGGCGTGGTATCCACTATTGAAAGGGACCACTTGAAATGTTATCTCTTCGGACCTGTAATTCTCCCGTGTGCCGAATACCACATCGAGTGTGATTTTTCCCGCACATCATGCCTCCCGACTGGCAATAATTCCTCGGAAGGTCGTGCTGCTTTGCTCAATGTGGCTCCTGTCTATTTCCACTTTGTTGAGAGTTTCCTCGTAAATGAGGTTTAGTCTACTGCTGCCGTCCATGAGCACTTTGGTAAGCCGGAAGCCATCCACAATTGGACTAAGGACTAAAGCGGCTGGTGCCCGGACTGTTCTGAATTGAGGTTCGTCAATGGCATTGAAAGTTATAGCCATGTCGTTCCAGGGGTTTATTGATGTAACATGGCAGACTTCGGCGAGGCTGTGGAGTGCTCTCTTGCGCCTGTTATTCGAGGCGAAAGTCTCGAAGACTGTCAATACTATAGTATTGTTGTTTTCAATGGGATGATGCTCTGTGGTGTTGTTAATGAGGAGATCCTCGCCGCTCTTGGCCATCTACCGAAGTATCCAACATGCTCTAAGGTTGTGCGTTGGTACGGTATTTGATGTGGTGTGTATTATGCGTGGCCTATCGAGCCATCCCTCCAACACGGTTCCGCGCCCTGTAGTGGGCTTCGGTTTCTTCGTGATTGGATCGGGTGACCTGCAAGGGTGCACCCTTTTTGTTCGGACGAGGGGTTTAGTGAGAGCCCGTGGGTCCCAAAAGGTTGCCTAAGTTTTCCAGGCGCTTTCCATCGCACACTACTTCTGTACTATGGCCACCAAGTCAGCAAGTGTGATACGCGATGGCGATTTATGGCGTTAAGGATTCCCTTGTCCATGCAATTTTTGCGAAAGAGTGAGATTGCACCTTCATCGCGATAGTCCTTAACCTTGTTCATTACAAGGAGGAATCTGGCCCAAAAGTGATGTACTGTCTCTTGGGATTGTTGTCTAATGTGGGAAAGATCACTTATATCTGGGTGGGTGGGTGGATTTAAGTCCGAACCCTGACCCGATCCGGGACCCAGAGCTTGAGGAGCTTCCGAACTTAATAGTTCGGGTTCCGGGATGTTACCCAATTTTTCTGGCCCGCTGTCCGATTCTATGTTCGGAGTTCGGGGCACTTCCTCCCGCGAGTGGGTATCTGGCTCAGTGAGCTCAGGAATCCGGACATAGTTCATCCTCAATATAGGGAAAGAGTTGTTGCATTGCCCCTCCACAGCCGATATCTGATGGGTAATCAGCGGAGAGCTAATCTCTCTCTGGGTTTAAGCCCAATCCGATCGTAGTCTGTAGCGACTCCCAAGGCAGCGATGTGATCCAGGAGCTCGTTCAAGGACGATAACTCCGTTGGATCCATCTGCTCGGCGTATACCGAGCTGACGTGGAGGTGATTTTCGATGACCCGAGAAGTCATCGTCGGCCCGTCGGCCGAATGGGCGGTCATTACGAAGCAGCCCAGTCGGAGGGTTTGGCCTGAGGCTAGGGCTCCCCCGGAGGTGATGTTGTCCTTGATAACAAGGCGAGCCATCAAACCTATTTTCAACATCATAGTGGAACTCTCAATGAAAGCACCAATGTCGGTGTCAAAACCGGCAGATCTCGGGTAGAGGGTCCTAAACTATGCATCTAAGGCTAACGGTAACAGGAGGTGGGGGACATGATGTTTACCCAGGTTCGGGCCCTCTCTATGGAGGTAATACCCTACTTCCTGCTTGATTGATCTTGATGATATGAGTATTACAACAGTTGATCTACCACGAGATCATAGAGGCTAACCCTAGAAGCTAGTCTATGATTATGATTGTCCTTGTCCAACGGACTAAACCCTCCGGTTTATATAGACACCAGAGGGGGCTAGGGTTACATCAGGTCAGTTATAGAGAAGGGAATCTACATATCCAAATCTCCAAGCTTCCCTTCCACGCAAAGGAGAGTCCCACCCAGACACGGGATGAAGTCTTCTATCTTGTATCTTCATAGACCTACAGTTCGGCTAATGTATATAGTTTGGCTGTCCGAGGACCCCCTAATCCTGGACTCCATCAGGCGCCACCCCCCTTTCCTTCTCCTACTCCCTCTCCTCCCCCATTTCCACCTCTGTAAGAAGGAAAAAAGAAGGAGGGTGAATCCTACTAGGAGTGGAGTCCTAGTAGGACTCCCCCTCCCTTGGAGCGCCCCTAGTGGCAGGCATCCACCTCCCTCCTTTATATATGGGGGCAGGGGCACCCCAAAGGCACAACATTATCTTAGCCGTGTGTGGTGCCCCCCTCCATTGTTTACTCCTCTGATAGTATCATCGTAGTTCTTAGGCGAAGCCCTACGCGGATCACATCAGCAATACCGTCATCACGCCTTCCTGCTGACGAAACTCTCCCTCGACCCTCTGCTGGATCAAGAGTTCGAGGGACGTCATTGAGCTGAACGTGTGCTGAACTTAGAGGTGTCGTACGTTCGGTACTTGGATTGGTTGGATCGTGAATATGTTCGACTAAATCAACCGCGTGAACTAATGCTTCCGCTTTCGGTCTACAAGGGTACATGGACACACTCTCCCCCTCTCGTTGCTATGCATCTCCTAGATCTTGCATGATCGTAGGAATTTTTATGAAATTGCATGCTATGTTCCCCAACAATGGCATCAGAGTCAGGTCTATGCGTAGATGATATGTATGAGTAGAACACAAAGAGTTGTGGGTGGTGATCGTCATACTGCTTACCACCAATGTCTTATTTTGATTCGGCGGTATTGTTGGATGAAGCGGCTCGGACCAACCTTACATGACCACGTTCATGAGACCGGTTCCACGGACAGACATGCAACTAGTTCTGCATAAAGGTGGCTGGCGGGTGTCTGTTTCTCCAACTTTAGTTAAATCGAATTTGACTGTGGCCGGTCCTTGTGAAGGTTAAAACATCACACTTGACAAAACCTCGTTGTGGTTTTGATGCATAGGTAAGAACGGTTCTTACTAGAAGCCCGTAGCAGCCACGTAAAACTTGCAACAACAAAGTAGAGGACGTCTAACTTGTTTTTGTAGGGCTTGTTGTGATTTGATATGGTTAAGACATGATGTGACATAATTGTTGTATGAGATGATCATGTTTTGTAACAAAGTTATCTGCAACTGGCAGGAACCATATGGTTGTCGCTTTATTGTAGGAAATGCAATCTCCATGTAATTGCTTTACTTTATCACCAAACGGTAGTGATAGTCGTAGAAGCAATAGTTGGCGAGATGACAACAATGCTACGATGGAGATCAAGGTGTCAAGCCGGTGACGATGGAGATCATGACGGTGCTCCGATGATGGAGATCAAAGGCACAAGATGATAATGGCCATATCATGTCACATATTTTGATTGCATGTGATGTTTATCTTTTATGCATCTTATTTTGCTTAGTACAGCGGTAGCATTATAATATGATCCCTCACTAAAATTTCAAGGTATAAGTGTTCTCCCTAAGTATGCACTGTTGCTACAGTTCGTCGTGCCAAGACACCACGTGATGATCGGGTGTGATAAGCTCTACATTCACATACAACGGGTGCAAGCCAGTTTTGCACGTGCAGAATACTCGGGATAAACTTGACGAGCCTAACATATGCAGATATGGCCTCGGAACACTGAGACCAAAAGGTCGAACATGAATCATATAGTAGATATGATCAACATAGAGATGTTCACCACTGAAAACTACTCCATCTCACGTGATGATCGGACATGGTTTAGTTGATATGGATCACGTGATCATTTAGATGACTAGAGGGATGTCTATCTAAGTGGGAGTTCTTTAGTAATATGATTAATTGAACTTTAATTTATCATGAACTTACTCCTGATAGTATTTGCAAATTATGTTGTAGATCAATAGCTCGTGTTGTAGCTTCCCTATGTTTTTTGATATGTTCCTGGAGAAAACTAAGTTGAAAGATGATAGTAGCAATGATGCGGACTGGGTCCATGATCTGAGGTTTATCCTCATTGCCGCATAGAAGAATTATGTCCTTGATGCACCGCTAGGTAACAGACCTATTCCAGGAGCAGATGCAGACGTTATGAATGTTTGGCTAGCTCAATATGATGACTACTTGATAGTTTAGTGCGCCATGCTTTATGGCTTAGAACTGTGACTTCAAAAATGTTTTGAAATGCCATGGAGCATATGAGATGTTCCTAGAGCTGAAAATGGTATTTCAGACTCATGCCCATGTTGAGAGGTATGAGACCTCTAACAAGTACTTCGCCTAAAAGGATGGAGGAGAATAGCTCAACTAATGAGCATGTGCTCAGAATGTCTAGGTACTACAATCGCTTGAATCAAGTGGGAGTTAATCTTCCAGATAAAATAGTGATTGACAGAGTTCTCTAGTCACCACCACCAAGTTACTAGAACTTCGTGATGAACTATAATATGCAAGGGATGACAAAAGTGATTCCCGAGCTCTTCATGATGCTGAAATCAATGATGGTAGAAATCAAGAAAAAGAATCAAGTATTGATGATTAAACAAGATCACTAGTTTCAAGAAAAGGGCAAAGGGAAAGAAAGAGAACTTCAAGAAGAATGGCAAGCAAGTTGTCACTCCCGTGAAGAAGCCCAAAGATGGACCTAAGCCTGAAACTAACTGCTTCTACTGCAAAGGAAGTGGTCAATAGAAGCGGAGTTACCCCAAATATTTGGTGGATAAGAAGGATGGCAAAGTGAACAAAGGTATATTTGATATACATGTTATTGATGTGTACCTTACTAGTGCTCGTAGTAATAGCTGGGTATTTGATACTTGTTCAGTTGGTAAGATTAGTAACTCGAAGCATGAGTTGCAGAATAAATAGAGACTAGTTGAGGGTGAAGTGACGATGTATGTTGGAAGTGGTTCCAAGATTGATATGATCAGCATCACACAATCCCTATACTTTTGGGATTAGAGTTGAACCTAAATAAATGTTATTTGGTGTTTGTGTTAAAGCATGAATATGATTAGATCATGTTTATTACAATATGATTATTCATTTAAGACAGAGAGTAATTGTTATTCTATTTACATGAATAAAACCTTCTATGGTCATACACCCATTGTTGATGGTTTACTGAATCTCGATCGTAGTGATATACATATTCATAATATTGATGCCAAAAGATGCAAAGTTGACAATGATAGTGCAACATACTTGTGGCACTGCCATTTAGGTCATATTGGTATAAAGCGCATGAAGAAACTCCATGATGATGGGCTTTTGGAATCACTTGATTATTAATCATTTCATACTTGTGAACCGTGCCTTATGGGCAAGATGACTAAAATTCCATTCTCTGGAATGATGGAACGAGCTAATGACTTTTTGGAAATAATACATAGTGATGTATGCGGTCCGATGAGTGTTGAGGCTCGTGGCGGGTATCGTTATTTTCTGACCTTCACAGATGATTTAAGTAGATATGCTGTCTGAAACATTTGAAAAGTTCAAAGAATTTCAGAGTGAAGTGGAGAATCATTGTAACAAGAAAATAAAGTTTCTACGATCTCATTGTGGAGGAGAATATTTTGAGTTACGAGTTTGGCCTTCATTTAAAACAATGTGGAATAGTTTCACAGCTCACACCACTTGGAACACCACAGTGTAATGGTCTGTCTGAACATCGTAGCCACACTTTATTAGATATTGTGTGATCTATGATGTCTCTTTCCGATTTACCACTATCGTTTTGGAATTATGCATTATAGACAGTTGCATTCACGTTAAACAGGGCACCGTCAAAATCCGTTGAGACGACAACGTATGAACTATGGTTTGGCAACAAACCTAAGCTGTCGTTTCTTAAAGTTTGGGGCTGCTATGCTTATGTGAAAAAGCTTCAACCTGATAAGCTCGAGCCCAAATAGGAGAAATGCGTCTTCATAGGATACCCAAAGGAAACTGTTGGGTACACCTTCTATCACAGATCCGAAGGCAAGATATTCATTGCTAAGAATGGATCCTTTCTAGAGAAGGAGTTTCTCTCGAAAGAAGTGAGTGGGAGGAAAGTAGAACTTGATGAGGTAATTGTACCTTCTCCTGAATTGGAAAGTAGTTCATCACAGAAATCAGTTCCCGTGATTCCTACACCAATTAGTGAAGAAGCTAATGATGATCATGAAACTTCAGATCAAGTTAGTACCGAACCTCGTAGGTCAACCAGAGTACGGTCCGCACTAGAGTGGTATGGTAATCCTATTCTGGAAGTCATGTTACTAGACCATGATGAACCTATGAATTATGAGGAAGTGATGATGAGCCCAGATTCCGCGAAATGGCTTGAGGCCATGAAATCTGAGATAGGATCCATGTATGAGAACAAAGTGTGGACTTCGGTGGACTTGCCCGATGAACGGCAAGCCATAGAAAATAAATGGATCTTCAAGAGGAAGACGGACGCTGATAGTAGTGTTACTATCTACAAAGCTCGACTTGTCGCAAAAGGTTTTCAACAAGTTCAAGGTGTTGACTACAATGAGATTTTCTCAACTGTAGTGATGCTTAAATCCATCTGAATCATGTTAGCAATAGCCATATTTTTTGAAATCTAGAAAATGGATGTCGAAACTGCATTCCTTAAATGGATATTTCTTAAAGAAGAGTTGTATATGATGCAACCAGAAGGTTTTTGTCGATCCTAAAGGTACTAACAAGGTGTGCAAGCTCTAGTGATCCATCTATTAACTGGTGCAAGCATCTTGGAGTTGGAATGTACGCTTTGATAAGTTGATCAAAGCATATAGTTTTATGCAGACTTGCGGTGAAGCCTGTATTTACAACAAAGTGAGTGGGAGCACTACAGCCTTTCTGATAAGTATATGTGAATGACATATTGTTGATCGGAAATTATGTAGAATTTTTTGGAAAGCATAAAGGAGAGTTTGAAAGAAGATTTTCAAAGAAAGACCTCGGGGAAGATGCTTACTGATAACCCACAAGTGTAGGGGATCGCAACAGCTTTCGAGGGTAGAGTATTCAACCCAAATTTATTGATTCGACACAAGGGGAGCCAAGAATATTCTTAAGTATTATCAGTTGAGTTGTCAGTTCAACCACACCTAGATAACTTAGTATCTGCAGCAAAGTATTTAGTAGCAAAGTAGTATGATAGTAATTGTAACAGTGGCAAAAGTAAAGATAGTAGTATTGTAGTGATTGTAACAGTAGCAACAGTAAAGTAAATAAGTGAAGCACAATATGTGAAAAGTTCGTAGGCATTGGATCAATGATGGATAATTATGTCGGATGTGATTCCTCGTGTAATAGTTATATCATAGGGTTACACAGAACTAGCTCCAATTCATCAATGTAATGTAGGCATGTATTCCAAATATAGTCACACGTGCTTATGGAAAAGAACTTGCATGACATCTTTTGTCCTACCCTCCCGTGGCAGCGGGGTCCTAATGGAAACTAAGGGATATTAAGGCCTCCTTTTAATAGAGAAGCGGACCAAAGCATTAGCACTTAATGAGTACATGAACTCCTCAAACTACGTTCATCACCGAGAAGTATCCCGATTATTGTCACTTCGGGGTTGTCGGATCATAACACATACTAGGTGACTATAGACTTGCAAGATAGGATCAAGAACTCACATATATTCATGCAAACATAATAGGTTCAGAACTGAAATCATGGCACTCGGGCCCTAGTGACAAGCGTTAAGCATAGCAAAGTCATAGCAACATCAATCTCAGAACATAGTGGATACTAGGGATGAAACCCTAACAAAACTAACTTGATTACATGGTAAATCTCATCCAACCCATCACCGTCCAGCAAGCCTACGATGGAATTACTCACGCACAGCGGTGAGCATCATGAAATTGGTGATGGAGGATGGTTGATGATGATGATGGCGACGAATCCCCCTCTCCGGAGCCCCGAACAGACTCCAAATCAGCCCTCCCGAGAGGTTTTAGGGCTTGGCGGCGGCTCTGTATCGTAAAATGCTATGAAACTTCCTCCCTGATTTTTTTCTCTATGAAACGGAATATATGGAGTTGGAGTTGAGGTCGGTGGAGCAGCAGGGGGCCCATGAGAAAGGGGGAGCGCCCTATAGGGGGGCACGCCCCCCACCCTCGTGGACAGGGTGTGGGCCCCCTGGCCTTCATCTTTTGCCAGTATTTTTTATATTTTCCAAAAGTTATCTCCATGGATTTTCAGGTCATTCCGAGAACTTTTGTTTCTGCACAAAAATAACACCATGGCAATTCTGCTGAAAACAGCGTCAGTCCGGGTTAGTTTCATTCAAATCATGCAAGTTAGAGTCCAAAACAAGGGCAAAAGTGTTTGGAAAAGTAGATATGTTGGAGACGTATCACTTACATATTGGGCATCAAGATCTATAGAGATAGATCAAGACGCTTGATAAGATTTTTCAATGAGTACATACCTTGACAAGATTTTGAAAGATTTCAGAATGGATCGGCCAAAGAAGGAGTTCTTGCCTTATTACAAGATGTACAGTTGAGTAAGACTCAAAGCCCGTCCACGACAGAAGATAGAAAGAGAATGAAAGTCATTCCCTATGCCTCGGTCATAGGTTCTATAAAGTATGCCATGCTATGTACCATACCAGTT
Source organism: Triticum aestivum (assembly GCF_018294505.1). Classification (NCBI taxonomy): domain Eukaryota; kingdom Viridiplantae; phylum Streptophyta; class Magnoliopsida; order Poales; family Poaceae; genus Triticum; species Triticum aestivum. The sequence continues at coordinate 576,812,711 of NC_057804.1, read as the reverse complement.
GTGTACCTTGCTATGAGTTTGGCAAGGGGGTACGACAGTGATCTAGGAGTAGATCACTATATAGCAGTCAAAGTTATCCCTAGTTACCTAAGATAACTAAGGATGTATTTCTCAGTTATGGAGGTGATAAAGAGTTCATCACAAAGAGTTAGGTCGATGCAAGCTTTACACCAATCCAGATGACTCTGAGTCTCAATCTGGATACATATTGAAAGTTGGAGCAATTAGCTAGAGTAAGTCCATGCAGAGCATTGTAGACATAGAATATTTGCAAAATACATACGGCTCTGAATTTAGCAGTCCTATTGACTAAACATCTCTCACAAGCAAAACATGATCACACCTTAGTACTCTTTGGGTGTTAATCACATAGTGATGTGAACGAGATTATTCACTCTGGTAAACCCTTTAGTTGTTGATCACATGGCGATGTGAACTATGGGTGTTAATCACATACAGATGCGAACTATTGGTGTTAAATCAGATGGCGATGTGAGCCATCTTATTGACTCTAGTGCAAGTGGGAGACTGAAGGAAATATGACCTAGAGGAAATAATAAAGTTGTTATTTATATTTCCTTATATCATGATAAATGTTTATTATTCATGCTACAATTGTATTAACCGGAAACTTGATAAATGTGTGAATACATAGACAAAACAAAGTGTCCCTAGTATGCATCTACTTGACTAGCTCGTTAACCAAACATGGTTATGTTTCCTGACCATAGACATGTGTTGTCATTTGATGAACAGGATCACATCATTAGAGAATGATGTGATGGACAAGACCCATCCATTAGCTTAGCATAAGGATCGATAAGTTGTATTGCTACTGCTTTCTTCAGGACTTATACATGCACTACAAAAAAGACACATTCGTGACATTTTGGGCCGAACAAAACAAATTCTGTCATACTTATGACACTTCTATGACGATAATTGTGACAAAACCCGGTATTATCATAGATGTGGTGGGCTCCTACTGTGACAAAAAATCATGACAGAAAATGGGCTTTTCGTCCTGGGCGGGCCGGAGACGCAGCTGCATGACATTCTTTGGGCCGTCCATGACGGAAAAAACCATGGTAGAAGCGAGGGCGAGGAAAATTTCAGGGAGTTCCCGGTTACGGTGGGTGGTCGGGGGCCAAGCGATGCGCGTTTCTCTCGTACACGTACGCGCGTGTGTGCGAGGCGTTGGGCTCTAACTGAACCCGAGCGATTGCACTGCAGGCTACGCGTTACTGAACCCGAGCGATCGAGCGATTCCTTTGCTACTGCTGCTAACTGAAGCCGATTGATGCTGCCTCTGGATGAACAGTGAGCGTTGTAGGGGGGCTTGGATGAATAGTGAGCATTGTAGGGGGGTGGATGAACAGTGAGCGGTGGGAGTGGATGAACAGGACCCGTGGCGTTGCCTGTGGATGAACAGGACCCCGATCGATCGAGTCGGTTGGGGCTGGATGAACAGGACCCCGTGGAGGGCTAGATGAACAGGACGACCCCGTGGAGGGCTGGATGAACAGTAGACGGTGGAGGGGTGGATGAACAGTTGCCCGTGGAGGGGTGGTTGAACAGGAGCCCGTGGAGACGGGTGGTTGAACAGTAGCCGGTGGAGTAGCGCACGGTGGAGGCTGGATGAACAGGAGCCCATGGATGAACAGTCGCAGGTGGAGGCTGGAGGAGGTCGACGGTGGATGAAGAGTAGCCCGTGGAGGCTGGAGGAGGTCAGCGGTGGAGATGAACAGTATCCCGTGGAGTCCCGTTTTGCGGTACGCCACACCCCTCCCGATGAACAGGACCCCCATTTCGACCGTTGCGCTCCAATACAAGTCCGTTTCGTCTGTTTTACGTTACGCCACACCCTTCCCGATCAACAGGACCCCTGTTTTGACTGTAGGAGGTTTGTTTCCTCTGTTTTGCTGTACGTCAGACCCCTCCCGATGAACAGGATCCCGTTTCAAACGTGGCCGGTCGAACACAAGGCTGTTTCCTCCGTTCTGCGGTACGCCAGGCCTCGTTTCCATCGCCTATTCCATCCATGCCCTCCCGATGAACACGACGATGCATTCCATTCCGACCCAGCCGGTTGGCTCCCCATGAACACGACGATGACGTTGTTTCTCCGTTCCGACCCAGCCATGTACACGAGCCCTGGTCGTACGTATGCGCGAGTAGGCGTTCGAGACCCCGCCCGTATGTACGTACGTGGCCGTATTTTCTTTCTTGCACACTGGCCGTTGTACGGACGTGTACATGCTACGTGCGCGCCTCTACTACGACACGTGCACGCCTCTACATGACTAGTATATAGGTACATACACATTCACGACCAGAATGACAATGCTACATACGCTTCGACCAAGTGGGTCCCAACTGTCACGCACTTCCTTGCGTGTGAAGATGTAGCTGGTGGGTCCCAGCAGTCAGGGGGGCGAATCTTTTTTTTTGCCCGGACGCACTTCCTTGCGTACGGAGATGTAGCTGGAGGGTCCCAGCAGTCAGGGGGAAGCGTTTTTTCACGAAATACGGTGGCCCGTACGGTGGGTCCTCGCTGTCATGTGCAGGAATAATTATTTTGCGCGTAATAAGGAGACACTTCCTTGTTGCGGCCGTGGACCCAGCTGTTAGCCTCTCCACGTACAGTCCACTTTAGATGCATGTCGGTCGTTAACCACGTTGACCAGGCCGCTCCGAGAGCACCAGGGCGGTGGACGACGGCGAGGCCTAGGAAGGGAACTAGACGGAGGCAGGGAAGACTCGGCAGTTGTTTCCCACGCGGAGTGGAGTACGACTGTACGAGGGTTTATTGGTTCGTCTTCCATCGCCGGAGAATAACAACAGGTGTGGGTCAGTAGAGGGATGGTTAGGCCAGCGATGGGAGTACATTGGGGCGGTGAGGCCTACACGGCAGCACAGCTGGCCGCAGGGAGGAGGGAGCCGGCAGTCCCGTCGGCGCTTGTTTGAGCGGCTGGAGGAGGAAGAGCAGAGATTGAAGAAGCACGACGGCCGTTGGATGGAAATCCAACAGTCACTGCTTATGCGTCAACCTTTTTTTAGGAAAGCCTCAAATCTGTGGAAAACATCATATAGCCCATCTGCCATTATTTCTAATAATTTACAGCCCATTTGCAAATTCTTAAGGTTTTTTCTGGAGCCCATATTCTTTTTGTTAGCATTACAGCCCATATTGTGGCCACGGATAAAAAATTACACAAATTTTTGCATATTTCGGTGCGGTCCGAACTGTTTTTAATCCTGAAATTTTGAGTCACATCCAAACTGATTTTAAAAATGAATGTATATCAATATAAAATCCAACAAATTGTCCATGCATAAAAATCAATGTAATTTAAAATCTCGAAATGAAAAAAATAAATTTGAAACTAATTGTCGGTTTGATGTGTTTTAAAAATGTACAACCCATTTCTCATTACTGATAGGCCATTTTCTCGGCCAGCCGAATGAAGCTCTCCTCGTCTTGAAAGATTTGCAGCCCAACAGGCCTAACAAAGCGACTTACTTGGCAAATCACAAAAAAACTTGGTTGTGGCCATGGACCCAGCTGTCAGCCTCTCCACGTGCAGTCCACGTCCGATGGAAGCCGTTCCTTGACCACGTTGACCACGCCGCGCCGAGAACACCAAGGCGATGGACGATAGCGAGGCCTAGGAAGGGGAAGACGCGGAGCCGGGGAAGACGAGGCAGTGGATGCCCACGCAGAGAGGAGTACGAGGGTTCACTGGTTCGGCTTCGACGTGAGGCTGCCATCGCCGCAGAATAACAGGGGGCGTGGGTGAGTAGAGGGATGACCTGGGCCAGCGGTGGAAGTAGTAGGGGGCGGTGAGGCCTCCGCGGCATCACAGCCGGCCACGAGAGGCAGGAGCACATGGCATGACCGGCGCTGCTTTGGGCGGCTGGAGCAAGAAGACCAGAGGTTGAAGAAGCACTATGGCAGTTGGATGGACATCGCGGTCACTGGAGCTAGAATCGTTCATATTGACTAAGTTGAGAAAGCCCTCCATCCCCGCCAACTTAGTAGGCCCACAAATCAGCCTCCCACCAAGGACGGTCCCAGCTAGCAGGGGGAGTATTCATTTTTTTGTGCGTAATAAGTAGGCACTTCCGGTGGGTCCGAGCTGATAGAGGGGGGAATGTTTTTTCCGCAAAATACGGTGGCCCGTCCGGTGGATCCTAGCAGTCAGGGGGGAAATGTTTTTTCACGAAATACGGTGGCCCATCCGCTGGGTCCCTGCTGTCAGGTGGAGGAATAATTATTTTGCGTGTAATAAGGAGGCACTTCCTTGCGGCTGACGTGGACCCAGCTGTCAGCCTCTCCATGTACAGTACTCTTCCGATGGAAGTCGGTCATTGACCACATTGACCACACCGCGCCGAGAGCACCACGGTGGTGGACGACGGCGAGGCCTAGGAAGAGGACGACGCGGAGCTGGGGAAGACACGGTAGTGGATGCCCACGCAGAGAGGAATACGCGTCAACTTTTTTTAGGGGACGCGTCAACTTAATAGGCCCACAAGTGTGTGGCAGAGAACTTATAACCCATTTCCAATTTGTAAGAATGTACAACCCATTTACAGTTTGTTAAAAGTACAGCCCATTTTCTAGCTAGGACAACAATTAATAATTTCAACCTACCGTTCAAGACAGAATTCAATAAAATCTCCCACATTTTGATGGGATCCGAAATATTTTTGTCCCGAAATTTCTAGTCAGGTTAAATATAAATTTTTATTACGTAAAAATCCAATGAAACATTGCGCGTGCAACAATTAAAAATTAAGATTTTCAAAATCCATAAATAATATTTTAGAAACTAATTTCGTGCTTCGTGCATTTTTTTATAGTTATTGCCTAGTTTTTATAATTACATCCCATTTATTATTTTTTAAAGCCCATTTTCCTGTTAAGCCTAATGCATCCCTCCTAGGAAATGTTTGCAGCCCAGCGGGGCAGAGAATAACAAGTTGGCCTTGCGTGGGTATTCCTCAAAAAAAGTATAGCTGGGCTAGCCATTTTCATCTTGAAAAAAAATTAATATCTGGCCAAGGCTAGACGGGCCACAACCCGCCCAGTTAATACCCTGCTCTCCTTTGAACAACAATGAAAACATCACCAAGAAAAGCTTTGCAGTGCTCATGCCTCAAAAACACAAATACTGCTCGAGCTGCTTGGTCCCAGCTGTCGGCCGCACCTTGTGCAATTCTCTCATTTATATTAACTACATAGATTGACAATAGTGTGGGACCGTGATGTCAGGAAACCAGGAGGAAGCAAAAAATATATAGTTGTACATAATAAGGAGGCACTTGCGTACGTACGGCTATGGCCCTAGTGGGTCCCTACTGTCATCCAGTCAAAATAAAGTCATCTCCTGAATCCTCATGTTCGTTGACCATGTTAACAATGCTCGGCGCCACGGCGAGCGCAACAACTCAAAGGACGACAGAGAGGGCCTCGCGGGCCATACAGATAGTCTGATACAGCGCCCGCTGCTCATTCAGGAATCCAGGATCATCGGACACCTATGAGAACCTTCGAGAGACTGAGACGGCATGAAACGGTAAGGCCGCACTTGGGAGCTCTAGTTTATTTCACACTTGTATTAACATACAAGTGTAATTTACTCATCATCGGAAACAACACGTCAAATACAGGCGTAATGAAACCAAGGGCCCGAGGTCTGTAAGTAAAACCGGTGGGTTACGCGTGTAATTTGAGAGACCAGTGTATATTTTACTAGTCGAAATAGACCAACCAAGCGCTTCGCCCAAGACCATCTGCTTTTATTTACAAGCATCAGTTATACAAGCGGTTTTGGTTGGAAAGCGACGATCCAATCACGGCCTAAGATGATGAGTTGGTCGGAAGATCATATGGTTTCACGTCTAACATACCCGACTTGTCGTATAGGCTATGAATGAAACATAATACGATGAACTTCGTAAGCATGAAAACAACAGAAGAGGATGATCTTCTTAACAAGCAAATCACTGGCATTAGATTGACATGCAAAACAATACGAAGCATTATTCTCAGGAGGCACGGTGAACAGCTCGTGATGCCGCATGCCACAACATTCCAAGCTCAACTTTGCAATCAAACATAAGGCCTGGCATTACATAAACAATATTCAGAATAAACTCTTAACACAAGAATATCTCAGCAGAGTAACTATTTACTTCTAAACTGAACACAGGAATAGGAAAAAATGATCGACGCTGCTCACAGCAAAGGGCGTCCCACTCAAAAATATCAAATGCATGTCTTCTGGCTAACATCAATGAGAAAATTTGGACAAGGTTTTCCAATTCCAAATATATTAAACTAATGTCTTCTTGCTAACATCAATGATTAAACTTTGACAAGCTTTTCCCATTCAAAATATGTAATGCCTATGATCGTGGAGTCCTGTCGTGGCTTCTTGTACTTGTTTGGGCACTTTTTGCCCAGTGCACTCCACGTGTTGTAGAATTGTCGATGCTCTCTGCAGACTAGTCATGTCACCAGCATCTACTAATACTCTGTAAAGCTTCTCGGTCATTCCTTCTGTAATGTAGTGCAAACAGTGACTGCTTCTTTCTGCAAAGTGGAATGACTAACTGGACCCAGTAATGCAGCAGTTTGCCTTGGACACATTGGCTCCTTTTGTGCAGTTCAACTAAAATCAAAGTCGGAATAAAACCGAGCTTTAATTTTTATATCCCTGTAAGCAACAATAGGTATAAGGGAAACAATTACTCAGAAATAACGGTTGATGACTTGTACTCACAAAAGAAAAGCATCTACTGATCTACCTTATCTTAATGGGAAACAAAGCAGGAGAGTAGCAATTCTTCATCAGTGTAATTCATTCATATTGACTGAGACATTATCTTAAGGAGGCCTTGTTTCAACATGCATAAAGAACGACAAAGCAGAAAAGTACCATTCCTAAAACAATGTGACTGATTCATTTTAACAAAGACATTATCTTAACAATACCTTGGTTAAACATGTAGAAAGAACTACAAAGCATGATAGTACCATTAATAAAACAATGCGACTGATTCGTTCTAACATGCGGCCACAAAAATGGTAATCCCGCCAATCCCTAACAAGTGTTGCCATTTTGAACTAAGATTCAGTAGTTAATTAATTCTGAGAGTGGCATTGCTTAATTTTACCAGCGGCATTAGATTAACAAAAAGCATAAACAGTTCCAGGGGAGAGTGGGCGCAACAACAGCATGTGCTTCCATCTACTTATAAAGGGGGTGATGCAGAGTTTTGTTGTAACAAAGAAACAAGCATCATGTCTGGGTTGGAACAATTTTTGCTCACTTGATTCTAAAATACATTTATCAAAAAACAATACCAATACAAGTAGCACAACATCTCAAATCACACTGCAGCATCATGTGGATGAAAGTCGGTACTGACCTTTCTTAACCAAGATTTGAAACAGCTCGCAAGGAGGACTAAAAACATATCCCAACACATATATGAAATCTCGATCACCTTTTGTGCAATTCCACCAAAATTAAGCAAAGTCGCCGGTGTGACATTCAAGTTGAACTGCACAAAAATGGTAATCCCGCCAACCCCTAACAAGTGTTGCAGTTTTGAAATAAGATTCAGTAGTTAATTCTGAGAGTGGCATTGCTTAATTTTACCAGTGGCATTAGACTAACAAAAAGAATAAATAGTTCCAGGGGAGAGTGGGCGCAACAACAATATGTGCTTCCATCTACTTATAAAGGGGGTGATGCAGAGTTTGTTGTAACAAAGCAACAAGCATCATGTCTGGGTTGGTCCCATTTTTGTTCACTACTTAATGGGAAAAGACAGCAATACAATAGCTTCAATTCAACATTTATTTAAAATAGTACCAATACAAGTAGCACAACATCTCAAAGCACACTACACAATCATGTGGATGAAGGACTATACTGACCTTTCATGAGACGACCATTATAAAATGCGAATCTACCAAAGCGAATAGGAAATCAAATCTCGTTTTGTGCAGTTGCACTGAAATCAAGCAAAGTGTTTCGCGTAGCAAAGCAAAATGTCGCAATAGCAACAAGTTTTATAGATACCCCTGTTTTAACAGAGGCAAAAAAGGAAACAATTACTTGTCGATAAAGGAGGATGAAACAAATAGTGACAGAAAGAAGCATCTAACTTATCTTGATGGAAAACAAAGTAGGATAGTAGCATTTCTAAAACGGTTGCATTGATTCATATTAACAGAGACATTCTCTTAAAACAACATTCATTAAAAAATGTAATTTGCTTTTAATAGTGGCATTGCTACAATTTTCCGGTGGCATTCTTAGATTAACAACAGCAAAATAGTTGTACGGGACATGCCAGCACCACGTGCGTCCACACGTATAAATCGGTGATGCAGAGTATGTAACCAAGCAGCATATCTGCGTTGGTCCCATATTTGTTCTCTTTGAACCTTTTTCCTATGTGAGGGCAGCAAATCTAGTCCTGCACAAACTACCCGACCCCCCAGTTTCTTTCCCTTACAGATGTGTGTACTGGGTTACCCCCTTTTTCCCTTTTCGACCAACAAAGCGGCTGGATAGCCAGTCTATACTACTTTTTGTCCTTCCTTTCCTCATTGAACCATGTCCTAGATTCATGCTCCACCCCACCGCACCCTTCTTTCCTCTTTGAACGAAGACCTAGATTCGACTACAGATTGAAAAAGATCCACATGCAGCTAGAGCAACGACGGTTTCAAAGAAACTTATACCTTAGGGTCGTCAGGATGTGCTAAGGCGTGCGGCGGGAGGCCGAATCTGCCCACACTACGTACGGCAGCGAGGAAGAAGGGGTCAGTGGCCCTTCCGCACAGGTTTTGGGTGAAAGAGAACAGCGCAACCGGCAGTGGATTGCCTCCCTCGCCGAAGGCGATAGAGTGAATGTTGCACCTCCTCCCTTTCCCGGTGCGACGGGATCCGGATGCCTCCTTCACTAGATATGAGGGGGGAGAGAGAGATAAGAGGCCAACGCAGTCTTGTTTAGATCTGGTGAAGAGAGGGTGAGAGACTGTGAATATAGCAAACCCTAGCAAAGGAACGCTGAGCCTCCAGCGTGTATATATATATATGTAGTGCGGCGAGAGTGTGGAGAGTGCAAACCCTGGCGAACAAGCGCTAAGGCTCCAGCTTATATATATATTGTAGTACGGACTGAGCTCCGTTGCCTTAACTGCACCTGCTTTTGGCTGTATGACAGGTGGGCCAGCCACATTTTGGGCCCACCTGTCATAAACCCAAAGGCAGGTTAAAGTAAATGAAGTTGCGTCCATATAGTACTCGTGTATATGACCAATATATAGTGGAGTGGTTTTCTTATTCTCTCCATAACAATCGTTTTAAATTGCGTAAGTATGAAATGAAACTCTTTATTTAACGTACCAGTGAAGGATATCATCTTTGTGGGTAACAAGCAAAGAGCACTGATGGAAGACAGATTGTTTTTCATTGAAAATCGATCAGCTTCACCAGCCGACGCAACCATGAGGCGCAACCATGAGCATCGATAGGTCATCGTGGTGATGCATCATCCATTTGGCATCAAGTTTGGGTGAGGCACCTATGAAGTTTGATAAATCCTCACTGTGGTCTGTTTCTTCTCAGTAATCAAGCTCGAGGAAGGAAGAACCACGTGGCAGCGGGCAGTGAGGCGGAACAACAATGGTCATCCAATTTTGTGCAGTTCCACTAAAATTGAGGAAGACATGCCCTGGTATGGAGATACGCATCGCTGTTTCCAAAAATATAAAAAAGGGATATAGTGTTGTTACTTTGTTTTACAAGATTAACAACGACATCTCAATTGTCAATAAGAATTAATGAAAGTAAACCAACAAACAGAAGCATCATGATTATCTTGATGGGAACTAAACCAGGATACCCGAGAAAAAAGCATTTCTTCATTTAACCAGTGATAGTTTTAGATTAGCAGCAGCAATAGGAGTGTCGGAGTAATGGGCCACGGGTAGCCTCACCCGAGCCCATGGACGTGACAAAACTTTGGGCCAGCTTCGCCCTGCAGTGACCCAAGCCGAAGCTCCGCCCTCCGAGGGCCGACTGGCTCAAAGGCCGGCCACCCGAGGACGGCCAACCACTAGCAGACGACACCAAGAGCGGCCGGCTCCATCAGGTCGGCTCCCCAAGAGGGCGGCCACCTGGCGCCCTTAGAGTTTGTGCCCCCATTAAGAGGACGAGATAGAGCGTGGCTACAGCGAAGCCCCTCGCCCCCGAATCCCGGGCTGGGCGTGGCCATAGTGCCCCGTACAGGCGGAGATCTCCGCACGGCGTGACACTGTTGCCACTTCCCCCCTGACATCACTCCAGACAGGCGGAGCCCTATTCCCCATGATGACCTGTCAGTACGGCCCGCCAGCTGCGGGCCCTATTAGGCAGTGACATCACAGAGGACGGTGGATGCCGAACCAGTTGGACCTGACACTACTAGGGAAAAGCCTATACACAGAAAGTTACTAGTAGCGAGGGTTTTTAAACCTCGCTACTACTAAGTTGATAGCAGTAGCGCGGGTTTTTAACCCTCGCTACTACTAAGCGGTCTCTACTGTGCCCCCCGGGACATGCCATAGTAGTAGCGCGGGTTTTTAAAACCTCGCTACTACTAAGTTTGATAGCAGTAGCGTTGGTTTTTAGCCCTCGCTACTACTAACTGGTGCCATAGTAGTAGCGAGGGGGTAAAGAACCGCGCTACTACTAAAGGTCCCATTTTCAAACTCTACCCCCCCCCCTCTATGGATCGCCTTTTCAGTTTTTAAAAAAATAAAAGAAAATGATGAAAATGTCAAAAAAATAAAAGAAAATAAGTTTCCCATGTGATATGTGGTCTAGTTGTTGGGAAATTTGCAAATATGAATTTTGACTTTATTTGCAAAATCTCTCGAGAATTTGTAAAAATGGGCATAACTTTTGCATACTAACTCGGATGAAAAAGTTTTTTATATGAAAAATCATCTACTCGAAAAGTTACATCCAAATTTTAATGGGGGAACCCCGTTAAACATTTTCAAAATCCTCAAAAACCAAACAGAAAAAAAGTTACGGGGCTTTTAAGATCTAGAGTGGAAAAAATCGAAAAAAATTCAAACTGTTTGGTCAAACTGTGGTCAAACAATGGTCAAACTAATTATTCTAGAATATTAGTGTTACTAAATAATTATTTTAGTTTTTTTGAATTTTGGTCAAATCTGGTCAAACTTGGCCAAACTGTGGTCAAACTAATTATTCAAGAAATATTAGTGTTACTAATTTTTTAGAACAATAGTTTCAAACTCAAATAGTGAAATGTGTGACTTCATGCTCAAGCTAAATTCCTGAGGTTAATAGGATTGACATCTTACTATTGTCAGGAAAACAACAAGTGCAGACTTGGAAACGAGGGAGAATAGAACCCGGAAGTTAAGCGTGCTCAGGCTAGAGTAGTGAGAGGATGGGTGACCGTCCGGGAAGTTAGATGATTTGGAATGATGAGGGGTGATTAGAGATTAAATTGAGCAGCGATGAGGGGTGATTAGAGATTTGAGGTTAAAATAATTCAGAAATTTGAAAATTAGAGAAAAATCGAAATATTTTTTCGAAAAAAATCAAAAAAAACCGCGCTGGTAGTAGTAGCGCGGGTTTTTACCCCACGCTACTACTAAAGGACGTAGTAGTAGCGCGGGTGGCACCCGCGCTACTGCTATACGTTAGTTGTAGCGCCTTATTAGTAGCGCCGGCCCCCGCGCTACTAATAGGCCCAAAACCCGCGTTGCTGCTAGGCTTTTCCCTAGTAGTGTGAGGAGGGTCGGCCTCTTGCAGGCGGCCGTCCCTCGCCCTGAAGCAAGCATGTCATTACCCTGATGAGACCAGGTGTGGCTACAGTGATCTCCTGCTAGGCGGCAGGACTGTAGCCACACTAAGCTGACCAAGCCTGCGTCATTAGCAGCACGACTACAGTGAGCATCCGCCGACCAGACCCACCAGCGGCAGGGGCGGCCTATCGGCTCCGTACCAGACCAGTCGGCGGGGCCCACTAGTCGGCGAGCCCCAATAGTCGGCGGAGAAGCCGGAGGCCGGAGTCACTGACGGCCGGGCCCAGCACCCGGCCGGATTACCATTGTACCCCTGGGGGTAGGCCTATATAAACCCCCCAGGGCACCCATGCAAAGGGTTCCCACTCCCATAGAACTAGCCACTTCCCTAGAGCAGGAAAGAGCTAGCCTTGCCTTCTGCTACCTCTAGTGCACAGCTCAAGGAGCACCATTGTATCGCTTGAGCCTTAGTGATCATGCGGAGACCCCGCAGAGCAGGAGTAGGGGTATTATCTCCACGGAGAGCCCCCAACCTGGGTAAAGTCCGCCGGCGTTCGTGTCTACGCCTCATCCCGCTTCTAGGCACCGGCAACGTCCTACTCGCTTCCACCATGATAAGCCATCCATTGGCATATGTCGCACCCAACCCCCGACATTTAGCGCCCACCATGGGGAGACGTGCACCGTCTCCTGAAGATCTGCTCTAGACAGGAACCCTGTTCCTTCCTGGCGAGTGAAGCCAGCCCAGCATGCTCGACGGCATCAGCCTCGACGCGTTGCACAGCGCAGAGATTGCCTGCGCGGCGAGCTGCCTTGCCGACCTTGTTGGCGAGATCCACCTCTCCCACGAGCCGGCCTCCGATGTGGGCACCGGCTGCCCCGAGAGCCGTCTCGTCAGCATCCTCGACCAACTCCATGTCACCAGCGAGCCTGTTGTGGACCTGGAGTCTGTTGGCTCCACCGACCCAATGATCGTCGACTCCGACACGGCGTCGTTTGACACGTTCCCCACCAACATGGTGATCTACGATGAGCCGCCTCCTCGCGACCACAGCGGCGGGAGCAGCGTCACGGAGGTGCTGGTCATCAACATCGGCGTGCATTCGGACGAGCACGCTCGAGACCCACTCGACGCGAATCTGTGAGACCTGTCGGCGCCCATCCCAGAGGGCGCAGATGCTGAGGTGCTAGAGGCGCGCCGCGTCCAGCTTCTCGAAAGCGCTGGCCGGCTGGCCAGCATGCGGCACCTCTCGGACGCCTACCGACGCGATATGGATCGAGCTGCCGGCGGCACTCCGGCTCCTGAGGGGCCTAGCCGCATCGGCACGATCACGCAGCATGGCGCGACCATCGCCAACATGTTCGGGGCCGAACGCCCCGTTTACGCCACGCCTGCAGAGAACATCCGGGCCACCCAGGAGGTGACGGATGAGCTGGACAAATACGACGGCGATGAGCGCTGCCACATGACGGAGCGATTCCAGCAGCTCCTAGACGCGGCCGCCGCGCAGCACGAAGCTGGCTGCCGCGCTGAAGTGCCCGCCCGGCGAAACGATGAACCGCCCCCTTGCCAGGATCATGGGGCGACGTCCCGGACAACGACTGGCGGCGCCCGCGGAGGAAGGGGCAACGAGCCGGCTGCCAGCCGCAGCCGGACACGCCTTTCCATCGAGCGAGACGAAGACGGTCGCCCTCGAGCGATGGAGCAGCGAGGCGACCCGCCGCCTCCTCCGACTCGCGGAGCAAGGCACCCTACTCCGCCGCCTGTCACGCACCCGACACTCAGCGACCGCCTTGGCCGCCAAGAGGGAGTCGGAGAGAACGACGCTCGCCATCAGATCCATCATCTCAACCGATCCCTGGCGCTAGAAGAAGAAGATGCATTCGGCCCGCCCTGCTTTGGCCCACAAATCCGAGATGAGCCCTTTCCCAAAGGGTTCACGCTCCCAAGAGATACGCCCAAGTACACCGGCTCCATGAAGCCGGAGGACTGGCTGGTCGGCTACTCCATGGCCGTCAGCATAGCTGACGGCAACAAGCGCGTTGCCATGAAATACGTCCCGCTCATGCTTCAGGGCATAGCCCGGACGTGGCTTAACAGCCTGAAGCCCCACAACATCAACAGCTGGGTTGATTTCACCGAAGCCTTCATCCGCAACTTCACCAGCATGTACAAGCGGCCTCCCAAGCCCTGACAGCTCTCCTTGTGCGCCTAAGGGCCCAGCGAATCGACTCGCGACTATCTCACACGCTGGGCCGAGCTGCGCAATTCCTGTGAGGGCATGCATGAGGTGCAGGCAATCGACTAATTCACCGCCGGGTGGCGAGAAGGCACCCTCCTCAAGCACCGGCTTCTCTGCGATGATCCTGCGACTCTCAACGAGCTGTTGATCATCGCCGACAAGCACACGCCACGGCCGACTCCTCCATGAAGGCGGAAATCTTGGTTGATGCATCCGGCAAGGTGGCGCCTCAGGCTCCTCGAACTCTGGCTGGTGACACCAGTCGGTGGTAGCCCCCAAGAAACAACAAGCGGAAGGCCACCCAGCCGGTATCCACTAGCCGACAGGTGGTGACAGTCGAGGATCAACAGCCGGAGGGGCAGCCAGCGCCCAAGCGTCAGAAGGGCGGCAAGCCCAATTGGTTGCCCGCCTCCTCGTACGAGCAGACTCTTGATACCCCCTGCAAGTTCCATAGTGGTGCGAAGCCGTCCAACCACACCACTCGGAAGTGTCATTGGCTCACCAAGATTGCCAAGGGAGATGGCCTCCTGCCTCCTCCGCCTGCTGGCCCGCTGCCTCCTCCGCCCCAGCAGCCGGCGGCCCGGCCAATTAGTGCTATACAAGACGAGTATCCTGCGGAGCACGGAGCCTATGTTGTGTTCACTAGCGTGGCCGATGATCAACGCAGTAGACGGCAGCAACCGCAAGAGGTATAGGCAGTAGCCTCGAGCACCCCAGAATTCATGCACTGGTCTGAGAAGCCCATTAGTTGGAGCAGGGCTGACCACCCGGAAGTGATGCCTTCCCCCGGTTCCTATGCCCTTGTCCTGGATGCCACCTTTGCAACAGAGAGGCGGGCAGCTCGCTTCTCCAGAGTCTTGATAGATGGCGGCAGCAGCATCAATATCATGTACCGTGACACAATGGTGAAGTTGGGAATCAAGCAGAAGCAGCTCCTCCCCAGTCGGACTGTATTCCATGGCATAGTCCCTGGCCTTTCCTGCTCACCAATTGGCAAGACCCAAATCGATGTCCTCTTCGGAGACAAGAATCACTTCCGCCATGAGCCAGTTTGGTTTGAAGTGGTGGACCTTGAGAGCCCCTACCATGCACTGCTTGGCCGACCTGCCCTGGCCAAGTTCATAGCGGTCCCCCACTATGCCTACCGCAAGATGAAGATGCCGAGTACCAAGGGGATCCTGACTATAGTCGGAGACTACAAGAAGTCGTCCGCCTGCGCCGCGGATAGCAGCCGGTTGGCTGAGTCCCTCATGATTGCAGTTGAGAAGCGACTCCTTGACCAGGTGGTGGCGATGGCCGGCAAGAAGCCGGAAATGTCACCCATCCCCAAGGAGTCGGAAGTTGAGGGCTCGTTCAAGCCGGCAAAGGAAAGGAAGAAGATACCCTTGGACCCAGAGCACCCGGAGAGGCACGCTGTCATAGGTGCGAACCTTGACAGCAAATAGGAAAGCGAGCTCGACGATTTCCTCCGTGAGAATCGGGACATCTTCACATGGTCTCCCAAAGACATGCCGGGTGTTCCGACGGATTTTGCCGAGCACAAGTTACATGTCCAACCTAACGCCAAGCCGGTCAGGCAGCCCTTGCGCCGCCTGTCGGAAGAGAAGAGAAGAGTTGTTGGAGAAGAGATAGCCCAGCTTCTGGCAGCCGGATTCATCATGGAAGTGTTCTTTCCAGAGTGGCTGGCCAACCCAGTGCTAGTGTTGAAGAAAAATAAGCAATGGTGCATGTGTATTGACTATACCAGCCTCAACAAAGCCTGCCCCAAAGATCCCTTTGCCCTACCAAGAATTGACAAGTGATAGACTCCACAGCCGGATGTGAGCTGTTGAGTTTCTTGGACTCATACTCAGGCTACCATCAGATAAAGCTGAATCCGGTCGACAGACTAAAGACCGCCTTCATCACACCATTTGGAGCCTTCTGCTACCTGACCATGACGTTCGGCTTGCGAAATGCCGGCGCCACATTTCAGCGTTGCATGCAGAAGTGCCTCCTCAAGCAACTCGGCAGAAATGCCCATGTCTATGTGGATGATGTGGTGGTGAAGACGGAGAAGTGTGGCATGCTGCTAGAAGACCTCAAGGAAACCTTTGAGAACCTGCGCCGATTCCAGATCAAGCTTAACCCGGAGAAATGTGTCTTTGGAGTACCAGTCGGCCAGCTTCTCGGCTTCCTGGTCTCAGAGCACGACATAGAGTGCAACCCTATGAAGATCAAGGCCATTGAGAAAATGGAGGTGCCCACCCGACTGCTGGACATGCAGAAACTCACCGGCTGTCTGGCATCAATTAGCCGTTTCATCACTTGGTTGGGCGAGAAGGCTCTTCCCATGTACCAGCTCATGAAGAAGACCACTTTTTCAAGTGGAAAGACAAGGCGGACTAAGCGTTTCTCCAACTCAAAAAGATGTTGGCAACCCCGCCCATCCTGGCGGAAGGAGCCCATGCTCCTCTACATTGCAGCCACCAGTCGGGTTGTCAGCATAGTCATGGTGGTAGAACGCAAGGAGGAGGGCAGAGCATTGCCAGTCTAGAGATCGGTATATCACTTGAGCGAAGTACTATCCGCCTCCAAGCAAAACTACCCACATTATCAGAAGATGTGCTATGGCGTGCACTTTGCCGCCAAGAAGCTGAAGCCTTACTTTCAAGAGCACCCAATAACCGTCCTCTGCACGGCTCTACTTGCCGAGATCATTGGAAGCCGAGATGCTTCTAGCCAAGTGGCCAAGTGGGCTATTGATCGGGCCCCTTCCACCATCTACTACCAGCCTCGCACCGCCATCAAGTCACAAGTGCTGGCCGACTTCCTCGTCGACTGGGCCGAGACCCAGTACTTGCCGCCAGTGCCTGACTCCACCCATTGGCGGATGCATTTTGATGGTTCAAAAATGCGCACCGGTCTTGGAGCCGGCGTCATCCTCACCTCTCCCAAAGGCGACAAACTCAGATATGTGCTACAAGTCCATTTTGCCGCCTCCAACAACGTAGCCGAGTACGAGGCACTCATACACGGGCTTCGGCTTGCCAAGGAACTTGGCATCCGCCGGATCATGTGCTATGGTGACTCCGACTTGGTGGTCCAGCAATCGTTAGGCGACTGGGACACCAAGGATGCGAACATGGCAAGCTACCGCTTCCTCGTGCAGCAACTCAGCGGATACTTTGACGGGTGCGAGTTCCTCCACGTGCCAAGAAATGACAACGAGCAAGAAGATGCCTTGGCACGGATTGGCTCCACCCGACAAGCAATACCAGCCGGCGTCGCCTTATGTCACCTTCTCAAGCCGTCTGTCAAGCCGTCCCTAGAACCAGATTCCATCTTTGTGTCGGCCCCTCCCGAAGCAGTTGGATCCGACTTGAGGGTCCTAGAAGCTGGCACGGGGACTTCGGCAGGCGGCCCGGGGACTGCTGCAACCGCACCTGGCTCGGGGACTCCAGAGCCCGGCCCAGGGATTGTAGCGGTCAGCCCGGGGACTTCTTCAACTCAGCAGGCGGAAGCAGCTGCCAACCTGCCGCCTCCCGGCCCAACCGGCCTCATACAAGTCGCAGTCGTGGCAGTCGAAGAAATAGCAGCGTCGTCCTGGGCTCAACCAATCCTCAAGTTTCTGGTGAACAAAGAGCTGCCGACTGATGTGACCTCGGCCCGACAAGTGCAATGGCGGGCAGCAGCTTACACCATCATCAACAGAGAGCTGGTATGGCGAAGTGTCACTGGCGTTTATCAGCGCTGCATGGAACTGGACAAAGGCCAAGCAATACTCAGGGATATCCGCAAAGGCGAATGCGGTCACCACGCGGCTTCAAGATCACTTGTGGCCAAGGCATTCCGCCATGGTTTCTTTTGGCCGACTGCTCTAGAAGAAGCCAAAGAATTAGTTCAGAAGTGTCAAGGGTGCCAGAAGTTTTGCTCCAAGCCACATCTGCCAGTTCTGCACTCAAGACCATTCCCATAGCTTGGCCCTTTGCTGTTTGGGGGTTGGATATGGTGGGGCCATTCAAGACGGCCCGTGGAGGCATGACTCATTTGCTTGGCGCTGTGGACAAGTTCACTAAGTGGATAGAAGCAAAACCAATCAAGAAGCTGAACGGGCCGACTGCCGTGACTTTCATCTCCGACATCACCACGTGGTACGGCATACCACATAGCATCATCACTGACAATGGCACCAACTTCACCAATGGAAGCCTGGCTCGTTTTTGCGTGACACAGGGCATCTGATTGGACTTAGCGTCTGTTGCCCACCCGCAGTCAAACGGCCAAGTTGAGCGAGCAAACAGCCTCATTCTGTCCGGCATCAAGCCCCGACTGGTCGAGCCTCTGGAGCATTCGGCCGACTGCTGGCTCGATGAGCTGTCGGCCGTCCTCTGGAGCTTGCGCACGACTCCGAACAAATCAACCGGCTTCACGCCCTTCTTCCTCATCTATGGTGCTGAAGCCGTCATCCCGACGGATATAGAGTTCGACTCCCCAAGAGTCACCATGTACACCGAGGCGGATGCCAAGGAGGCACGAGAAGACGGCGTCGACTTGCTGGAGGAGGGCCGGTTGTTGGCACTCAACCGTTCTGCCATCTACCAGCAGAGTCTGCACCGATACTATAACCGCAAGGTGAAACCAAGATCCTTCCAAGAGGGAGACCTTGTGCTCCGGTTGATCCAGCGAACAGCCGGCCAGCACAAGCTCTCGGCACCTTGGGAAGGCCCTTTCATCATCAGCAAGGTGCTGGGCAACGATTCCTACTATCTGATCGATGCCTAGAAGCCCAGAGCACGCAAAAGAGATGATTCAGGCAAGGAGACGGAGAGGCCATGGAACGCAAACCTCCTCCGAAGATTTTACAGTTGAGAGCAGTATGTATCACGCTACCTTTTGTATTATGTACGAAGACTCTGGGTCCCCCAAGAAGAACTCGGGGACTACCCTCTTTTATCTATATGACAAGTGTTATGCCCATGAGTATGCATTGTTTCATTTCCGCCTGGCACCGGGTTCAACCAGTCAGCCCGGGGCCTCGCTGCCTTCTGCTATATGCCGCTTCCTGCAGCCGGACACGTAGTGTGTTGGCACCAAAAACTTCCCTTGTCAGAAGCTGCAGCTTGCAGAGCGACTGCATGGCGGGTAGGGGTTGCAAAACAGTGCTCACACGAAAAACGACTAAGGAAAAACGCATATAGCCGAGGCCGGCCCCGCGCCCGTTCGGCCGGCTGCCGAGCAACCGGTCGGCCGGCTTCTACTTTTCTTGCCAACACTCCGAATGGCTAAGTACTGGCCCTCCCGCAAAAAGCTAAGTACTCAACCCAGCCGCAGTCCGCAGAGCGGCCGCTTGGCTGGCAAGAGGATAGCCAAGGGAGGGCGGCAAAGGAAAAAAGCAAAGAGTATAAGGCAAGAGAAGTTAGAAGTCGGCAAAGCAAAGCATAAATTGCGATAAATATTTACATAAGATAAAGGCCTATCGGCCAGCACTCAGCAGAGTTTGATATACACCCCGAGGATGGAATTGTGCAAAGCTAACCGAATTGTCCAGACTAGCAAACCGGAAAAGAAAAAATCCTAAGAGGCAGCAGAAGGCTTCGGCTGGACGGCGGGGTCGGCAGTGCCGGTTGGTGCAGCAGAGGCCTCCGCCCGGAAGATGGAGTCGGCGGTGCCTATTGGCGCTGCAAAAGGCTCCGGCTGATCGACGGAGGCGGTGGCACCAGCTGGGTGGCGGACGGTTGGACGGTAGAGTCGGTGGCATCCGTTGGTGAAGCGGACGGCTGGTCGGTCTCCATCTGGCTGCCTCCAGCAACAGTCGGTGCCTTGGAGCGTGGATCGTTGCTTGAGGCACGGTTAGGTTGAGGCTGACCGTCCGCTCTGGCCTCCGGCACGTCATCTTCATCCTCCTCCTCCTCATCATCCTCTTCCTCCCCTTCGTCGCTGGAGTCGATCACTTTAGCCGAGTCCTCGCTGTCCTCTGGGTTCAACCTGAGCCACTCCAGCGATGCTTTGGCACCTTCCTCGACCACCTCCGGGATGAACACGCTGGTGTCGGTATAGTTGGCGATTGTCGTCGCCCTACTGATAAGCTCGGCCTCCACCGCCACCAGCTCCTCCTGCGCCTCCAGCCGAAACGTGGTCAACTAGGCTAGATCTAGCCCAGGGTACAACGCCTTGACGAACTCCAGGGCCATGCGCGCTCCTGCCCAGGCCGCAGAGCCCTTCCAGGCCTCCAGGCGGCCGGACGCCACCTCCAACCAGTCGGCAGTCCGACTTGGGGTGCGTGGAGCATGCACACCTGGCCAGAGGGCGGAGACCGCCTGGGCCCCGACACGCTGAAGGCGGCGCAGTATCTGGTGGGCAAGCCGAAGACGGGCCTGGATACTGAGGAGCTACTCGTTTAGGGTCCGGGGGGTGTCAGCGGCAATCTGCACGCCCTCCGCCCTCTACTCTTTGCGCTGGGCCTCGATGATCTGGTTCGCAGCAACAGAATGGCCCGGGAAGAAATCTGCTCAGACAGAGGGCAAGGAAAGCCAAGGTCAGAAACCAGCAACCGGCCTAGATAAGGGCCGGCAGCCTAAAACAAGAGACAAAGAAGACGAAGCTTACCATCGACCAAGTCCTCGATGTTGCTGAATCAGGCCATCATCTGCGCCTCCTTGTCGGCCCAGGCAGAGCGCTCGATCTCGAACTCGGCAAGGAGGTCGGTCTCCTTCGCCTTTGCCTCCTTCTGAGCCATCTTGAGGGCCTCTCCCAGCTCTGCAAGCTGAGTGACCAGCTGGTCACGCTCCTCGGCCAGCTTGCTGCACTCCGCTTCCTTGCCGCGCAGGGCGGTATTGGCTTCACCCAGCTACTGCTGCAAGGCGGAGTTGGCCTCTATAAAAAGAAAGAAAAAAGAATATTAGCCAAATGATGAAGAGGGATGTAGTCGCCAGAGAGATTCGGCCCGACTGCTCAGCAGTTGGCCCGGACCTCGGGGACTACAGCCCGCGGGTGCGCTATCGTGCCCCCGCAGAGAAGAAGTTACCAGCAAAAATAAAGCCAGTAGGAAGATTCGGCCCGACTGCTCAGCAGTCGGCCCGAACCTCGGGGACTACAGCCCGTGGGTGCGCCAGCGCGCCCCTGTGAAGAGAGGAAATCAAAGCTTACTCCGGCTCCCGGACAAGTTGGTGCTCTGTTTTTTCAGCTCCTAGACCCTGGAGTTGAAGGTGACCGCGCGAAGATTGTGGTAGTCCTGCAGAAGGGATATCAGATAAGTTAGCGTTCGACGCTGACAAGTTGAAGTTCCGGACCGCTTGCTCAGCAGCCGGCCCGAAACTTGGGGCCTACACCCAGTGGGTGCGCTGGCGCGCCCCCACAAAGGACGCAAGAAGATCGAAATGAAGAAAAGCAGGAAACTTACGCGGATGGCTGCCTGCGAATCCAGAAACGCCTTGTTGCAGCACTTGAGGGCCTCGGCTTCGGCCCGGAGTTTGGCCTAAACATTGAGGGCCGCCTGGTTCAGGGCGTTCGTCCCGCCCCCGCGTACCCAGTCGGCTCGCGCGGCGCTGGTCGCCTTGGTGTCGGGAACCAACGAGCATGCGGCACCGACCTCCAGCGGCCGTAGTGCCGAGGCCGCTTTTGCAAGACGATGGCGTACGGGTGTGCGAACCTCAGGAATCAGGTCTGTCACCATCGCGTCCCCGGACAGTGGCACCGGCAGAGCGGTCGACTGCTCGTCCTGCGGCCTGCTGGCTGGCGGTGGCGGCGGCACGATGACGTCTGGCATGGCCACGTCACCGCCCTCCCTCTCCATGACCGGCTGCTCGTCGCCGGCTCCTCCAGTTGATGCCACAAACTCCGGTGAAGGTGGCGCAGAGTTCAGAGGAATCACGAGCAGTGGCTCTTGGCAGTGCGCGGCCTCCGCAAGCCGCTCCTTCTCCGCGGCGTCGGCCTCTGCTTGCGCCAGCTTCCTCGCCGCAGATGCGGCGGCCTTGTCCACCTCCGCCTTCGCCAGGTGGTCGGCCTCTTCCTCACGCGCCTCCCGCGTGTTCCACTCCCACGCCTCCTGAAGGTCGGCGGCCGGGTCGATCCGCCGGCTGGTGGTGGAGGTTTACGCTGGCCTGATGACCGAGGCGGCGGCCGACTTCTCGAGGGTGAGCGGGGCCCTGAGATAAGAAGACGAGACAAAAAGTTTTTTAGGCCAGAACGGCAAAGATGTGGAAGCGTAAGAAGGATACTTACACTGACACCATGAGCGGCACCTTCGGCTGCCGCTGGAACTTGGCCACTTTGGCCGCGGCTTCTTTCCGCCTGGTCGCTGCGGCCGGGTTCTTGGGCTTCTTTGGTGCGCTGCCAAATAGGGCAGCGCCTTGCTTCCGCTTGCGCTTGCCGCCTTGGGAGGGCGGCCCAGCAGAGGGGCCTGCGCTGGTGTTGGCGGTGCTCCGAGTGGGGCACGGCTCGTCTTTGTCGTCGTCGTCATCAGGCCAGGTCTCCATACCGCCGCCCTCCTCGGAGCTGCCTGCTCCGTCGCCGCCGCTTGCTGTGTCATCCTCCAGGGCGGCCGCCCCCACGTCGGGGTCATCCACATCGCTCACTGCCCGGTCCGGCAGGTAGTCACCACCCGGCCGCACGATGGCGGCCGTCGCCGCGGACATGTAAATCTGCATTCCAGAAAAAAGAGTCGCGTCACACCATGTGCAAGACCAAAAGTGAGAACTGCAAAAATAAATCTAGGGACTTATGGCAGGCGGCGGGTTGTCGCGAGAATACAGCCGCTTCTCGTACCGCCAGTCTCCCTCCGACACCTTGAGGTCGGATATCTCGTTCACCATCCTCCCAACCTCGGCAGCCGGCATCTCCTTAATGCACAGCCAGCTTGGGTCGCGGTGCCCGCCCATCCGGCAGATCATGTGAGGGCGGCCCTACAGCGGAAGGACCCGGCGCTCGACGAAGGCGATGAGGAGGTCGGAGGCCACGAGGCCCTCGGACTCTTGGAGCACCCGGAGTCGGCCGATGGCGGCTGACGCGTCCGCCTACACCGGCTTTGGCTTGTAGCCCCAGTTGGGTCGGGACCCGACTGGGGGGCCGGCCTCGTAGGCCGGCAGGTTGATGAAGTCGACAATCGGATCGAACATTCTCCTGGAGCTCTGTGAGGGGGCAAGCCATTGAGACTTCGCGGCCCCTCGACCACAACGCCTCACCGGCTTCAGGGACTACTGTCGGAGTAATGGGCCACGGGTAGCCTCACCCGAGTCCCTGGACGTGACAAAACTTTGGGCCAGCTTCGCCCCGCAGTGACCCAAGCCGAAGCTCAGCCCTTCGAGGGCCGACTGGCTCAAAGGCCGGCCACCGGAGGACGGCCAACCACCAGGAGACGGCACCAAAAGAGGCCGGCTCCATCAGGCCGGCTCCTCGAGAGGGCGGCCACCTGGCGCCCTTAGAGTTTGTGCCCCCATCAAGAGGACGAGATAGAGCGTGGCTACAGTGAAGCCCCTCGCCCCCGAATCCCAGGCTGGGTGTGGCCATAGTGCCCTGTACAGGCGGAGATCTTCGCATGGCGTGGCACTATTTCCACTTCCCCCCTGACGTCTCCAAACAGGCGAAGGCCTGTTCCCCATGATAACCTGTTAGTACGGCCGCCAGCTGCGGGCCCTGTCGGGCAGTGACATCACACAGGACGGCGGATGCCGAACCAGTTGGACCTGAGGAGGGCCGGCCTCCAGTAGGCGGCCGTCCCTCGCCTTGAAGCAAGCATGCCATTAACCTGATGAGATCAGGTGTGGCTACAGTGATCTCCTGCTAGGCGGCAGGACTGTAGCCACACTGAGTTGACCAAGCCCGCGTTATTAGCAGCATGACTACAGTGAGCAGCCACCGACCAGACCCGCCAGCGGCGGGGGCGTCCTCTCGGCTCCGTACCAGACCAGCCGGCGGGGCCCACCAGGCGGCGGGCCCCAATAATCGGTGGAGAAGCCGGAGGCCGGAGTCACTGACAGCCGGTCCCAGCACCTGGCCGAATTACCATTGTACCCCTGGGGGGTAGGCCTATATAAACCCCCAAGGGCACCCATGCAAAGGGTTCCCACTCCCATAGAACTAGCCACTTCCCTAGAGCAGGAAAGAGCTAGCCTTGCCTTCTCCTACCTCTAATGCACAGCTCAAGGAGCACCATTCTATCGCTTGACCCTTAGTGATCATGTGGAGACCCCGCAGAGCAGGAGTAGGGGTATTATCTCCATGGAGATCCCCCAACCAGGGTAAAGTCCGCCGGCGTTCGTGTCTATGCCTCATCCCGCTTCCAGGCACCGGCGACGTTATGCTCGCTCCCACCATAATAAGCCATCCATTGGCATATGTCGCACCCAACCCCCGACAAGGAGCATATGGACAATGACCGCACAACCACCATTTACTTTTTGTCGAAACAACATGTATACCTCCACCTAGGCATAAATCAGGACAACCTTTCGAGAGGCATTTCCTCTATAATAGTAGGTGATGTTGGACCAGCCGACGAACCCTACCACTATACATGGGGAGCTGGGGAGTAGTCGCATAGAAGAAAACCCGCATGCAGCGACCTGGGCAGCTGGACGAGTACAAGAAGTTATACCTCAGGTGGGCGAGATGTCGCTTTAGGGGGGCAGGCGGGATCTGCCCACATGACGGCAGCGAACAAGGGCGCGGAGGACCTTCGTCCGCGCCAGCACCGGCTCCGGGAGGATGGTGCCCATCGCCTTCCTCCATCGCCAACGGCGACAACATCGACGCTGCACCTCCTCACCTCCCGCAGCGGACGGGATTCGGCCGGATCTATGACCACCGGTGAGGAGAGAGATAGAGTGGACATTGTCATCTTGTTTTGATATGGAGAGGGTGAGACAGCGATACGTGAGAAACTCTATCAAACAAGAGGCTATAATGGAGTAAAACAATCTCTCCATAGCAGTGGTTTTAAATAGAATACGCGCGTTCCTGGAAAAAAGAAACGAAAACTGGCGGACAATTTTTTAACGTACCAAGAAAGAAAACTCGATCAAAAACATGCCCCACTTCCAGGTCACGAGAGTCGTCGCACACACACACACATAAACATAGACATGCATATCCGTGTTTACGTAAAATTCCATTTCCATCTCCATCTCCAATCATATTTGTCCAACTGGCACATTATTTACATTGTTATAATTATATACGCAACAATATTAACGTACAGCATCTCTTGTTTGCGGGCATCCAGACCGCTGCAACGACCGCTCCTGACCAACCCGAACCCTCTGCATCACCCGCGCGTGCTTCCCGCCCGATACGGTCAGTGCCGCATTCATGCCCGGCCAGAGCGGACGCGACCTCTCACTGGCGCCGGCATTGAAGCGGCGCACCGACCGAGAGAGCATCGCCCGTGCCGCTTCCTGGTGCACATGATTGCTCTGCGTTCAAAGGTCGCAATAGCCGGCCACAACATGCATGTAAAAAGTTCTTGGGAGTCCATGCTATAGCTAGTTGTCATCCCTCAACTCGTCAATCTCTTCCTGTAGAGTAGTGCTAGTACTCCATGGCACGATCCATCGACAAGCGGACGGGAAAGTTATCATATACTTGGTTTGCAGTGAGTGGCATGCCGAGCGACCGTGTGGGGTCGAGCCATGGAGGAGGGTGAGACACGAACGCGACATGCGTGATTTAAACATTGGTTTTGCTCGATGGTGCGATCCAACGAAAAGAAACGTTGGTTTCTCTCCATTTCCATTTTTTCTCCGGAAAAACGGAAACTTTCCAGTCCATTTTCATTCCTACTCCAAGGTTGCCCTGTTACAACATTCCATCAAATACAAAGGAAAACTAACACGCATGCTGATGCATCTCAATGATTCACAGATCATAGCCAATATTTACTTCACAACTAAAGACAAAAGTTGTGAGAGCATGTACAAAAGAAAAACTACTGATGGGTTTACTGTGACTTAAACCCTAAACCCTAAACAGGATTTAATTTCCTGGCCAGGTAGAACCTGTCGAAGGAAAGACGGCTGGCACCCTCGGATCATACGATGCTTTTGTGCAGTTCCACTAAAATCGAGCTGAGCATCCCTGATGGCAAAGATATTGAAGGTGTGTGATTAGAATAATAGTACTGGCACTAGTTCATGAGACATAAACTCATCACAAGTAGAAGCCGGTAGAAGTAGAGAAAGATCGACATGGAGATGGAGCTACATGCGGAGCTGCGGCAGTGGAGCAAGCCGGCTCCAAAAGGAAGATGGACTACCTAGGACATCGGGCTATAGCTAGAAGGGCGGTTGGGATGCGACATCGGCCCATACCGCGGTGACCCCCGATTGGGACGCACCGACTATGGGTTTTCTCCCTCGCCGATGTCGACCGCGTCTACGCAGAACATTGTTCTTCCCCCAGCTGCAGGATCAGGCCGGATATGTGACCAGCAGTGTGGCCACCGTCATTCTATGCTTGTGAAGAGAGCAACCCAAGCAAGCAAGCTTGTAGCTTAGGCTCCTGCAAGTGTATATATAGTGGTTTTCTTTTTCTCTCCATATCAACCATTTTATATTGCATATGTGTCATTGAAGAGTGAAATGATGGTTGCTTCTTCCGACTAACTTACTGTGTGATTTGACTACTCCTTAGTGGCCCCTACACGTACTCCCCCTACGTGTATGCAACAGTGACACGTACACATGGTCGCAAAAATGTGTGCGACGCCCTAATGCATGCATCTCCGAGCACACGACGGAACACACATGGTCACGCTCAAGTGCTCAACCTACACGTGCATGCACACACATACTCAGCCAGGGTGAGCTAGTGACCGTATAAAGACCGGAAAATGTACATATTCAGCGCAATGAGCATATTATGAAGTCCACTGACCGTGTTTTTACAAATATACAGTGACGGACAATGTATTTTTCTCATTTGAAATTAAGCCATATTAACCGGAGAGGAGGCAGTATGGACTAGCATTACTTTGTTGTGTCCCGTCAACTTGCCGAACAAGGAGAAGCTTGCAGGACGGGAGAAGCTTTCGCGCGGTGGCTTGCAGGACAAGGAGAAACTTTTGAGTAATGCAAGATCTCCCTTGCTTAGGCCGTGGACGTGCAACAGTTAATTCGGTGTCAGATTTCCAGAAGCATACACTATACTAGTACTATTATTGTTCGACTTCCCGAAGAGGCGAACAGCCAAGCGCAAAGTAGGATAGTTACTGCTTTGATGCGTCCCCTCAACTCACCGAACAAGGAGAAGCTTGCTTACTACACCTCTCCCTCGCCCATGTGCGTGGTGGCTTGCAGGACAAGGACAGGGTTTTGACTACAGCGCCCTCTACCTCTCCCTCTCCCTCACCCTCGCCCTCGCGGCAGACGTGCAGCAGTTCAATCGGTGTCAGATTGCCAGAAGCATATTGTACTGTAGTATCATCATTGTTGGACCTTCCGAAGAGGCAAAGAGCCAAGTGCAAGGTTCACACGAGTATAGACTATTGAACCTCCCTAAGAGGTAAACAGCCAAGCGCAAGGTTTTATAGGAGTTGTCGTCCTAGTAGGAGTATACTACAACTATAGCGAACGATGCTACTGTATGATGCCACCACGTCACCTATATCCAAAGATGTGCCACCTTTTTTCTCAAAGAGTGTGTTGGAGCCCGTGTGTAGGGTCGAAAGTATGTTTAGAGGGGGGGTGATTAGACTACTTGACCAAATAAAATCTATCCTTTTCCCAATTTTAGTTCTTGGCTGATTTTAGCAACTTAGCACAAGTCAAGTAATCACAATATAATTCAAGCAAGTATGCACTATACTAGTACTAGGAACCAGATGGAGGAGCGTCTGCACTCTTATTATATTTTTAAAATGTGCTAAAGCAATCTTCAACACATTTGGTTCTCTTCGAGGGTTCTCGCATGTGATAATGGAAGTTGATTGCATGGAACACTCGCCACAATTCTCGCTTAATTTTGGCTCATATCCTGTTACAAATAGGAGCACTCGGTAATATTTCCTCTTTTTTTGTTATTCAGCATGTAAGCAGGTTAGCAAACCTTGCGGCGCATCTTTGTGCGAACCGTGCTTGCTGCACTTTGAATGTGCTCGGGAGCTGGCTTGATGAAACACCACGCTTCCTACTTCTTTTCTTGCGGGGTACCTCGCTTCCTAGTGACCAGTGTCTTGGTTGATCGTCCTAAGAATGCTTACATATGAATAAATCTCTCTCATTTACCCACAAAAAATATTAAGCCATATTAACCAGAAAGGAGGGAGTATGGACTAGCACTACTTTTCGGTGTGTCCCGTCAACTCGCAGAACAAGGAGAAGCTTGCAGGACAAGGTGAAGCTCGCTTACGCCTTTTGACTAATGCAACCTACCCTCGATGGACATGCATCAGTCCATTCGGTGTCAGATTGTTAGAGGCATACACTGTAGTACCCAACATGCGGAGTACCATCATTGTTCGACTTCACAAAGAGGCAAAGAGCCAAGCGCAAGGTTTAGTAGTACGAGTAGTACTACTACTAGAACCGCATGGTGGAGCGTCTGTACTCTTATTTTTTTAATCTTTGATAAAGTACACATTTATTCCGGAGAAGGGCGGAAAACGGCAGCCCAACATGTAATGATGATATCGATCAACCAACCATGCTCGAATATATCTTGGCCTCCGTGCGAGCCCGTCTGGGTGTTCTCGCTCCTCGTCTCTCTCAAGGAATGGCGGGTTGGCCATTTTGCCGTCAATTGAGATCGGTTTGCTCACACTCCTGTCCCATGTGTCAGTGATATGCCAAGACGAGGTGCGTTGACCGACTGGCCATACGCGTACTTGGTTTTGCACCTTCATATACTACTCCTCCCTCCGTCACAGTTTACAGGGCGCGCTTCATTATGATGCATTTCTCTCAATGCATTTCCACCACCAGAGAGACTTTAGACGCGTTTGGTTTAATGCTCAATTAATTAGGGCGTGGTAACCGCAATCAAGTCCACAATTTTCTCTCGATGTACTACTACGGAGTGGAGTAAGTGCATGCATGTGTGTACCCGGGGTGGAAGCATTGCATGCATGTGTGTACGCATTATTTCCTCTAGTAATAGACGTCGTGCTATAACTACTAATGCTATTTTTTAGGCTGATCGCTAGTCGCCTTGGTCCCACAGATTTTTTCTTTTTTCTGAAGCACGCTCTATAAAACAATGATGGATGGAGTAGTATGAGCGGATTCAAAGAAGAGTGTATTGATGGTTGCTTCTTCCGAGCAACTTACAGTGGGAAAGGTGGGGCTTATGATCTGACTGCTCATTACTCACTATTAATACGGCGCAACGACTGGGCTGAGTCTCCCATGCGGTTGTGCACTACCCCCTCAGTTCTTAAATACACTCCGGAGTATTTGTCTTTCTAGAGATTTAAACGAGTGACTACTCAAATATTTGTCTTTTTAGAGATTCAAATGGACTACTACATACGGATGTATATAGACATATTTTAGAGTGTAGATGCACTGATTTTGCTCCATATGTAGTCACTTGTTGAAATCTCTAGAAAAACAAATAGAGTATTTAGGAACGGAGGGAGTACACATATGAAGCAAAATGAGTGAATCTACACTCTAAAATATGCCCATTTAAAATTTGTAAAAAGACAAATATTTAGGAACGAAGGAGTATAATTTTGTGCATGGCACATGGACCCGGATGCTGAAGAGGCTTCTGGCAATGCTACCAAGCTTCCAGCATTTGTTTACATAGTTGACGTACTATACAAATAATTTTCCAGTGACATGAAATTGTACAATGGTGTGAGCATTCAGCTTTTGTTTCGTGTGTCTTGCCATCGATGCTCTTTCGGAAACAATAAAAAACTAACTTCCTTGCTAATGCATCTCAATTATTAGCAGATCAGAGCTAATATTTACATCACGACTAAAGACAAAGTTGTGAGAAGGTGTTAAATTAAAATTGATCCATGCTTTCATTGGCATCAACGTCCACCCAGCTCTGTCTAAATCAACAAGGCATGTTGGGAAAAAAGTAGCTGTCTGGAGCATGCAACATTCCGATCGTTTTGTGCAGTTCCACTAAAATAGAGCTAAGCATCCCTATTCCAAAGATATTAAGTGTGATTACGATAATAGAGTACTGCTGATGAAACAATAAACACACAAATAGAAGTCGGTCACCTTTGCAGTCTCTCTTAAGACTAACTAGTTGGAGAAGATTAGGCTCGGAGTTGTATGAGGAGGACAGAGCAAAACCAATCTCCCTTTGTGCAGTCGCACTGAAATATAGAGATGTTGCCCGTGTGACATTTTAGTACAACTGCACAAAACACTCTTAAGAAAAAAGTGATTTGTGCAGTTCACCAAAAGGTCGCAATAGCAACGAGGTGAAATGGATAGCCCTGTTTGCAAAAGGAGGTAGAAAGGAAACAATTACTGGCCAATAACAGTTGATGACACATGCGACGACAAAAAAGAAGCATATTCCTTGTCCTAAGGGAAGATAACAACACGGTTGTGTTTGTCTAAAACGGTGTGAGGACGAGATTGCAATACAGAAAGTACGTCGGACGAGCTATGTTTTGGGCAAAGAACTATGGAAGATCCACATGCAGCGACGTGGGAAGACGGGCAATGGAGCAAGGCCGGAGGGGATACCTGGAGGTCGTCAGGATGTAACTAGGTGAGCGGCAGCGGGTGGAATCTGCCCATACTGCGGCAATGAGCAGGTGGCGTAGGCCCTACCGCGCCGGAGCATGGTCAGAGAGAACGGTGTGTACCGCAAATCGGGACATGCTGCCTCGGCGCCGTCGAACGGAGAAATGATGCACTTCCTCCCTTTCCCCCGGCGGACGGGATGCGGCCGGATCACTGACCAACGGTGAGAGAGAGAGGCCACCGCAACCTTGTGTGAGATACTCTGAAGAGAGACAGCCCAGGCAGGCAGGCTCCTTTGTATATAGTGGAGCGGACTACCGTTTTCTCCATAAAATCGTTTTATATTCTATGTACGTGCCATTGAGCACTATAACTTTATTTAAAAATAACGCGCCAACGCGTCAAGTTGAACTCTGTTTCGTGCACGCGTGGTACCACGACCTCCCTAGGTAAACAACCGCTACACGCGTTCAAATTAGCATGTGGGCTGCCATTTCATAAAGAAATGAGCTCCACCGTGTACCCGCGTGGGTGTGGCTGGGCATGAAGCATGAGTACGTGGATGGTGCACCTATTCTCTTCTTGTATACGTACACCACCTACGTGGGGTTGTGTGAGAGAGATATAAACCTACAGAGATATAGTGTGTTGGGTTCGTGAGAGTTTTTTTTGGGGGGGGGCTCAATCAAAAAATGTAACATATGAAATGTGTGTGAAATAGAGTCCTGGATATATCATATATATATAGAGGGGGCGATCCACG
Organism: Triticum aestivum; assembly: GCF_018294505.1. NCBI lineage: Eukaryota > Viridiplantae > Streptophyta > Magnoliopsida > Poales > Poaceae > Triticum > Triticum aestivum. The sequence continues at coordinate 576,781,220 of NC_057804.1, read as the reverse complement.
AGAAGAGAGTGGAGGTATCATCGTCTTGAGGTGTCCATAGAATCGAAGAGAGGGATGATGTGTGTGCGTGTGTGTGCGCACGAGTGATCGATAAAGAGTGCCATCGAATTTGTGTGTGCCCACGTCAAATATATAGAGTGGCTGGCCTACTGGAAGGTGAGAGAGGACATGTGCAGTTTGTCTCTGTGGCATGGATACCTACCTACAACGCTCGACTATCGGTGTGTGGTGGGGGGAGAGGGAGGCCTAATTAACTATAGAGGTACAATGGCTAGTATATGTGTGGAGGAGGAGAGAGGCCTACCTCATGTATTAAGGAGATCGATCTACCTCATGTATTAAGGGAGATCGATCGGCATCCATGCATATGTGTAGGAGAGGAATAAGGTTGGGAGAGAGACAAAGCTAGAGTGTTGGAGGGGGTGGTAGTGGAGTTGCTTCTACCAAATGGTGGGACAGGCTTGCTAGACAAACGGAGGGCACACCCGCAATATCAATAAGAGAGGACATGGTTTCTTGTCTATGCACGTGCGTGTGAGAGACAGGTCAGGAGGCATGCACGAATGATGAGGGAGGACGATATGGCTGTGGTAAGCAGACGTAACTACATACGAAGATCAATTGCCATTTGTTAGAGAAAGGAGAGACATAACTTGTGAGGTACGTCGATCGATGGGGGGGAATAGTTAAAGTCGATCTAGGTATATGTTGGGAGATCGATCGGTATACATGCATGTGTGTGTTAGAAGCAAATGAGGCACGGGGAGAAGGATAGAGAGAGAGGGATGCATCTAGGAGGTGGTACGAGAGGCATACTATATCGAGGGGGAAGGAGTGTGTGAGTACGAGATCGATGAAAAGAGTGGTGGGAGTGAGGCATGGACGGTGATAAGAGAAGAGGGGAAGCTTGTGTTTGTGCTAGGCACACCTGGCTAGAGAGGCATATCAAGCGATCTGTGCCGTAAAGAAGGAGCTGGGGGGCCTACACATGTCGTGGGTCAAAGACCTAAAGTGAAAAGACGAATTTGCGCGATGGAGCTAGAGAATGCTGAGGGAGGGTGAGAGGGATGCGGGCGTGTGCATGCACGAGAGAAAGTTAGCGCTAGCTACAAAGATAAGAGGATTGTGTGGGTGTAAAAGATGAATAGAGATCATACTTCACTATAAAAAGTGAATTTGGATATTTGCAGAATTTATCATAGTGTTTTAAACCGACGCATGTGTGAATATATATAACGGTGATACACATGGTGTGGTTATGAACATGCTATACTACATATAATATATTTTATCTCTACTTCTTATAAAAAACGGAGTTGTTGATGATGGTGTGCCTGCCATCCTGCAATATAGGCCATCCGATTTATATCCGGCGAATAGGAAGGAAACTATGGCAATTTTGAAAAAAGATACCCACACCCCTCTCCATATTTGCAAATTAGGCCCCTTGATTATGTTGATCTTCTATGGAACGCATGGGAATCTTGCTAGTACTACGTATCATATATAGAACATTGATTATAATTTGGGATAATGTGTGGCTTTTGCAGCTCAGGTCTAAATACTTGTCATAATGTAGGGGGAGAGGCACTATACTTTATGTGATAAACACGGTGTACGTATGGAACATGGTTTAGATTATGAATATATAGTTAGTACATCAAATGTACTATTATTTGGAATCAACATCAAGTATATCCAAAAAATAGAATTCAAGTTCATGTAGTACACATAGTTCATATCTATCTCTATAGTAATCATGTGGTGTGTTATTAAGGTAATACACTAATGATGGTTGAAGTTGGCAACAATCATGATTGTAGATTCTTATTGAAATAGAGAAACGAATTCAAATTTAGTTCGAATTGCAGCGGTAGTATAGACATTTGGAATGCACTAAAATGTTGGTATGAGTAGGTTACATGCATTATACAGCAAGCGAAAAAATTTAATTGGACATAACATGAATTCATACTCCCTCCTTCCATCTATATAAGGTGTAATGAGTTTTTAAAGACCGCCTTTGACTATTGACAAGATTAATAGTACATGACATGCACAATGTGAAAATTATATCATTGAAAGAACCTTTCACAGACGAATTTAATGCTGTGCTTTGTGTAAGTTGCATGTCATATATTATTGCTCTAATATTTGGTCAGAGTTAGCATCAAAAAACGCATTAGGCCCTATATAGATGGAAGGAGGGAGTAGCTTTGAATAGCATCTGTATAGTAAAATGGGGCAAGACTCTCTCTTTGTGTGGTGTGAATAGTTTAATTTTTTTTAATTTTCTTTTTGGTTGAGGGAAGTGCGAATTGATTTGGTACATACAAGTACAATATTACTACACGTTAGGCTTGTCCCTAAAATTCAACCCGGGCCTTGTTATATCCTGAAAATTCAGATATCGTGCTCCCAAAACTGGCGCCTTCACAACCCGCGCCTTGCTATCCCGAAATTACAACGCGCGCTAAAACTCCCTCTAGCTGCCAAATCCCGACACGTGAAATCCTCCTTATAACCTTGAGGCGAAAGGGCCGCTAGTTCAAATCGGTGGGGGGTACTTTTGTAACATACCCTACATTTTGGACAAGCGCGTCCCTAAGTCATGGTTCACCTCCTCCTATCGCCCCCTTTTGGCCATTTGAAATCCCAGGCTGCCATAACCTCTTCGCTCCAGCCGCGAAACCCCACCCACCTCCGTCTGCCACCTCACCGCTGCCCAACCGGAGCTTCTTCCCCGACGACATCGTCCACAATAACAGCTCGACGTCCCTCGCCCACCTCCCCGGATGAGGATCCGTCGTCCATCTCGTCGTCCCGCCGCTTCAGCTACCCCGTCCTCCACCTCCAAAGAGTTTCTCCGACGATCGTCTTGTCTATCGCGGCTGCTCCATCCCCGCAGCGTCGCCTTAACCTGCTCCACCGGAACCGCAGCATCCTCACCGACTCCTCGGACGAAGCTGAGGCCTACTCGGCGCCACCAAAGAGGTTGTACACTCATCGCATCGCACCTTCTCCTTAACTCGACCTCCCGGCACCGGCGGTGCTCCATCCCGCACCCCCATGGAGCGGCTACCTTGAAGCCGGCTCCGCGGGCGACATCTCCACGGCGGCTCTCCCCCAGTACGAGGCCCCTTCGGCGGCAGCGGTCGTACCAGCCGGATCTGCTGCTGCTGCTCCGGCTCTCGCTTGCTTCCTCGCGCTGCTGCTGCTGCTCCGGCTCTCGCTCGATCGCTCGCTCGCCCAGCTGTTGCTGCTCCGGCTCTCGCTCGCTCGCTCGCGCTGCTGCTGCTGCTCTCCCCCTCACTCGTGCTGCTACTCTGCTCCGATTTAGCCACACTTCAGTCGACTGAATCGACTTTTGGGTCAGTCGATTTTCAGGGGTTGGGGAGGGGCTCGCTGGAGTTTAGGAAGAACCACCCGCAGCGGGGATGGGGGCTCGCTAGAGACGTACACCACTATCTATCTTGGGGTTCGGGGTGGGGGCGGGGGGCGGGGGCCCTAGAGGGCTGGCTGGGGCGGCGGTGGGGAGTTGTTTTAGGGCGGCGAGGCGGCGCTGGGGCTGGCGGTTCGGCCGGTGGTGACTGGTAGCTCAGGGGGTGCCGGTTGAAGATGAACTGCAGGCCCTCCTTAAACTACATGTCAAGTGCCTCTCTGTTACCATTGCGTTCAGTTTCGACAGTAACATTCAGATTCCACGGTAAATTTCAGTTTTGACAGTTAAGTTCAGAATCAATAGTTTTCACCTCATCTGTTGTAGTCAGGTGGTTTTTGGTGATGTAAATTTTACATCAATTTTACATCATCTATTGGAGATGCTATTAGAATCCCACTTGAGATTGACGATGTCTATCTTTTGCTGCTTCAGCCTTGATGTCTTACAGCTCACCGGAGCTGCTCCAACGATGGAACGATCCATCACAATAGAGCAGTGCCCTGGACGCTGTCTACAGATTCCTTAGATCTTCCTCCACACCTCCGACAGCCACCTCTGCCTCAACTGCTTCAGCGACCAACCCAATGATCCTGAGGTCTACACGGCTACGGCAAAGAGGTTGTACACTTGTTGCATCACTTATTACTATACATTCATGTCAATCCATTAGGGCTATTTTGGTTCAACTGAAAAACATAGCAATAGGGAATTTTCCAATGGCACTCTACTATTCAATTATTCCTGCATTTTGTTGAAAGGAATGAAGCAAAATATCCACCTGGACCTACTTTTCAAAATCTTATGCACGAAAACAAGACCAAGTGCATTAGTGGCAGAATAATATTCTAACTTGAGTCAGGTCCAAATTAATGTTCAAACTTGAGTTCTAAATTAGTTGTGGGGCACATATCGAGGCAGCAATGAATAGTATGTATGTCTAATATCTGATTCACCTAGGGTATGCCTATGTTGTACATCTTGGGTGGGAAACAAATAGTAAAGCAATCATCATCTGTCTTTTTATTAAATTAAAGCAATCATCAGCCTGCTATCATTATTTTTGGATCCATCCACTGGTTGTTACCATCACTCTAAATTTCTGCACGCTCTCCTTACATAATCTCACCATATTTTTTTCGTATGCATGTCAGATATTGTACACAGTCATGCTGAACATGTAGAGAAAAAGAGAAGAGTTTTGTGCAGCAATACAATGTCATGCAGACATCGCTCCATGGTGGGTTCAATGGCAAACCCTCCCCACCCCTCTCTAGATTGTAATCCAGAGGAAAATATCTGTTCTAAGGCGGATTCAGACGCCGCTGACCACTCCTATTTACCCCCCAAGGTGTTTGCTCTACCTTGGCATGATGATGTTAGTCATAGCATGCATATGTTGCCTTGTAGTGCCTACTTTTGACATCATATATGTCATCTGCTTAGTTTAGACATGTTCTGTAATGCCACCTGTTTAGTTTCTATATCATATATGGGAATTATGCAGTCTCATGTCTTTTAGCCAGCGATAATATATGTGAAATGTGCAATGTCATCCTGTTTAACCAGGCACCATATATTTGAATGAAATCTTGCCCATCCTTTTCTTCATTACATTTCTATTTGTCGACAATGTTTGTACATTAAACTACTCTTCTTGTGAATCAGCCATTTGGGTGGGAGATGGAAAAATCTGGAGTGAAAACAAGGCCTTCAGAGCAGACAGTGCTACATGTCAAAGCAGATCTCTTGTTGGGTCCCGAGAGCTCCTCAGAGATGGATTCAGAGATAGATGACCAGTCCTATTCCCCCATTGAGGTGTATGCTCTAACTTGGCACGGTTATACTGCTCATATCATGCATATGGTGTCTTGCATCATAGTTTAGACATCATATACACAATATTCAACACCATGTTCTTAGTTTAGACATCATATCGAATGCCCTCTATTTAGCATATAAATCACATATGTGAATTAAATGATGCGATCCTGATTACTTAGATAAACATGTAGGTGAATTATGTCATGCGATCCTGTTTAGTTATTCATCATATCTTTGAATTATGTTATGCTATGCTATCCAATTTAGATAGACATCATATATGTGAAATTATGCCATGCTATCCGTTTTAGTTAAACAATATACATGTCAACTATTTCATGCCCTCTTTTTTCCACACTATCTATTGCATCTGTCTCTCATACAATGTATGTACGTTCAACTATGTTTCCTGTTTATCAGCCATTTGAATTGGAGCGGGTGATGCCAGTATCTAGTGGACTAAAAACATGGTCTTCAAATAAAATAGTGCTACCTCTTGGTGGAGATAGCACCCCGGTTGTACATGCACAAGAACCAGCCCTACCACACATAACCCAAACTCTCGCAGATTGTACCCCTACTGCGATGGACAGAGAACCAGCTTCACCCAATCTAACCCCAACCCCAGTCGATATTATCCCAGTTCCTGTTGACACAGCACCATATCCACCACAGAGCTCCCAAACGAGAGCAGTTAGTAAGGAAGCTCTAGTGCCCAAAGGGCCAGTACTATCACGGCGAACCCCAACTCCACTAGTTAGTACACCTATTCCTGTGGAGGAAGCACAACCAGCTAGTCGTAGTTTAGCATCTATTGCATTTGATGTTGCTAAATCGTATGTGCGCATCTTCCCATCTTGGAAATATTATACTGAACATGAAGGAAAATGCCAGTTGCAGGTGTTTGTCCAGGAGTTATGTGTAAGTAATGTTATTCGTGGCAATTACATTGCTTTGTTCCATACATCCTACCTCCATGATGGTTATAATACAGCAAATTTTCCCATTTTTCTCGATAGAGAAGGACCGATTTGGAAACTCATGATGAGGTAACCTGTGCTAATATTGTCGGTGTCAAAACCGGCGGATCTCGGGTAGGGGGTCCCGACCTGTGCATCTAAGGCTAATGGTAACAGGAGGCGGGGGACACGATGTTTACCCAGGTTCGGGCCCTCTCTATGGAGGTAATACCCTACTTCCTGCTTGATTGATCTTGATGATATGAGTATTACAAGAGTTGATCTACCACAAGATCGTAGAGGCTAAACCCTAGAAGCTAGCCTATGATTATGATTATTCATGTCCTACGGACTAAACCATATGGTCTATATAGACACCGGAGGGGCTAGGGTTACACAGAGTCGGTTACAGAGAAGGAGATCTACACATCTGAATTGCCAAGCTTGCCTTCCACGCAAAGGAGAGCCCCACCCGGACATGGGACGAAGTCTTCAATCTTGTATCTTCATAGTCCAACAGTCCGGCATAAGCATATAGTCCGGCTGTCCGAGGACCCCCTAATCTAGGACTCCCTCAGTAGCCCCTGAACCAGGCTTCAATGACGATGAGTCTGGCGCGCAGATTGTCTTCGGTATTGCAAGGCGGGTTCCATCTCTGAATACTCCAAGGTAGATTTTGAACACATGAATCATGTCCGACTCTGCAAAACAAATTCCACATACCACTGTAGAGAGCATAATTTTTCACGGATCTAATCTGCTGACAATTTTTCATAGCATGATACTATGTCGCGGCCCGGTCTTTATGTGAACCATTTTTCATAGCCTGCTACCACACATCTTGCGAGGCGGTTTTATTGGCACATCTTGTCGAAGCAGAGATTGTGTCCCCTTATCACAGGATTCTCATCAATACAGGTGTGGGTAACCCAACCGCGCCATCAATACGGCGCTTGGAGAATAAGCGAGTTTACAGGGCAAGTGGGGAGGCGCACAGTTTCTACCACCTTTATAAAGAGATAAGGATTCCCCTTTTTCACCCACGCCTTCTTCTCCCTCTGCTCATTCATTCCCTCTCGCTTGAGCTCTAGCGCCCAAGCCCTCACCTTTCTCCACAAAGTCATTCAAGCATGTCCGGAGCAGGAGGCAAGTGGATGGCCTCTTCCGTCACGGAGGAGGACATAACGAAGCTATGAGAGGCCGGATACCTATCCGCAAACATCGCGCACAGGCTTCCGACCGAGGGGCAGATCATCCCCACCCTGAAACCTCAGGAGAGGGTAGTGTTCCTCTCTCATTTCGTCCGCGGACTGGGATTTCCCCTCCACCCATTCATCCGCGGGCTTATGTTTTACTACGGGCTCGACTTCCATGATCTAGCCCCCAACTTCATCCTCAACATCTCGGCGTTCATCGTCGTGTGCGAGGCTTTCCTCCGTATCCTGCCCCACTTTGGCCTATGGCTGAAGACCTTCAACGTGAAGCCAAAGGTGGTGGGTGGCTAGCAAGCGGAGTGCAGGGGTGCCATGGTGGGCAAGATGCCCAATGTCACTTGGCCCGAGGGCTCCTTCATGGAGACCATAAAGGGGTGGCAATTAGGGTGGTTCTACATCATCGAGCCGCGCAACGCCAACTGGGCGGCGGCCCCCGAATTTCGATCCGGCGGCCCCATGCGGCTCACCTCCTGGAAAGAGAAGGGCTTAGCCTGGGGATCCGCGGCAGAGCTGCCCGGACTTCAGAACTGTGTCCGGAATATGGTGAGCAAGAAGATCAAGCTCGTCAACATAGTATAGGTTATGCTCTTCCGCCGGATCGTTCCGTGCCAACGACGGGTTTGCAATCTGTGGGAGTTCGACCCGGCCGAACACCACACACTACGAGAGCTCTTCGGCACGATGCACGAAGACGTCTGGAAATTGTTGTTCAAGACCAAAGAGGTACCACCACCCATAACCGAAGATCGCGGACTCAGCGTCAAGCGCCCTGCCAATCCGGTAAGTTTATGTGTTTCGCAAGACGTGCTTTTCATCAGCACATATGAAGGAGGATCCTAAGCCTTTTACGATGCTTCTACAGGATTGGGTAGCAGTAGCAGAGCGGATCGACTGCCTGACTCTGTTACTAGAAGATCCGGAATCAGAGCTTCTAACGAGGATGTTGTTTCCGGCGCCCTATGAGGTGCTGGAGAAGAAGGCCAAGAAGACGGCCGCGGGGACCAGGAAAGGTCTCCGGTGCAAGGTTGTATCGGACTCATCATTCGAGGACACCGAGATGCACTCCTCCCACAAAGACGGGGAGGAGGAAGAGGAAATGCCTCCTCCCCCAATCGGGGGGAGAAGAAGAGGAAGGCCGCCCCACAGGGGGAGGCTAGAACGCTTAAGAAGGGAAGGACATCCCTTCCGGACCACTCTACCACGGCCACCTACAGCGAGAGGAGTGGTTGCCCAGGTACAAGCCCCTGGCGAAGTCATAAGTATCCATACTCCATAGTACTTTCATGTGTTTAGCTTCATTGCTTCTTATAATGCCGAACACGCATATGCAGTTCGGCCAAATCCCACATCGAGGTATCCTCTTCGGAGGAGTCCCTGGACCCGTCGGCGATGAACAGCGAGTCACTCCCGACGGCCTCCTCCCCCGGGCCTACGGACGACACTGAAGTGTTGTCCCAGAGGATGTCGGACCAGGGGGGATAGTTTTGGAGACGCCCCAAGGCAAGATCCCAGTCGCCCGACACATGGGAGGAAAGACCCCCATGGACTCTAATAATGGGGGCCGTAGTGAATTTGGCCCCTAGCCTAACACAGCTCCGGAACCCCGGTGGTTCCGAACTCAGGCAGGCAGCCCCTCGCCAAGGAGGGCAAGCCACTTGTACCAATGACCTCTGTCCATCCAGAGGCATCGCATAAGTTGCTGGAAGCGCTTCACGGCGCTTCCATTGATGACGAACACCGTACTCTTATGAGTGCGGTGATTGAGAAGGTCCGGTCCACCAAAAATGGATTGACCAAAGCCTGCGCCAGCCTCCTAACAGGCTTTGAGGTAAGTAACAAAACTGTAAGAAAATATCACATTATATACAATAGCCCCTGATACTCTGTTTGGTGTTCGGAAAGAAAAGCCAAACGGAGGGTCAAATGATATCCGTAGGAGTCTAACAGAAAATGTCATTGTGAATAAGAAGGCGTTGCTGCTAGCTGCTGCTGCTCGTACAGCGGAGGTCTCTGGACTGAGGTGGGACCTGGAGCGAGCCGAAGGAGAGCTTGGTCTCGCGAAGAGGCAGCTCGAGGAGAACAAAGGTACATGATACCCTGTTTGTATACTTAGGAATGATAATTGGTTCACGCTGACGAAAGCGTTATGAATTGTTGTAGGGGCCACGACCAAGGTGGAAACCCTGAAGAAGGCGCTAGCCGATGCCAAAGACAAAGCGGCCAAGGAACACGTCGCATGCGAGAAGCATGAGGCCCGGGTCGGCGAGGTGCAGCAAGAGCTCCAGGATGTCGTCAAGAAGTGTGAATCCTTGGAGCGTGACTCGAAGAATAAAGAGTCCGAGCTTGCCAAGGCCCTTCAGAGCGCACAAGACGCCCGAGCCGAAGCCCAGAGAGCCCTCCAGGAAGTCCAGGAAGCCCAAAATATTGCGGTGGGTAAGGCATTTGTTATGCAAAGCAAGCATGTGAAGGAAACATTCTTTTTACTTACCCGATTTCGGAGTTCTCCAAGAGCATTTGCGGATTTGCCGCGCAGCCTAGCAGACGCCACGGAGTTCTACCGAGCCGAAGAAGGGAGCTCGATGGAGAAGTTGTTCTGGTCCCAGTACCTTGGGCCAGAGCATCCGCGGCCCTTGAGCAACCAACTGAAGCAGTTAGTCGAACTGAAGGTGGCCGAACTGGCCATGAAGAACCTTATAGTCCGGTTGTGGCCAGCCGAGCCCCTGCCTAACAGTTACTTCGGACTCGTTAAGCGGCTTGTAAGTGCCTGCCCGCGACTTGGCGTCATAAAGCGGTCGGTCTGCATTGAGGGTGCGCGAATGGCGTTTGCCCATGCGAAGATGCACTGGGCCAAGATGAATGCCAAGGCGCTGATGACCGAGGGACCGCCAGAGGGCAAGGAGCACCGTCGTCCCGAGATGTATTATGATGGAGTCCTGGAGGGAGCCCGCATTGTGGCGGAGCAATGTGCGAAGGATGTAATCTTGGAATGAATACATTCATTTTATCCTATCTTGTAATATAAAACAAGTTCCCTATGCAATATGTATTGCATGTTTATTTAAAATTTTACCTTCTGTGCGGCCGCTTATAAAATCTGAGAGTTGGTCAGTCGTCGGCTTCTGCCCCCGTGTAACTAGTACCGGGGTGTTCGGGATAAATCTAAACACTCTTTATCCAAATTTCTGGTCCTTTAAGGAGGTGTTTAGCGCAGCGAACAAGGCAATCAGACTATACAGCTTTATCACCCTCACTTAGCCATAGAAGTTCTATAATTTTAAATTTCGGCGTAGCCCCTGGCATTCGGAAGACCGAACTTGGGGCGCTATACACGCCTAAATCGTACAAAGACCGATTCCTCGCCCGAAGCGGAAAAAATCTTTAAGGATCCAAAACCTCTCGAATAGAGACCAGCTCTCGCCGTATCATGACAGTCATTTTTCGGCTTTCTCTACTGAGGTGCTCGTCCGAAAGATCCGGGACACAATCGCAGTAGTTCCCCTTGTGTCACCTTAGCCGATATAGCGGAACGTAAGGCGTCAAAACATGGGAGCCGGGCAAACCCAACTATTGACCCAAGACATGATTCGGAGCTGATGCATATAGTGCTATAAGTTCGGGGTACCGCACTGTCGAAAGTGTTCGAACTTTCCTGTCGTGTTATGGGGTACACTTAAGCCCCTGGCGAACTGAGTCGTACCAACGTGTATGTGTGCAAATTGTAATAAATAAACAGTCGAGGAAAAAGATAAAGAAATGTAATAATAAGCTGACGTTGTACATTATTTTCCATTGTTGTTTTGAATAGTACGTCAAGGCGTACATGTACAAGTAGTGCGATAAGCAAAATAGGACTATTTGACATGTCCTAACCAAGAGTGGGCTGCGTACGGGTATGCAAAATAGGTATAACGATCATTATAAGAGACCACCTGAGGATTCCCTTGTACGTCAGAGCTCCTTGCCTCGTTGGTGTCTCTGTCCCATGCTGGGTCCGATAATCGGACTAATAGAAGAGCCTCCGGAAAATAGGGACTTGAAAGAAAGAAAAGGGGTGAAGGTATGCGGATCCTAGAGCGGTTGAGCCATGTTGTGGACCACATTATCGCCGTGCCTCCGCCTGTGCCCATGGTATTTTAAGTGCGTGGTTATGTACGTGTGGCACAAATTTCGCCGCTTGACTGGGATCAGGACGGAGGCCGGATTGCTAGGCGAACTCTGGTCGAGCCGGACGATCTTGTTGCAGAGTACTTCGGACTCGCTTGGCGGTGTCCGCGGGCTTTATTGCCGAACTGGAGGCCTGCCTAAGAAGGTTGCTCTGTACTTCTGCAGCGAGGGCTGTAGTATGCTCCTCCATACTGAGGGAGCGCTCTGTGTTTCCATTGACTGTTATAACCCCGTGAGGTCCTGGCATCTTGAGCTTGAGGTAGGCATAATGTGGCACCGCATTGAATCTGGCGAATGCGGTTTGTCCGAGCAGTGCGTGATAGCCACTACGGAAGGGGACGATGTCAAAGACTAACTCCTCGCTTCTGAAGTTGTCTGGAGATCCGAAGACTACTTCCAGTGTGATTGAGCCCGTGCAACAGGCCTCTACACCTGGTATGACACCTTTAAAGGTGGTTTTGGTGGGTTTGATCCTTGAGGGATCGATGCCCATTTTGCGCATTGTATCCTGATAGAGCAGGTTCAGGCTGCTGCCACCGTCCATAAGGACTCGAGTAAGGTGGAATCCGTCTATGATGGGGTCGAGTACCAACGCGGCCGAACCGCCATGACGGATACTGGTCGGGTGGTCCCTGCGATCGAAGGTGGTCGGGCAAGAGGACCATGGGTTGAACTTTGGGGCGACTGGCTCCATCGCGTAGACGTCTCTTAGAACACGCTTCTGCTCCCTCTTGGGAATATGGGTTGCGTATATCATATTTACCGTTTTTACTTGGGGAGGGAATTTCTTCTGTCCTCCTGTATTCGGTAATCGGGGCTCCTCGTCATCATCTCTATGCCTCCCCTTTTCCTTATTTTCATTCATCTTGACGGCCTACTTAAACACACAGCATCCTCTGTTGGTGTGATTGGCTGGTTTATCTGGGTGCCGTGAATTTGACATGAGCGATCGAGTATGCGGTCCAAACTGGACAGGCCCGGATTGTTTCTTTTGAATGGCTTTTTTCACTGACCGGACTTAGAGCCACTGAATCCGGCGTTGACAGCCGTGTCTTCGGCATTGTCGCCATTACTGCGACGTTCGTGCCTGTTGCGCTGGGGCTTGCCGTTGTTATCTCTGGCATCTGAGGTGCCAGGATTTCCCGATGTGATGTTGCTACGAGCCAGCCAGCTATCCTCGCCCGCACAAAAGCGGGTCATAAGTGTCGTGAGAGCTGTCATGGACTCCGACTTCTCTTGGCCGAGGTGTCGGGCAAGCCACTCATCATGGATGTTATGCTTAAAGGCCGCTAGGGCTTTGGCATTCGGACAATCGACAATTTGGTTCTTTTTGGTTAGGAACCGAGTCCAGAATTTCCTGGCTGACTCTCTGGATTGTTGGCTTATATGACTTAGGTCATTAGTATCCGGTGGCCGCACATAGGTGCCCTGGAAGTTATCTAGGAATGCGTCTTCCAGGTTCTCCCAACTTCCAATAGAGTTTGCCGGCAAGCTATTCAGCCAATGCCGAGCCGGTCCCTTGAGTTTCAGTGGGAGATACTTGATGGCATGTAAATCATCACCGCATGCCATGTGAATGTGGAGAAGGAAATCTTCTATCCATGCCGCAGGGTCTGTAGTCCCATCGTATGGCTCGATGTTAACGGGCTTAAACCCTTCTGGGAATTCATGTTCCATAACTTCGTCAGTGAAGCATAGGGGGTGTGCGGCGCCTCTATGCCGAGCTATATCACGATGCAGCTCGAATGAGTCGGGTCTATTGTATTCAGCCCGGCCGGAGTTGTATTTAGTATATTGATAACCCACAAGTATAGGGGATCGCGACAGTTTTCGATGGTAGAGTATCAACCCAAATTTATTGATTCGACACAAGGGGAGCCAAAGAATATTCTCAAGTATTAGCAGCTGAGTTGTCAATTCAACCACACCTGGAAACTTAGTATCTGCAGCAAAGTGTTTAGTAGCAAAGTAATATGATAGTGGTGGTAACGGTAACAAAAGTAAAGACAGTAAAAGTAATGTTTTTGGTATTTTGTAGTGATTGTAACAGTAGCAACGAAAAAGTAAATAAGCGTAAACCAGTATATGGAAAACTCGTAGGCACCGGATCAATGATGGATAATTATGCCGGATGTGGTTCATCATGTAGCAGTCATAACATAGGGTGACACAGAACTAGCTTCAGTTCATCAATGTAATGTAGGCATGTATTCCGAATATAGTCATACGTGCTTATGGAAAAGAACTTGCATGACATATTTCGTCCTACCCTCCCGTGGCAGCGGGGTCCTATTGGAAACTAAGGGATATTAAGGCCTCCTTTTAATAGAGAACCGGAACAAAGCATTAGCACAAAGTGAATACATGAACTCCTCAAACTATGGTCATCACCGGGGGTGGTCCCGATTATTGTCACTTCGGGGTTGCCGGATCATAACACATAGTAGGTGACTATAGACCTGCAAGATAGGATCTAGAACACACATATATTCATGAAAACATAATAGGTTCAGATCTGAAATCATGGCACTCGGGCCCTAGTGACAAGCATTAAGCATAGAAAAGTCAAAGCAACATCAATCTCAGAACATAATGGATACTAGGGATCAAACCCTAACAAAACTAACTCGATTACATGATAAATCTCATCCAACCCATCACCGTCCAGCAAGCCTACGATGGAATTACTCACGCACGGCGGTGGGCACCATGAAATTGGTGATGGAGGATGGTTGATGATGACGGCGGTGATGAATCCCCCTCTCCGGAGCCCCGAACGGACTCCAGATCACCCCTCCCGAGAGAGATTAGGGCTTGGCGGTGGCTCCGTATCGTAAAATGCGATGATTTCTTCTCTCTGATTTTTTTCTCCCCGAAAGCCAATATATGGAGTTGGAGTTGGCGTCGGAGGGCCACCAGGGGGCCCACGAGGTAGGGGGGCGCGCCCAGGGGGGACGCCCCCCACCCTCGTGAGCAGGGTGTGGGCCCCCTGGTCTTCATCTTTTGCGAGGATTTTTCTTTATTTTTTCTAAGGTGTTTCGTGGAGTTTCAGGACATTCCAAGAATCTTTATTTTCTGCACAAAAAACAACACCATGGCAGTTCTGCTGAAAACAGCGTTAGTCCGGGTTAGTTCCATTCAAATCATACATGTTAGAGTCCAAAACAAGGGAAAAAGTGTTTGGAAAAGTAGATACGACGGAGACGTATCATATATCCGGCGTGTCGGTCATCATCACGCACTAGGGCGCGCCCCCGTGATCCGTAGATCGATCTAGACTGTCCTGCTTTGTTTTCCAATATGTCTCGCAGGTCCTGCGTGTAGCCCCAGGCCTTCGTGTTTTTATTTGTTTGGCGACGGGGTGCGGGCTGGTGTTCGGGCTGATACGCCGCTTTGTCTGGGCCGCGAGGTGGCCGGTCAGCCTCGTCTTGCGCTGGTAGTGTGGGCTCTAGCGCCTCCTCCTCGAATTGGGGTAGCAACCTGCTCTTCGGGTAACTCTTGGTTGGGCACTCGAGTCCGTATTTCTCGGCTGCCAGGACCTCAGTCCATCTATCTGCTAGAAGATCTTGATCAGCTTGAAGCTGCTGCTATTTTTTCTTCAGGCTTTTTGTAGTGGCTATAAGCCGGCGCTTGAAGCGCTCCTGCTCGACGGGATCCTCAGGCACGATAAATTCTTCATCGCCGAGGCTCACCTCGTCTTCCGAGAGAGGCATATAATTGTCATCCTCTAAGTCTCCATCCATTGCCTGTTCATCCGGGCTAGCTTGCACATCCTCTCGTCCGGCTTGCTCATTGCTTTGCTGGGCAGGGTTGTTCTCGTCTTCGGCATCATCGTCTCTTGTGCCGGTATCAGTATTTTTGCTATGGCGGGGCTTAGAGCGGCGCCGATGACGCCGATGCTTAGGTTGTTTATCAAGGGGATTATCCTTCGTTGCCTTATCACCATTGCTTTCTTTAGGTGTATCCACCATATATATATATATATATATATATATATATATATATATATATCATATGATGAGGTGGTTGTCTAGCGCCCTGTAGGCGGTGGTTCCTATTCTACTCCGGCATCGTCGTCCATACCGTCGATGTCTTCGGAGTCGAAGTCGAGCATGTCGGTTAAGTTATCGACAGCAGCTACTAAGTGGGTGCTGGGTGGGTAACAAATTTCTTTGTCGTCCGCTTCCCACTCAAGCCGGATATAGTTCGGCCAAGAGTCTCCTGATAGAGAGAGAGATTTTAACGAGGTTAGCACGTCGCCCAAGGGCGAGTGCTGAAAGATATCCGCGGAGGTGAACTCCATGATCGGCGCCCAGTCTGATTCGATGGGCATGGATGCACGCGGTTCGGAGCCTATGGCCGAAGACGAGGCCGAGGGTCCGGTGACATAGGCCTCACTTGAGGCGGAGTCTGTGTTCGACTCTATCGCCGATGAGTATGCGGCCTCCGAGGCGGGGTCCATCCACCCGTACTCGGATGGCACGATCTACTCCGGACTTAGAGCCGAAGCAGCTGCAGATGTGGTCTCCTGGGCATAGTCCGATGGCAGATCTAGGTCATGCTCATCGCGACCGTGCGGTGTACCTGTCATGGGCTCGAATCCGTCGAAGATCAAGTCTCTGCGGATGTCGGCAGTGTAGTTCAGGCTTCCAAACCTGACCTGATGGCCAAGGGCGTAGCTATCGATCTGCTCCAGATGGCCAAATGATTTGGCACGCAGTGCGAAGCCGCCGAATACGAAGATCTATCTGGGGAGGAATACCTCATCTTGGATTGTATTGTTGTGGATGATTGAAGGAGCCATCAAGCCTTACCATGACGACACAGTGGAATTCTCAAAGAAAGCGCCAATGTCGGTGCCAAAACCGGCGGATCTCGGGTAAGGGGTCCCGAACTATGCGTCTAAGGCTAATGGTAACAGGAGGCGCGGGACACAATGTTTACCCAGGTTCGGGCCCTCTCTATGGAGGTAATACCCTACTTCCTGCTTGATTGATCTTGATGATATGAGTATTACAAGAGTTGATCTACCACGAGATCGTAGAGGCTAAACCCTAGAAGCTAGCCTATGATTATGATTGTTCTTGTCCAACGGACTAAACCCTCCGGTTTATATAGACACCGGAGGGGGCTAGGGTTATACAGAGTCGGTTACAGAGAAGGAGATCTACACATCCGAATTGCCAAGCTTGCCTTCCACGCAAAGGAGAGTCCCACCCGGACACGGGACGAAGTCTTCAATCTTGTATCTTCATAGTCCAAAAGTCCGGCATAAGCATATAGTCCGGCTGTCCGAGGACCCCCTAATCCAGGACTCCCTCAAATACCTCTGTTATCTTCAAGAATGCTTGGTGGCAGTATCAAAATTACCTGAAGAAAATGTACTTCACCGGCAAAGAAACTCATGAAATTCCCTTACGTTCTCCTGAGACACATTTACTGGATGATGACTGGGAACGCCTTGTTATGTACTGGTCCCGAACCAAGAATGTGGTAAGGTCTATGAGCTCATTTTCTATTTTTAAGTATTATATTCTTGTGTCTTACTGTACTCTGTTCATGTAGAACAAGTGCCAAACCCGAAGAACAACGGTTCTAATATAAGATTCCATTGCTATCATAGTTCAAAAAAGCTCTAGGCATTAATTGTGCGTTTTGCCACCGCCTTGCGCTTTACTGACCAAAGCGCATGCTTGTGCATAGTTATGCACAGATTAAGCGTAGTTATGCGCAATGCATTTTGCCAATGCCTAGAGCCTAGGCGCACTTAAGCGCTCGCTTAGGCGCGCCTTTTTTTAACTATGATTGCTTTGCTCTTGTGTCACTGTATTTACTCATACAAACTTATTTTTAAATTAAAGGATCCAATCGAAACTCCAATGGGACAGCAGGTATGTTCACGCATGTTTCTTTAACAGGTTTGCTCTTATCAATAGCTCTGTTGATTTCAATTTCAATTGTGTATACAGTTGACTTGCGTATCATGCACATTACTAGCATCACAACAGAGCCAATAGTGTTGTTGTACATGTAGACCCGTGGTACCCATCTGAAATCTTGTTATGCTGTGTAGTTTCCCACGCTTTGTATTCTTTCACTGCTGCTTTGTCTTGAACTGATATGATTTGAGCCGTCTCTCTATTTTGATTTGGAAAGACAATGCAGTGACCATAGGACATAGATATATGTTTGTTTGATGCTTTTACTATGTACTAGTACTTGGCAATAGAAGACTTGGTAGTTTAATCCTGTCCACCTTACTAATGAACTGGTTCACTGAAATGAGTTTCATATACTAGTACATGCTAAACTTGTTATGTGTCTGCTTGTTTCTTCTTTTAGAATGCTGACAGAATATTGGGGAAGAGTGCCTTATTAAGCAATGACAAAGGAAGTAATGCAGATAAGGTTCAGGATAGTGACACATCCTTGTTGGTCTCCAACAAAGCTAATAAAACAGCTAAGGAAGACTATCTTGAAGACAGCGAGACAACCCCAAAGTCCTGTCTTGGTTTAGTGTTCGAGTTACTGGCCACTACCGCTTGCAAAAGCTATTCAAACTCACTGTCTGAATCAGTTCAGTTTCTTGAGTCTCAACTATAAGCTGAAAGACATCGATCAACTGTGCTGTGACAAGAAGCGGAAGGACTGCGGAAGTCCCTGGAGCATTCAGATGCATACTTTCTGGTGCAATAGCAAGCGTTGCAGGATTTTAGCGCCAAACAGGACAAAGCTAATAAGCTTGCTAAGCTTATTGCCAGCATGGTGGATACCCAGGATAACGTTTCTTGAGCTCTTGTGAAGTTGTTTCAGTTATGCTCTTGTTTTGCTGCCGCGTTTATTTGCACTGGTGGCCAATTTTGACGGCCAGTGTATGTAATATGCTGCTTTGTTCGCTATATTTGCACTGGTGGCGAACTTTGATGCCCAGTGGATGTAATATGTGTAATAGCGGTAATAGGCTAGCGTTAATTGCTTGCTTATTTATTTCCTTATTGTCTTGTTTAGTTGTTTGCTTGTAGTCTCTGCAGGTTTTTCTGTGTTTTTCTAGTGGCCACAATAGCCTATTTTTGGTAACTAGGCCAAAATAATCATGGCAACACACGGACTGTTGTAACCATGGGCCTCCTGCGGGCCGTATGATTCATGGGCCTTCTTCGGGCTGTAGGATCCATTGGCCTTCTATACGGGCCGTAGGATCCATTGGCCTTCTATACGGGCCTTAGGATCCATGGGCCTTCTACGGGCCGTAGGGTCCACGGGCCTTCTACGGGCCGTACGATCCATGGGCCTTCTATGGGTCGTACGATCCATGGGCCTCATATGGGCCATAGGATCCATGGGCCTTCTACGGGGCATATCATTATTTCGCCAATCATCGGCCGTACTATTCATGGACCATAATGGGTCGTTAATAGGCCGTATTTGATAACTCTATGAAAACAGACCAACGGGTTTTTTTAACATGAAAACGGCCCAACGTATTGACGGTCCACAAACGGGCCGACTGTAACGACGGGCTGAATTTGGCCCACAAGCAGAAAATGATAGTAACGGGTCGTATGTAACCGAATGCTGCAAATGAGCCCAAGAATCAATGGGCACTGAGAAGGCCGAAAGATAACTTGGGCTGGAAAGGGCCCAATGGAATAACGGGCCATTAATGGGTATAAAGTGATACACTGTTCATTACGGGCCAGTTTCGCCATGGGTCGTTAATGGGCCAAGAGTTACAAAGGGCCTCATATGGGCTGAAAGAAGTCATGGGCCACACATGGGCCGGAAGTTAAAACGGGCTGGAATCATATTTGACGGCCCAAACGACGCTACTGGGCCTAATTCGGAGAGGTCGTAACGGGCCCTAGGTTAGCGGGCTGTAAATGGGCTATATGCGAACAAGCCGTTAACAGGCTTTCCATGGGCCGGGTCGACACCTTTTGACCAAGTCAAACGGGTCGGCCTTTTCATAGGAATGGGCCTCTGTTGGTTCGTGCCATGTGTTGCCGTATCATAGGCGTGTTCGGTCCAATGAGTGGATGACATCTGTTCCAACGATGAGCCGACACATGTTTCCTCCAGCCAATGATGATTTTACACGTGGAAAATCCCCATTGGTCGGGGCTGTTAACGGGTTATCGGATCCAAAACCAGACCCGATAGCTTAACGGTGTTCCGTTGCGGTGGATGCCACGTGCCGGTCACCCTTGACGAAAGCACTTCTATGACGCGTGATTTATCGTCATGGAAGTGGACACTTCCATGATGATAATTTTGGTAATGTCATGGAACACTTCTACGACAGCACAGGTATGACTATCTTGATTCTGTCATAAAATTGTCATGGATGTACATGCATGACAAAAAACGCGACCTACAGTGACAAACACGTATCATCACGGAAGTGTATTTTTTTTGTAGTGATGTTCCTCTGACTATGAGATTATGCAACTCCTGAATACTAGAGGAACACCGTGTGTGCTATCAGACGTCACAACACAACTGGGTTCTTATAAAGATGCTCTACAGGTGTCTCCGAAGGTGTTTGTTGGGTTGCCATAGATTGAGATTAGGATTTGTCACTCTGTGTATCGGAGAGGTATCTCTGGGCCCTCTCGGTAATGCTCATCACTATAAGCCTTACAAGCAATGTGACTAATGAGTTAGTTGCGGGATGAAGCATTACGCAATGAGTAAAGAGACTTGCCGGTAATGAGATTGAACTAGGTATGATGGTACCGACGATCGAATCTCGGGCAAGTAACATATCGATGACAAAGGGAACAACGTATGTTGTTGTGCGATTATTGATCGGAGATGTGTCTCGATCATGTCCACATAGTTCTCGAACCCGTAGGGTCCGCACGCTTAACGTTCAATGACGATTTGTATTATGAGTTATGTGTTTTGATGACCGAAGTTTGTTCAGAGTCCCGGATGAGATCACGGACATGATGAGGAGTCTCGAAATGGTCGAGAGGTAAAGATTGATATATTGGAAGGTGGTATTCGGACACCGGAAGGTTTCCGGAGTGTATCGGGTACAAACCGGAGTACCGGAAGGGTTACCGGAACCCCCCGGTGGAAGATATGGGCCATGGGAGGGAGGCTAACCAGCCCACAAGGGGCTGGTGCGCCCCCCACAAGGAAGGAAGTCGAATTGGACTAGGGAAAGGGGGCGCCACCCCCCTTTCCTTCTCCTACTCGCTCTCCTTCCCCCTTTCCATCTCCGTAAGAAGGAAAAAAGAGGGGGGCAAATCCTACTAGGAGTGGAGTCCTAGTAGGACTCCCCCCTCCCTTGGCACGTCCCTGGTGGCAGGCCTCCTCCTCCCTCCTTTATATACATGGACAGGGGGCACCCCAAAGGCACAACATTGTCTTAGCCGTGTGCGGTGCCCCCCTCCACCGTTTACTCCTCCGATAGTATCATCGTAGTGCTTAGGCGAAGCCCTGTGCGGATCACATCATCAACACCGTCATCACGCCGTCGTGCTGACGAAACTCTCCCTCAACCCTCTGCTGGATAAAGAGCTCGAGGGACATCATCGAGCTAAACGTGTGTTGAACTCGAAGGTGCCGTACATTCGGTACTTGGATCGGTTGGATCGTGAAGACGTTCGACTACATCAACCGCGTTAACTGACGCTTCCGCTTTCGGTCTACGAGGGTATGTGGACACAATCTCCCCCTCTCATTGCTATGCATCTCCTAGATAGATCTTGCGTGATCGTAGGAATTTTTTTTAAATTGCATGCTACGTTCCCCAACACCGGTCCCATGATCAAAATTGCAATAATAATAGAACAAACTCCCTTGTAAAGTTGTTGGTATGTAGGGCACCCGAGGATTTGGCTAGCCATGGCTTGTGTTTGTTGGTGGAGGGGGAGTAAATTTTACTTTTACCGCTTGGTAACCGCCACTAATTTGTTTAGCATGGAAGATATTGAAAACTCTCGGTCGTAACGTTGACAGGAAAGGTATACCTCCCAAAATTATATTTATCTCTTATTTAAGCTTCGAGCTCTCGCACCTGTGCAAATATCTGCTTCACTCTATGATGGGCCTATCCATTTACTTTTATGTTAGTTTACTTTCATTGTTGAGTCACCACCTTCTCAAACAAGCATCGGTCCTGAGAGCACTATTGTCATCCTCATGCATTGTGTCTAGTTAATGTCGTGTGCATCATGATTGGATCTCTTCTACCACTAATTACAATGCTTAGTCACTGCTTGAACTTTGAAGGTGCTCTGCATTTATTTTTTGCAGTCTGAGAAAGGGCTAGCGAGATACCATTATTGTCATATTATATCATGTTGTTTTGACAAAGTGTTGGAATTTGAGATATTTTATTATTGCTCGCTAGTTGATTATGCCATTGATATGAGTCATAGTTTCTAAGAGTTATCATTTGCATGGTTAGTTATAATCTTTGCTAAAAACCTGGGTATTATTTGAGCATATATATGGACACAAGAACAAAATAGTTTGTATAAGTTTTTCTTTATCACTTTCAGTTTATCAACTAAATTGCTTGAGGACAAGCAATGAGTTAAGCTTGCGGGAGTTGATAGGACTTCATTGTATGTGCTTTTTCAAACACTTTTGCTCTTGTTTTGGACTCTAATTTGCATGAGTTGCATGAAACTAACCCGGGAGACGCTATTTTAAGCAGAACTACCATGGTGTTGTTTTTGTGCGGAAATAAAAGTTCTCGGAATTGGACAAAACTTTTGGATTTTTCATGGAATATATAAAAAATACTAGAGCAAAGGCCCACTAGAGGGGGGCACCCTGTGCCCATAAGGCACCAGGGCACGCCCCAGGGGTGGGGCGTGCCTTGGTGGCTTGTGGGGCCCACGTGGCCCCGCTGATCCTAACCTCAGCAGTATAAATTCCTATTTCTCGAGAGAAAAATAAGAGAGAAAGTTTCATCGCGTTTTACGATACGAAGCCGCCACCACCTCATATTCTTCATCGGGAGGCCAGATCTGGAGTCCGTTCGGGGCTCCGGAGAGGGGGGTCTTCCGTCTTCGTCATCATCAACCATCCTCCATCACCAATTTCATGATGCTTACCGACGGGAGTGAGTAGTTTCTTCGTAGGCTTGCTGGACGGTGATGGGTTGGATGAGATTTATCATGTAACCGAGTTAGTTTTGTTAGGGCTTGATCCCTAGTATCCACTATGTTCTGAGATTGATGTTGTTATGACTTTGCTATGGTTAATGCTTGTCACTAGGGCCCGAGTGTCATGATTTCAGATCTGAACCCTTTATGTTTTGATGAATATATTTGTGTTCTTGATCCTACCATGCAAGTTATATGCACCTGCTAGGTGTTATGATCCGCATACCCCAAGGTGACAATAATTGGGATTCTTTCTGGTGATTACCGTAGTTTGAGGAGTTCATGTATTCACTATGTTTTAATGCTTTGTTTCAGTTCTCTATTAAAAGGAGGCATTAATATCCCTTAGTTTCCTTGTGGACCCCGCTGCCACGGGAGGGTAGGACAAATGATGCCATGCAAGTTCTTTTCCATAAGCATGTATGACTATATATGGAATACATGCCTACATTACATTGATGAACTGGAACTAGTTCTGTGTTGCCCTAGGTTATGACTGTTACATGATGAATGTCATCCAACAAAATCACCAATCCAATGCCTACGAGCTTTTCACATATTGTTCCTTGCTAAGTTACTATTGTTGCTACTACTATCACAATTGCTACAAAATTACTGTTTATTACTGTTACCACTGTCGTTACTATCATTGCTATCACTATCAAATTACCATACTATTGTGCTACTGATCACTCTACTGCAGATATTTAGTCTTCAGGTGTGATTGAATTGACAACTCAATTGCTAATACTTGCAAATATTTTTTGGCTCCCCTTGTGTCGAATCATTAAATTTGGGTTGAATACTCTACCATAGAAAACTATCGCGATCCCCTATACTTGTGGGTTATCATTTGCGATGGTGTCCTCTATGATGTTGGATGGAGCAGATTAAGGGGGGCGCCTTTGTTGGAACTGTTTTGGGGTGGGCAACCTCTTGATGGTGCAAGAGCTTCGTGAACTAACGAAGCAATATGCCCTAGGAGTGGTGTGCATGTTGGAGACACGGATTGATAAAACATGTGTCAAAAGTTTAGCCGCAACATTTGGATTTAATAAAAGTTTCAACATTAGTAATTCGGGAAGAAGTGGTGGAATTATTTATTTTGGAATATATAAATAGTGTTAGTTGTTTCGGTTGTTCACAGTATCGTATTGATGCTCATGTGAATGCTAAAGGTTGCGTTAGTTGTTTCGGGTAGTTCACAATATCATATTAATGCTCATGTGAATGCTCATTTTTTTGTAGGAATCATGTGGGCAGTAAGAGTTAATCTAAGGCACATTGGTTGATCCTCCGAGGACCAAACAATCACACGACGCATGACACTGTAATTTGTTAACGAGGTTTATCTTAGGGAATCGGTGTCTTAGTTAATCGCCAAGCTTGTTCGGCAAGCATTGCAAGGTTGAAAAGATGTGTGTCACGGAAGCCTAAACCAGCCATATACTCTGGCATTGTAAGGACATCCCATGACACGCATGATGCCTTCCTTTCTCCATTCCTACCCCCACGAAAACTTGGTGAGCATAGTATCAATGGTTGGCAAAGTTCTCTTGATAGGAGGAAACATGAGGTAGAGAACGTGGGTATAGCTTGTGCAACTGACTTTATCAAAACCTCATTACCGCCGCTGCTAGGCACTTCTGAATCCATTTTCGTAGAGCACACACACCCTCACAGAACACGTTGTTCACTAATGGGCCGGGCCAAATAGACACACTGTGTTACGAACCTTCGACATGATTTAGGGAAGGTTCTAGAAGATCCTGGCGGTTTTTTCCTTCTCTTTTTTTCTATTTTTCTATCTTGTTGGGTCTTTATTTCTATTTCTTTTTTCTTTTTCTTTTTTTCCTCCAAAATATTTTTAAAATTTGCAAACATTTTAAATTAACAAATATTTATGTATTTGTGAACTTTAAAAAAATATGAACCTTTTAAAATCCTTGTATTTTTTTATTTCACTAAGTTTTTTAGAAACTCAAAAGAAAAATGCTAACAACATAATAGAGCTAAGCAGCCATCGAGCAAGCACCCAATGCCGCTTAGGGGCATTTTGCCATCTAAAGCGTAAATAGGAGCACCCAGTAATTTTGCAACAATTTGGTATAAAACGCACACCCTCACGAGTCACGAAGCGATGTCTCCCAATGAGCGGGACCAACTAGACGCACTTTATGTGCCTTCCCACATGGTTTTTGGAAGATTCCGTCTTATTTTTATTTTATTTTTGCTATCATTT
The DNA here is from genome assembly GCF_018294505.1 of Triticum aestivum. Classification (NCBI taxonomy): domain Eukaryota; kingdom Viridiplantae; phylum Streptophyta; class Magnoliopsida; order Poales; family Poaceae; genus Triticum; species Triticum aestivum. Next base: position 576,756,252 of record NC_057804.1, on the reverse strand, counting down.
TTTTTGTTTTTGGTGTTTCTGTTTTTTATTTGTGAACATTTTTACAATGCACTAATAATTTTTCAGATTTACAAATATTTTTTTAATTTGTGAACGTTATTTAAAAGTCATGAATATTTTCAAATTAATGAACATTTTTTAAATTTATAAATACTTTTAAATTTGGTGAAATTTTTTTAAAAAAAATATGAAAATTATTTTACATACTTGAGTACTCTGCTTGAGTAGTTTTTTTATTTCAGGAACTGTTCAAACAATTTACTACCTTTTTAATTAATAGTTGAACAATGCTTTGTTTCACTATCTAGTTTCAAAACCCAAAAAATTCTACTAGTTAAAAAGCAGAGAAGGAGCAAGCGAGCGAGCGCCCCACTGCAAGTTTTAGGGGCATTTTGCCGCCTGAAGTGTTAAATAGGAGCACCCAACCCCTTCGGAACGCCAAAGCGGAAAGACAGGGCAGCTGCTAGCCCAGCCTTCGTTCGATGGCGCTCCACGGTGGCCCTGCCTTCGAACTGCAACGTAGGCCGGAGCAAAGATCACCCAGTCACACCTGCGTCAAATCGTCAAAGGAGGGAGGAAAAGCGAAAGCGATACGAAAACCCAACCATCCGCGCACATTTTGACGCGAAGGAATGATGCTGCTCTGCTCTGGGTTTCTTGGATCTGTTGCATCCATCCTCGGTTCCTTTTCGTTTCTCGGAGTTCGTACACTATCTGAACCTTTGGGCACATGATGCTCACATTCTCACAGCACACAGCAAGAAGAGAACACAAGAGAACAGACCAACACGCATGCCGCGATCATTGGCGGCGATCTGTAAAGATGAGCACGCTCCTTCGTGCGAGCAGGAAGACTTCCAGTTCAGCACATTAGCAGCACCGTCATGATATGATACCAGTTGCTGAAAAGTTACTCCAAGCTCTGAGAGCCTCAGCCCATTGGACGGCATTAACAAAATCAAAAGATAAGAAGTGGTAACGTGCTAGAGGTTTCGAGGAACGACTGATCAGGAAGGTCGATCCCAGTGGAGCTGACCGCGCTCGGTCATATCCGTCCATTCCAGCTGGTGCGTTACGTTTTGAGCGTCGCCATGGCGCAGACGATGCATGGGGCATGGCATGGCTGCATCCACCCGGAAAGCAGAAAGAGAAAGGGAAAAGGGAGGCCAAACCGAAAGAGATCGAAAGAAGCAAAAGGGGATCGAGGGAGACGACGGCGCCTTGCAAGTGCATGCCATGGCGGCACGCCGTGCCTGTGCGTGCAACAGGGATCGAGAGGGGGCGCATGCTTTTGATCCTGCTTCTCATGTCGCCCCCACGCGCTCGCTTTGCCGGCCGGCCTCGGCATTTTCATGATGCGCCGTGTCCCCGATCTCGGGATCACCACCGGCTGCCTCGACCCCTAGCGAGCTCTGCCCGTCGCGTAGCCATTCATGACCACGATCCACCTCCCTTCGCAATGTCTGCTCCACGCCCGTCCCTCTCGTCCTCCTTTAGCCCCCTTATCTTTTCGCTTTCTCCGATCTCGCACTTCTCCTCTCGAAGCAGTTTATGGAATGGAAGGAATCTATCTTCTCGGCTCCGTCACATGGGGCCAAGGTAGCAACAAGCTGGGGGAACTGAAATTCACACTGCAGCATAGCTTCTTGTGCAACCAATCTGTCCAGAGCCTGCCTGCTAGCTTAATTATGTTGAGCATGCATGCGCAAGCACTGAATGCTTTTCTGCGATATTTCGTAGTTGCCGACTGATGATTGAAATTCCAGGCTTAAAATTCAGTGTGAGACGGTTCGAATTGTCTTCGAATATGTTTCCCGCCGGAAACCATTTGCAGCGCATGCAGTTAAGTGCTGCATCATGTCTGCCATGGGTTCAGAGAGGCAGGGTGACTAACTTCACGGACTCTGTGCAGCAGCCACTACTCACTAGGCACAGCGCAACAAACTGCCTAGGTGCGTATGATGCCTGGTGAGAAATTCACTTTTCCACGCAAAATTCACGGCACGTGCATGCAATCCACATGAGCCCTTGGGGGCCAGAGGGGCTGCACTAACTTTGTCGCGCTCGTTCACGCTGCTTGTGTCCCTGAAACTGTCTTTTATTTATGCTGATCAAGTTCTTTTTTACAGCTAACCGAAACTGTCTTGTCCGTCTGATCGTGTGCAGCCGAGGGACCATCTCCGATGGTCTCACACACAAATCATGACCCGCTTTTACTCTGCGTGGCTCCTAAGCTCACATTAGCACGGAAGTAACAGCTTTGTTTAATTGATCGATTAGCCAGTAGCCACTAAACCTTTCCTAAACAATCGATTACTAAGCCCTACCCCTTTCACTGTGGCACTTTGGTTGTAAATGACTCGCGCGCAAAATTGCCAGACAGACAAAAGGCAATAAGGCATGCATGTATGGTGTAAATCATTTCACAGGATGGTCCAATCCAACAACAAGTGACCCGCCAGATTAATAAGATTATTCCACAAGTACTGCTAACTCACATCCAGCACTCATATCTTGTCTTGGATAAAAAACCCAGCAAAGGGTGTTTGTGCAAACTTGGCAACCAAAGAACGGTCCAGGTTTGGGGGAAAGAATTCTCGGTGACAATCATCGCAGCGGTGATCACTGTCATGTCGAATCATGGAGAGAAGGAGAGATCAGAGACGTATCTGCAATCAGGGCGTGCAGGATAAGAAAAGATCGAGGCGCTGATCCCTGGAGCAAGAAAATAGCAGAGAACTGAGTGAGTGTCCACTGCCCAATGGCAACCGGAACAGATTGACGGATGGATCGACCACCTATCTACGGTATCTCTCTAGCCGCCCACCGCACTACCGCAAATACCTGCTGCTATCGACCAAACATATATGCAATCCGCGCAGGGCAGTGCATATCCAGCGATCAATATGGCCGGCCGGTCGAAGTGGACGTGCACCGGAATCTATATATCTGCAGACATGACATAAATTCAGGTGGTTTGCTACTGTAGTGAGCAATGCACGCTTGCTTTTTCCCTCGATGGTGGAAGAAGAAGAAGAAGATGGATCCATCGGCCCAGTTGTTTCTGCGTAGGAGGAAATGGCACGCAGGAGTCGTGTCAAGTTCGATCAGGGCATTGACCTCCGGCGAAAGGCAGGAGGAAAACGTCCGGCTGAGGTGGAACTCACGCGCACGTTGTCATGGGATTATAAATTGCTTTGAGCAGTTCGTCGCAAATTCGGTTCCCTGGGATGTGATGTTGTGCAACTCTCTTGAAGGAAGCACTCGGCCATGGGAATTACTCCTGCTTTTTGTGTAGAGACCATTCGATTGCATTGCAGGCTGAGATTTTCCCTGTCAGTTCAGTTGTCACTTCCAATCATGCACTCCCAATCATAGGTGGAAACCGTGGAAATGTGCATGGCGTTCGTGCAACTCCCACTATAACAGCCAAAGAATTTTTTACCGACTTTCCCTGTCCCAAGCAGATGAGATCAAACCAAGGGCTCTGCATGCATGTTACTCCAAATTCCAACTATGGAGTTGGTTTTGGCTAGCTTTGGATTTAAGCAACAGAAAAATACCAGCGCCCGAGCAGAACCACGACAAACCGACCGACCTCCCATGGCCATGGACCACCCACCCTAACCCTAGCCAGGGCCTCGAAAGAGAGGAGCCCTAAACTAAACAAAAGCGGACACTGCATGCAGTATATGATTACCGGATCAACTCGCTCATCTGGCGACAGGGACACTTAGAAAAATTCTGTCAAGCTAACCCCGGGCCGTGCATGTGCGCGCCTTCCATTCCTCCAAACTTTCCAAGCCCTTTTCCACCAATAATCTCCCCGCCCGCCAGCCAGCGACGCCGACGCGCGCGCACACGCCCGCAATCACCACGCCGCAGGTGCACGGACGGTGCTGCCCGGGATCACGAGCAGCAGCAGAAGATCGGATAAAGAAGAGAGGCAGACGGGACGACACGATCTGCGTATGGCCGGAGCGTACCCGTGCATGTAGCGGAAGGTGCCGGGCAGGCAGAAGGCAGTGTCGATCGAGTCGAGCGCAGCTGTGCCGCGCTGTGCGCGCGCGTGCAGAAGGAGGAGTAGATCTGCGCCTCTGATGCGCCTGCCGCGGCGTTGTATGCCCGCCGGCCGGCCGACCGGAAAGGAAAGCGAGGGCTGCCGGCCCCCGGCTCGGCTCTCGACCGCGCGATCCGTCGCTCCGATGGACGACGGTTTCCTTGGGCCTGGCGCGGGGGGCAGAACGTGACGTCCCAGCACACCCTGCCTGCCGCCGCTTTTTCGCCTTGCATTGGGACGACGAAATGGCCACTAGCCCATGGAGCGCTGATGAGACGACATTGCCCTACAGACATTGCTGAGGAGGGCGCTGTTTTGTTGCTCATAGGTTTTCGACTGTTGGCCGGTCTTGTTCCTTGCTCTGAGACGGACTGCGGAATGTCTGTTCATCGGCTTGCAAAGCTGTAGCTGCAAGGTGAGCAGCGGATCTGATCGCCAACCGGAGCTGGAGCCTGATCCAAGCTCCTCTTGTTTATGCAACCGCACGAATTAGTTACTCCCACCCCCGCAAAAAAAAAAAGAATTAGTTACTCCCAGGCCGAGCTGCGGCCACATCAGTTGAATGAATGTACTCCCTCCTTCCATCTATGTATGTATTCGGTTCCACCGCCCAAGGAGAAAATGTTCAGTGTATTGGGCTGTCTGTCTGAACACCGTAACTTTGGACCCTTGTGCTGTGCACATTCAGAAGCGAACAAGCCTCCTAATCACTTGTCGGTGAATATCTCTCCTCCTTCCTCCATGTAAAACAAAAGGAGCAGACTTACAGTGAGTGTCGAGAGGCGTGCGCTCGATCGTGCAGATGGAACAAGAGAACAACCCAAGCCAGGCGCAGGGCAGGGCCGAGGCCGACCGTCGCTGTCTCCGAATCCAACAGGCCAGCCAGGGCTTGGCCAATACAGAACCGACAGGTACGCAACCATCGGGTACTACCAAACCAAACCAAACCCAACCCAAACCCCGTAACCCTATGCACGCACATACTCCAAGTGCGTGCGTGCACGATGGATCCGACCCAACCACACGTCCAATCGCACCCATCTCTGCACTTACACCCAAGAAAGAAAAGAAGAGCGATAGTGGTGTGTGTGTGTGTACCGTCCCGACGTGTGGCCATACGACAGACCGGCTGTCACTCACCCATGGCGATCAAACCAACACATCAAGGCCAGCATCGATCAACTCGATCACCAAAGGTGAAAGCCAACCTAATGCGCTTGGGGGGCCGTCCTCCAACCAAGCTACCCGTGCCCATCGTTTCCGGCCAGAGATCGATCAAGATCGAGACGGAGATGGAAGCGGGCAGGCAGGGGATGAACAGCATCCCTATCAGCCCCCGGGTCTGTCGTGTTAACCAACGGCAGCCGCTGCCCTCGGCACCCAACCCTGCCTGTGCTTCTCGACCACGGGGTCTGGACGGGCGCACGCACCGACTCGGATGGCATGGGCGCCCCTCCCTCCGTGCTGCGCGCGTCACACGCGCATCAGTAGGGGCTGGAAGCTCCGCCTGAGAGGGACGGAGGCAGCCGCCCCGTCTAGTCCATTTGTGTCCCTCTCGTGTCTCACCACTCATCGTCGTCCACCGTCGACCGGCGCAGGTGGGCATCGAGGACGGAAATTTTGGACAGGTTGCCGCCAAGTCGCGCATCGTGTTTCAAAAGCTTAGATAACGAAGTCTCGGTGTGTAGCGACGACCATCTTTCGACAGGAAAACCCTTCCCGGAATTAAAGACACGGATCGAGGTCTTACAAAACTAATTATCGTGGGTGGCGGTGCTTCCGCCCTTGCGCCCCCGCTATCATCCATCGCGCTCAGCCCCCTCGTGAACATGTCCGGGGTTGCCGTCAACCCGCACAGCAATCCGCGCATCTAACCAAGGATCCCCGCGCCTCAAAGCCACACAAACAAAAAGGGCGCGCGACCGCACCGTGCGGGTCGAGTTACACCGTGAAAATAACCCCAGTGACGATGACTAGAAACAAAAACATGCAACCAAAAACATTCCCCGGCCACCATCAAGGTCAAAATCAAAATCAATAGCAGCAATAATAAACAAGCCAAAAACATGTACCGCTCCCGGTACAGCAGGGCCCGGTGTACCGCGGCCCGCTAATTAAACCTTGATTACCGTCGGGCAGCGGCTTAATCAAGGACGGGAATCTCGTGCTTTGCAGCTCGCCACGCCCTCTTTATTCTGTACGGTGCAGCGCACTGTTGATCGCTATATATAGATTATTAAGCTGCAAAGCGCGGTTCCACGTACAGATACGTATGGCGACACACGCAGGAGGCGCGCTTTTCGCTGGGAGAGACGCCGTACCTGCACCAGCACGGCAGCACGGGGCCTGCGTTTCTCTATTTGCTTGGTTAAGGAAGGTAGTTTCTGCGACACGGAGCACGCATCGCTAGGGCGTTAGATGTGGCGCGCTCAGTTCGCCACGCGCGCATGACGTTTCGCGCCATTTGTTTGTTCGTTCAGAAGCCCGGCTTTGGTAGGAGCACTGCACAAATTTTGCACCAGCCCCGGGCAGATTAAGCAAACCTTTTCACGTAGGCATGCATGATGTGTGTGTGTGTGTGCAGGCAATGTACAGTCATTAGTAGTGGCGAAATTAGTACAACCTGGGACGTGCCAAAAGGGGGCGGATTTACATTTACTACTGGAGTGGTGTCTGGTAACCTTGTTGAATGAAAATTTGTGTTATTATGGTGCGTGGTTGGCTACAGTGATTGCACACAGCACACGTAACGCCACCGGGTGGTGACATGGATAGCATAGCTGAGAGACAGGTAGACAGAGGGTGAGCGAGGAGTGGGCCCGTCGCCATCACCCGCACGCCCAAAACCGACTGAAGCGAAGCTGGAGTAGTGGCCTCCTCCACTCCCCGTTGCCACGTCTCCCCTTCTTCCTCCCGGGCCGCCTATATCTTCCCACCGATCCCTTACCCCCTCACCCTTCTTTCCTCCAACCTTTCCATACCATCTCCTTCTTTCCACCACCCTTCGCCTCACGAGCTCACTTCCGGTGAGGAACCGTCTCACCGTGCACGGGCTTCCTCTGCCTCGCGCCACTTTCTGCACTAGAACAGCGCATTGTTGGTGTGGTTGCTGTGTCCGTGTGTTGCTGCTGGAATGGAGAGGCGCGGGGACAAGGGGATGGCGGCGCGGGCGAGGCGCCACGTCGACCAGCCGTCCTTCTCGTCGTCGCTGCTCGACGCGATATACAGGTCCATGGAGGACGAACCGGGCCACGCCGCCGGGGACGCGGCGGCGACCAAGAAGAAGCAGCAGCAGCAGCAGCAGGAGGAGGCCCTGCACTACAGCTACTACTACAGGCCGTCGCTGGCCGGGAGCTACCGTGCGCGCGCGCCGGCCCCGGGGCCGCACGCCACCACGTCCAGCTCCTCCGAGTGCTCCAGCTACGGCGGCTTCTCCTCGTCCGAGGCCGAGTCGTCCAACCACCGCCGCCTGCGCCCCATCCGCACCACCGTGCCCGACGGCCAGCCCGCGCCCGCGCCGGAGAAGAAGGCCAAGAAGCAGCCGGCGGGGGCCTCCATCCGCGCCAAGCTCAGGGACCTCCGCAAGCCGGCCTCCCCCGGCGCCCGCCTCGCGGGCTTCCTCAACACCATCTTCGCCGGCAAGCGCGCCCCGCAGACGCCGCCCTCGGCCCGGACGGCGGCGGAGTACGCGTGCTCCTCGGCGTCGTCGTACTCGCGGTCATGCCTGAGCAAGACGCCGTCGACGCGCGGGCACGCCAACCGCACCGTGCGGTTCGTGGACAGCGACCGCGAGGCGCCGGCGACGGTGCCCGGGGCTGACCGCCGGAGGGTGCCGGTGGAGCAGATGCTGCTCCGGCGCATGGAGATGGAGAGCGACGAGGAGGACGACGAGGAGAGCAGCGACGCCAGCTCCGACCTGTTCGAGCTCGAGAACTTCGCCGCCGCCGCCGTGCCGCCGGGCGCGGGGTACCGGGACGAGCTGCCGGTGTACGAGACGACGAGGGTGGTGCTGAACCGCGGCATTGGGCACGCGCACGGGCACGGCCGGAGCGCCAGAGTCGTCTGACGTCGCTCGGACGATCGGACCGCGCGCGCGGTGACTGTAAAATGCAAATTAGTTAGCGAGATGGGAGGTGGAGTAAGCGTTTTATTACGTGCTCTCTCTTTTAACCTTTGGTGTTCTCTCTGAGATTTTCTTTGGTTTTGGGGCGTGGAGTGTACTCAGATGGTACTGTAATTTCTAGCCGCAGGAGATCAATCAGTAAAATGTTGTTCCTAGTGCCATTTCTCCTTTGCCCTCTGCTTTTCTACTAGTACTAAGAAAGTCTTGAATTCCTCGTGAAGTCTTGAATGCACTGACACCGGTCCGGTTGGAAGCAAATTTCTTGGACGAAACAAATCGGGGTACTTACTACTTAAAATTAGTCGAATACATATTGGCACGGATGAGTTGGATATTGACGACGTACGTTCCCATTTCATCGGCGGCAAGCGCACCACCGTGCGTATTCTACTACTAAGTGCGGGTACGATCTGCTAGGAGGCCAGCGTGAGATGGACAGGACGCAACAGCATGTAAAGACGAGGGAGTACAAGAGGAATGAGGAGGGGATTGAAAGTTGGGAGGCGGACGGTGAGGGTGGTGGGCGAAGACGGCGACGGTGAGCGATGGATTTGACGGGGATGCACACGCTTTGTCTGCTGCCCGCTAACATGCGAGCTCCTCCTAATCATTACCGGCATCATATCCCTACGGAATCATTCCTCTTCCTTTCTTTCTTTCTCTCACTCTCTCCGGCGCGCGAGGCCGGCCGCCACAGACGTCAGCTCCAGCACACCAGTGGCGAGTTACTAGTACACTAGCAGTGATCCCAGATGATGAGTCAGATTGATCGGTCTAAGCATGACACGTCTGCTTCGCCGGTCACGCACTCCTACTAATTTGGGGGCGAATCCGGGAAACAGGGCCTCAATCCTGGCTCGCCGTACGGTCTAAATCTTGCTAATTATGGCCGGCCATCGTCCATGGATTGTTGCTGAAGCAAGAAACTTAGGTGTGTTGGAGTAGGAGCTAGGCTGATCGATCGAGGCTTTGCATCAAACATGTCGATGCAAAATCCCCAACGGCTCCAAAGAGTCTACTGGATGGTAGAGCCTACTGGATGTTGGTCAATTATTTCGGCCACAGGAAAATCGATCAGGTTAGTAGCTGCTCGTGGTTCACTTTGCGCAGGTCGACCCATATTTTTAGCCCTGATCTATGCCACTCCAGGCTCTAGATGACTAGATCAGTATGCCACTCCTGAGTCCTGACCGAGGCCCTGTTTCCCGGGTTTTTCTTCTTGCTCTCTTTGAGACGACGTACGGCCAGCGATTTCGAAAGTGTGCCTGCCGCCATTGATTGATTGCGCCGTCCTTGTGATGTTGGGTCGATCGTGCAACCTCTCTTTATGTCTGTACGACCGCCGTGCGCGTACAGGGATCCCCATGTACCGCGCACTGTCGATCCGTGTCACTCACGCATACCCTCCTGAAAAGCCCGAAAAATCAAACCTAGCCGAGTTCGAAATCAGGAGCAACACATTAACTGGCCACTGTTCGGCGGTAGAAAGAATCTGCACAAAATGCAGTGGCGCCATTAAGGAAGAAAAGTAAAGAAATCAGCAGAGCATCAAAGACACTGCTGACACTGCTCCCTCCATAACTGGATTTACCGGCACGAGTAAAAACGAAAGAAACTACTACCGTTAGCAGTGTCTGAGCAGATTGATGTGATGTGATCCACCAGCTAGCTTAAATGCGACCAAATCTCATGCCCTGCTGCTTCCGTCCGGGTCCCTCGCCAGCTGATCATATGGATCACTCTCGATCTCCAAGCGTGGTGTCACCGCAAGCAATCATCCGATAGAATTATGCTCCAAATCTTACTTTCTATCCTGCCAAAGTGCCAATGATATGAGCTAATCTCCACCGCGGAAAAGGCGAAATGCTCGCGTACGTGCCCCCATTATTCTGGTGTTTTTCTTCCTCTTTGGCCGAGTTCCTTTCACCCTTTTCTGCCCCGGCTTGTGAGTGCCGTCAGTCAAAAGGAGGGTTTAGAGCCTCCCTTGCAATGCTCTCAACTGCGAGCCGACCTCGACGAGTATTAATTTAGTTTTGCTGCTTGTTCCATCAGCTTGATTCCCATACTTTTGGAGCATGGCCGTGCTGGACTTGGCACTAAGCAATAAAATAAAAATACCATCCCATTACCATAGTACGTGGACTATACTGTTTTTCCTTCTTAAACTTGCTGTACCGAGACTGTATTTGGCTTTACTACATGCGAGCTCCACTCTTTCTTTTCTTTTTCATTTCAAAAGCGCATCTGACAGAGACAGTGCATGGGCGTATGCAGCGTTGGTTGTAATTAAGTTCAGAACACATGCTATTTTCTCCAAACAAGGAAATATATGTCCAAATAGTACTCTAGGACTAGTAGCTGCAGGACTTTGCGTGCGGCCGGAAAGGATGACAAGACCGTAGCCAGTAGACTGATGGATATGGCGTGGACGAAATCATTTCAGATGCATATGTGAAAGGATTGAAATGCGTTTTGGACCACGAGACCCAAATTATGTGTGCTGCTGGCCCATGTATCTTTGGATACTCACGAATTGTACGCGCCCAATCAGTCAGATTACGACGCGATCGGAGGACCACCGCTCAGGCAGAGCCAATCTACACGCAGGATGCACGCATGGCGTACAAGACAATCCATGCTGGCTATGTAATATATTTCCGGCCAGCCATTCAAATTGTAGTGGCTGTGTCCTGTGCGTACCTTTGTGATGATGATGCAGAGGACGAGCCGTTCCATTTTAGCTAAAGATCCGGCCGTTCAAACTGATCAAAGATCGACGATGGCGATAGCTCCAAATCTCATTTCGGCCACTTGGTTGACGGTTTTGCTGCAGGTTAAACTGCTTTCTCTACACAAAACTTGCGTAGAAATTCGTCGGAACATGATGAATTCTCTATCGCATGATGCAGCTCGAAAAACATACGTGATGTACGATCGATGTGTGGAACTGTAGACTTAATTCAGACTGAGCACACAAAAGCTGTTGATCGATCCAAATCCAAAACCATGTGCTTGGAAACATGGATGCCTAGCTCCGGCCGGCGGAGTTGATTAGGAGTAGGATTGTAGGAGTCGTCTAAACCAATGTGTGGACTATATTGGCCTATGGCTATGGACCACAGCATCATTATAGGCTGGTAATTAAGCATCCAGAAAAGATAAAGGTCTGCAGTGCACTGCACTGCACTGCATGCACACACATTCTATTCTAGTATTAATCCCCTGAAATGTACGTGTGAGACAATAAGTTTTGGGGGAACCAGCACAACCCTCTAGGGGTGGCTTATCTCATTATATATAATGGATGTGATACAATACGTACATAAGTACAGAAGCTATACATAGTCTAACACCCTCCCTCAATCTTAGCCACTTTCTAAAGAACTGAGAAGGGTAAGATTGCGCCTACAAGCCTCAAACTGTGGTAGAGGTAAAGGCTTAGTGAAGATGTCTGCAAGTTGATCCTTAGATGAGATAAACTTGATCTGGAGTTGCTTCTGTGATACACGTTCCCGTACAAAGTGATAGTCAACTTCAATGTGTTTCGTTCGGGCATGAAATACTGGATTTGCAGAAAGGTATGTAGCACCGATGTTATCACACCAAAGAATAGGAGGCTGTGGTTGAGACAAACCCAACTCCTGAAGCAAAGACTGCACCCAAATAATCTCTGCAGTAGCATTAGCCACAGCCTTGTACTCAGCTTCAGTACTGCTACGTGACACAGTAGCCTGTTTCCGAGCACTCCAGGCGATCAAATTAGGGCCAAAGAATACTGCATAACCCCCCGTGGATCGCCTGTCATCTGGGCTACCAGCCCAATCTGCATCAGAGAAGGCCGAAAGGACCCGAGAGGAAGTCGGCCGAATATGCATACCAAATGTCAGGGTGAACTGAACATAACGAAGAATGCGTTTAACAGCAGCCCAATGAGTATCTCTGGGAGCCTGAAGATACTGACAAACCCTGTTAACAGCATAAGAGATATCTGGTCTCGTGATCGTCAAGTACTGAAGTCCACCAACAATGCTCCTGTACTCTGTGGCATCCGCAGGAGACAAAAGCTCACCATCAACAGCTGTTATCTTGTCGGTAGACGACATGGGTGTGGTGGTCGGTTTGCACTTCAGCATGCCCGCTCTTTGTAACAACTCCAAGGAGTACTTCTTCTGCGTAAGGACAAGACCAGTAGCACGAGAAGTGACCTCAACTCCAAGAAAGTAGTGAAGCTTCCCAAGATCTTTGACCGCAAAATCAGCACCAAGAGAGCAGACAAGAGCATCAGCAGCATACTGAGAAGAGCTGACAAGGATAATATCATCGACATATACCAAAAGATACATAGTGACTTCTGGCTTCTGTAGAAGAAATAATGAAGTGTCAGCAGTGGACGGCACAAACCCATGAGCACGAAGGGCAGAGGCAAGGCGGGCATGCCAGGCACGAGGAGCTTGCTTCAAACCATATAGTGCTTTGGAGAGACGACAGATATAGTCAGGACGATCAGGATCAGAGAAACCAGGCGGCTGTTTCATATAAACCTCTTCCTCCAAAAATCCATGTAGAAAAGCATTCTGCACATCAAGTTGACGAAGTGACCAACCACGAGAAACAGCAATGGAGAGAAGAAGCCGAATAGTGGTAGGCTTGACGACAGGACTGAAGGTGTCCTCATAGTCAAGACCATGGCGCTGCCGAAAACCGCGAGCAACAAGTCGCGCTTTGTAACGCTCAATAGATCCATCCGAATGCTTCTTCACTTTGAATACCCATTTTGAGTCAATAACATTTACCCGTGGTGGTGGAGGAACGAGAGTCCATGTCTTGTTACGAAGGAGAGCATGAAACTCCTGCTCCATAGCCTCTCGCCAATGTGGAATGCGCAGGGCAGCCTGATATGAGCGAGGCTCAGAAGATGGATCCGCAACAGCAGCAGCCAAACAAGCAGCCAACCAAGCAACCGTACCATCCTTACGTTCCTTAGGTTTGAAAATGCCACTGCGACTGCGTGTATGTGGTCGGGACACAGGAACCACCGAGGTCGACGGAGCAGCCTGCAACGGGCTGGAGGACGGCGACGTTGACGAGTCAGCCGGTGACGAGGAGCCAGACACAATAGCCTCGGGCTCGGTCGGCGAAGAAGGCCGGCCCACCGGCGAAACCGGCAGAGCAGACGAAGCAGCTGGCGACGCCGGCGTCACAGACCGGGCCGATGGCGAGCCCGGCATAGTGGGCCGTGGCGCGGCCGGTGTCGCGGGCCGATCCGCGGATGAAGGCGACGTGAGGACGGCGTCGCGGACCCGAGCTGCAGGCGAAGACGGCGTGACGGGCCGAGCCGCGGGCGAAGACGGCGTGACAGGCCGAGCCGCTGAAGACTCGGCGGCCGCTGGCGAAGAGGGCCGAGCCGCTGGAGACTCGGCGGTCGCTGGCGTAGCGGACCGAGCAGTGGAGATGCTCGGCGCGACGGGCTCTTCGGGTGACCATGCATGGGCACGCGAATCGATGCCATGCAACATAGGGCGATCGACGTGCCCATCAGAAGGCGGCGATGATGATGGTGAATCCTCCAACAGCTCCAAACGAGCCCCACGTCCGGTTCCTGCACCATGGTTAGGTAACAGCAAAGGAGAGTATGCAACATCATCAAATTGGTCAGAAGCAACAGAGGATGAATGCAGAGATGGTGGTTCGACAGTGGACACAGGAAGTTTGGCAAAGGGAAAAACATGCTCATCAAACACGACGTCCCGAGATATATAGACACGATTAGTGGGAACATGAAGACATTTGTAACCTTTATGAAGAGAGCTATAGCCAAGAAAAACACACTTCTTAGAACGAAACTCAAGCTTGCGCTTATTATATGGACGAAGATGCGGCCAGCAAGCACACCCAAATACCTTGAAAAAGGTATAATCAGGTTGTTCATTAAGGAGAACCTCAATGGGAGTCTTCATGTTTAAAACACGAGTGGGAGTACGGTTGATGAGAAAGCATGCAGTGGTGAAAGCATCACTCCAAAACCGAAACGGAACAGATGCATGGGCCAAAAGAGTAAGACCAGCTTCAACAATATGACGATGCTTACGTTCGACTGAACCATTCTGCTGATGTGTATGTGGACATGCTAAACGATGAGCTATCCCAAGCGACTGAAAGAAGGAGTTGAGGTTGCGATACTCGCCCCCCCAGTCCGACTGGACATGAACAATTTTGTGCTTGAGAAGACGTTCAACATGTTTTTGAAACTGAACAAAAATATCAAACACATCAGATTTGCGTTTAATAAGGTAAAGCCAGGTAAAGCGACTATAAGCATCAACGAAACTGATATAGTAATTATGACCACTGACAGAAGTCTGAGCAGGACCCCATACATCTGAAAACACAAGTTCTAAAGGATGTTTCACCTCACGACTGGACTCCGAAAAAGGAAGTTGATGACTCTTCCCCTGCTGACAAGCATCACACACTGCTACATCTTTATTACTAGACAAACTAGGAAGCTCATGACGACGCAAAATATGACGGACAATAGGTGTGGCCGGGTGACCAAGACGAGCATGCCACTGTGACGGAGAGACCCGAACTCCACTGAAAACACGGGCGACGCCAGGATGCTCCAGACGGTAGAGGCCCTGGCACAACCGCCCACTAAGAAGAATGTCCCTCGTGCCCCGATCCTTAATAAAAAGATCAAAAGGGTGAAATTCACAAAGCACATTATTATCACGTGTGAGTTTAGGAACTGAAAGAAGATTACGGGTCACAGATGGAACTCGAAGAACATTGCGAAGCTGAAGACTCCTATTGGCATGTCTAGTGAGAAGAGATGCTTGACCAATATGAGAGATGTGCATACCTGCTCCATTGGCGGTGTGGATCTTGTCGGAGCCATGATAGGGTTCACGAGTGTGAAGCTTCCCCATCTCGCTGGTCAGATGCTCTGTCGCCCCAGAGTCCATGTACCAGTGTGGATCGATGGAGTAGGACTGAGTGTGTCCCTGTTGCTTCTGCGGCGCGGGACGATCAGCCATGGCGACCTGACGGGCATTGTTGCGTGTATCTTTGCCGTCATTGCCAAGACCAAGGAAGCTTCGCTGGAAGCGCTTATGACACTTGGAGGCCCAGTGCCCATCGCGGCCACAAAGCTGGCACACACGTGGACCGCCAGCCCCCGGTAAGGTCGCAGTAGGTGGGGGGGCCGAGGCGGGCGACGGTGGCAGCCCCAAGGGAGACCGGGGTGATGAAGAAGAGCGGCCACCCTTGGTGGCGGCGTTGGCCGAGAGGGAGCCAGTGCCCCTGGAGCGGCGTGTCTCGACCCGTTGCTCAGTGAGAAGGAGCCGAGAGAAAACCTCGTGTGCCAGCATGGGTGTCGAGTTGCCCCGCTCGTTGATGATCTCGACTAAGGCATCATACTCCTCATCAAGACCATTGACAATAAACGAGTTGAACTCGGAGTCGGTGAGGGGCTGTCCAATGGAGGCCAATGTGTCGGCGAGGCCCTTGACCTTGTTGTAGAACTCAGTGGCAGTGGAGTCAAGCTTCTGACACTCTCCAAGCTGACGACGGAGTGCAGAGACACGAGCCTGGGACTGCGCTGCAAAGGTTCGCTCAAGGATGGTCCAGGCCTCATGAGACGTCTTCGCGAAGACAACAAGTCCGGCAACTGCCGGCGAGAGCGACCCCTGGATGGAGGAGAGGTTCGCCTGGTCCTGCCCCGTCCAGACGCGATGGGCCGGATTGTAGACCGGACCGTGCACGCTGTCTACCAGTGCGGGTGGGCAGGGAAGCGATCCGTCGACGTAGCCTAGCAGGTAGTGACTCCCCAAGAGCGGGAGAACCTGCGCACGCCAGAAGATGTAGTTGTCGGCGGAGAGCTTGATGGTGATGAGATGACCGAAGTGAAACGGCGGCGGCGAAGACGATCCCATCGAGGGGGCTGCCTGGGGTGCAAACACCATGGAGGCAGCCGGAGGCACCGAAGCCGATGCGGGAGGAGGCGGGACCGCAGCCAGGGCGGACGCCGCAAAGCTCGCGGCCGGGTCGGACGCCGCAAGGCCCGCGGCCGGGGCGGACGCCGCCAACCCCGCCAGCGGGGCGGTGTGATCCGCTTGCGGCAGGAGCGGCGGGACGACGCCCGCGGAGTCCGCAACGGACGGCGGTGCCGCGGTGTGGACCACGAGGTCGCGCCCAAGCGAGGGCGCCGGCGGCGTGGAGTAGACGGAGCCGATGCTCCTGGTCCCGATCGGAGCCGGAACGGCGACGGCATCGAGCGGGAGGTTGAGCAGAGCCGCAAGAGAGGCCGGGAGGAACCCCGCAGCAGTGGAACCGGTGGTGGCGGCGCTCGAGATGGCGGCGGTGAAGGCGGCGGCGGCGGCGGCGGCGGTGCTGGTATTAGAGTTTGGAAGCGGAAGCGATCGTAACCTAGCGTGATACCATGTGAGACAATAAGTTTTGGGGGAACCAGCACAACCCTCTAGGGGTGGCTTATCTCATTATATATAATGGATGTGATACAATACGTACATAAATACAGAAGCTATACATAGTCTAACAGTACGTACGGCGTCATCTATCTAGTGTCTCTCAAAATGGACAGACTCCCGCAGCTATATGCAGTGCCTGTCAGCAGGCTATAACACATAGAGGGACAAAGATCTTGAGAGCTGTTGAGGAAAGCAACTCGGGCCCCTACACAAAGGCTAGCTATCACTGTATCTTACCAGTAGACTATATCTCAAAAGAAGCTTAGGCCTTATCTAGACTCTAATAATGTGATGTGAGGTACTGGAGTACGTCAGGAGATGGTAATTAAGAAAAAGAAATTTTTGGGCACTTGGAACTAAGAAAGAACATAGCAGTAGGAGTTTTAGGAGTGCTGGAAGGTGACGGCGTGATCAATTAACTAAAGATCCAGGTTTTACTTGCCCACATCAGGAGTTGACCCTTGCTTTTTAGCTTCTCCAGCCACTAATCAGGCATGATTGTTCGTTAATTAATCAGTCCTATGATAGTACTGTCCAGTAGCTCAAGCTTAATAACTCGTTGGTGATGGGGAAAGGATGCATGTTTGCTCAAAAGTAGAAGGCTAACATATTGATCCTCTAGCATAAACCTAATACTAGCTAGCTCATTCTTTTGAGTTTTGTTATCGTTATGTGGTGGGGCGGCGTGAGGTGGGTAGCATCATCTAAGCTAGAAATGCATAGAGATACAAACCTAGAACACCTAAGACAATTGTCTAATTTATCTGCAAAATTTTGCAACTAACTCTGAAGTGCCTGCTTTGTCCTGAAATCCACTAGCCTCGATCGAAAAGGATAATGAATCAAAATCACTGTGGTGTCTTAAAGCTGCTTGACCTAGGGGCTGTCAAATGTCTCAAAAGAAACCTGACTTTTGGTGAGCTTGACAAAACACACTTAAGGAGAGTGAGCAGTGATCAGATAGGCAATTATTTTCCCCATCGTTTTGTTGCACGCAGCGCGCATGAACACTAAGGTGGTCATCATTTAGTTTTCAACGGATGTGGAGGCAAAATCTATGCATGAAAAATATGTTCAAATACGATCCAACCCAACTAAAAAAATACGAATCCAACAATATGATTATTTATGACATACATTAACATTTTATTAATTAAATATATGATTAAAATTTGACACAAAATATAAAGGGACAAATAAACCAGGAGGTAGTAGCATCTAAGCTAGAAATGCATAGAGATACAAACCTAGAACACCTAAAACAATTGTCTATCTGTAAATTTATGCCACTAACTCTGATGTGCCCGCTCTGTCTTGAAATCCACTAGCCTCGAAACGGATAACGAATCAAAATTACTGTAGTTTCTTAAAGCTGCTTGACCTGCTAGGGGCTGTCAAATGTCTCAAAAGAAACCTGACTTTTGTGAGTTTGACAAAATGCACGCATGTAGCGAGTGAACAGCGATTAGATGGGCAATTATTTTTCCTGCGTCGTTTTGCTGCACGCATGCAGCGCGCGGGAACACCAGCTACGAAAGTGGTTGGCAGCAAGTTTTGAAAAGATGTGGAGGCAAATTAAGATCTGTGCATGGACCGTAGAGACTTAAATCTTCACATGGACAGTACTGTAGTTTATGTCTACACGGACGGACGGACGTGCGTGCGTGCTCACTGTTCACATGCATGCAGGCCCACGAGACGAGAGCGTGCGGGCTATGAGTATGAGCGCGGCACATGCAGAGTTTGACATTTACACTAGCCGCCGCACACTATTTTCGACTTCTTGTCAAGATCGGCGCACGCCGAGCAGACATATCGAGAGGAAAATGAACTCACAAAGAACATTTGAAAAAGGACCAGTGATGAATTATCTGCGCGGGCCGCGCGTGCGTCCGGCAGTAGCACGTACGGTAACAAGCAGCAACGAAATGTAACTGTTACCGATCGGGCGCCCAATCTCGTGAATCAGAGAGGTAAAAATAAGAGCGTGCACTGAAGAAGAAAGCCAGGTCGATCCCGCCGGTCGACGATCGATCAAAAGACGTTAGAACTTGCATGGCGGGCCGGCGGGGCACCGATCCCGAGGCACGGACCTGACAAAGACGTCCATACGCCACAGGAGTACACGCACAGGGCCCAGCCACGCATGCAGGGGAATCGTGTACAGCACAGTGTCACGCGAGTCGTGAGCCGGAAGATTGATCGATCGCCGCCGCAGCTTTCGCTCCGATCGATCAAAAGGAGCACCGCTGCACGCACACACGAGAGCCAAAGCTCGATTTGGGGGCTCGCGCGCGCCAAAGCTCTCGTCTCGTCTCGTGCGGACGGCCGGCCGGTGGTGGGATCGGCCCGATCGGATCGGATCGGATTCGATCGTGCTGCTCCCACCATCACGGCCGGTGCGGTCAGGTCCGGTCCGGTCCGATCCAGCTCGGCTTTTATTGTTGGAAGCTGCGCGACCGCGACGCAGGAACCAAGAAACAAAAGGGAAAGCTTCAAGAAAAAAAAAAGAGGGAAAGCGGCGCTCCGGCCTCAGGATGACAGGTGGGGCCTCCGCTTTGCCGCGTGCAGCGAGGATGTAGTGTGCGATAGGACCATGCATGCATGCCGGCTTGGCCGCCTCAAAAGCCTCGTGCTCGTGGGTATTCTGCGGTACGGGCTAGCGTAGTAACTTTTCTTTTCTGGCTGGAACGGATGGGTGAGAATGTTTTTCCTTTGCCTTTTCTGCTTTGAAGTATGGAGGCTTTGTTTCGTCTCGGGATGATGGCCGATCGTGGTGGCCTCTGCCACCCTGCCTGCCACGCGCGATCGCCTCCCTCCCCGCCCCACGTGCGACTACATGCAACGCAACTCGAGTGCCACGCGGGTACACAACACACGTACTCCTGGTACGTACTCACCCGTTTCATCGACTTTGGTCGTAGCGTCAGCAATGGAGTATGGAGTATGTGTGTGAATAGTGTACAACAACTAGTACTACTCTCTCGTAATTAGCTAGAGTCCTGGCTTGACAGTGCCGCATGAATGCTGCACGTACGTCTACTGCTGCTGCCTGCTGCCGCAGTGATTGCGAGCGATCCGCCCGAATCGAGCGTAGAGGTACGGGCCAGGTTCAAAAACTGCGACGTGCGCGCCCTTTTGGCCAACAGGAATCACGGGCCATGCATGCAGGTGCAGGTGCAGGTACGTACTACACGCGTTCAATGGCTGCACCGCCGCATGCATCCATCGTGCAGATTCACATCCACTAGCCGAGGTTCCCGACAGTTTTCAGATTGGCGGCCTCGAGCAGAAGGGGGGCGTAGCGTACTGCGTACATGCACAAATTGGGATCTAAATTCAAGCCACAACTTTAGAACAAAGAAAAGAACTAACAGAGATAGCGTTGAACTGTAGCATGTTCAATTGTGAACGGAACGGCATGCTACTAGCAGCCGCCTAGCTAGCACCATTCAAATACAGATTTGTGTGTTTTTTCTTGAGCTGTGTGTCAAATTGTCATATTTTCTTTTGGCGTATGTTGAATTGTACTTTATTTTGCTTTGTTGCATTGTTGAACTGGTGATGAAATTGTGCTATAAAATGGACATGCACAGATTTGCATTTTTTTTGAAGGACTAGTAATGGCTGGTGTTTCATTGATCATAAGCAGGGAGCAGTTGACAAAGTGATAAAGGTGAAGATCCGAAGATCAAGGAAAGTAAGAAGAAGAAGAAGAAAAGAACATAGTGCCCCCAGGCACAAGCCGCTAGCCTACTCTCCCGACGGGTCCCCGAAGGGGCTCTGCACTGATTTGATGCCGGCTTGTTGCCAGAGGCTTAGCCCTCTTCTGATCTCGTTGAGAATGTCTTCCACCTTGGCCTCCTTTGCCCTAAATGTGCGGTGGTTCCTCTCCTGCCATATCTGCCAAAGGGCAAGCATTCACTAGTAGAAAAAGGACCTAATATGAGACACATTAGTGCCGGTTTGGTTTTGAGCCGGCACTAATGTGTCCAATAGTACCGGTTCCAACGGCTAGCCGGCCATTCTCATTAGTACCGGTTCGTGGCGAACCTATAGTACCGGTTCGTGCCACGAACCGGTACTAAAGAGGGTGGTGGCAGGGTGTTGTCAGTCTGGGGCCCGTCCAGCACCTTTAGTACCGGTTCATAGCACGAACCGGTACTAAAGGTCGACGTACATAAACCCTTCGTTCCCCCGAGCCACTCTGTTCTTCCCCTTTCCCCTCACTTTGTTCTTCCCCCTCTCTCCTCGAGCTCCTCACAAATTTTGCCCAAAATTTGTCAAGATTTGAAGGCCCTCATCCATTCAAATGATCACAAAGGTTAGCAACTTTGTCCTTTCAACTCTCATTGCTAGATTAGCTCTTGCAATGCTTTGTATAGTGATTAATTTGGGAGGAATAATTATATTTGCTAGTATTTGATTTATATGCAATTTGAGCACAAAAATAACACTTAGTTTGCATATGTAGGTGTGGTTTACTTAGTGCCTTCTAAATCTCCGTCGTAACCACCGTCAGTCGCCCGCACCGTCCCGTCGCCGGCACCACCTTCTGGTGAGGCTCTTGTTCATGAATGTTTTACATTACCAAATTGATGTTTATGTGATTTGGATATATAGTTACTCGTATAATTATCTTACCCGTACGTTGTTTGTTATACATGGTGCCATGGTTTTGATATCCGTCCCCGTCGGCCCTCGTCCTTGTTATGATTTGGATGTGGTATATTCTCTTTTAGAACAAGTTGTTGCATTTCGTGTTTATGACAAATTATGCCCATCAAGTTGACATAGATATTTTTATCTAGGAGGTATGTGAACCGGAAATTCCAACCGACCCTATTGTCGAGAGGTTAAATTTAGTTGAAAGAGAAAACGAGTATCTGAAAGAAAAATTGAAAAGAATTGAGGGGGAGAAGATGGAATTAGAGTTGCATGTTGCCGATGTCGTCGATGATCACAAGATCAAGATGAAGAAAATGAGGTTGAAGATTAGAAAGATTAGAAAATATGCCATTGATAGTGTGGCTTGGTATCATTATGTTGTTGGATCAATTGTTACCTTAATTGCGATCTTCAACGCATTTGTTGTTGCATTTAAATTCTTTAGCTAGAGAGTTATTTGTATGTTGCATTTAATTAAGTGTTGTATATGAACTTTATGTATGAACTTTATGTATGAACTTGTATTAATTTGGTCTATTCGGTATTGTGTAATGAAGATGAGCCGACAATGGATGTATGATGACAGATGTTCTCCCGAGTTCATTAATGGCGTGCATACTTTTCTGCTTGCCGGTGAGGCAAACAAGCAGGCGGATGGTTTTATGCCTTGTCCATGTGCTGGCTGTAAGAATGGTCACAGTTACTCTACGTCAAGAACCATTCACGTCCACCTATTTGAGTCCGGTTTCATGCCCCACTATAATGTTTGGACCAAGCACGGATAAATAGGGGTTATGATGGAAGACAATGAAGAAGAAGAGGACGACGACGGCTATCCTGGCCATGGGTTCCCTGAATACGATGATACAACAATAGGGGAAGAAGCTGAGCCGGCAATGCAGAAAGAAGCTGAAGAAGAGGCATCAGATGAGCCCGCTGATGATCTAGGTCGGGCCATTGCCGATGTAAAGAGAAACTGCGCAAGTGATCTGGAGAGGACGAAGTTGCAGTGCATGTTAGAGGATCACAAGAAATTGTTGTACCCGAATTGCGAAGCTGACAAAAAAAAGTTGGGCACCACACTTGAATTGCTGCAATGGAAGGCAGAGAATGGTGTATCTGACAAGGGATTTGGAAAGTTGCTGGTAATGATAAAGAATATGCTTCCAAAGGACAACGAATTGCCCGAGAGTACTTATGAAGCAAAGAAGGCTGTCTGCCCTCTAGGGTTAGAGGTGCAAAAGATACATGCATGCCCTAATGACTGCATCCTCTATCGCGGTGAGTACGAGGATTTGAATGCTTGCCCGATATGCGGTGCATTGCGTTATAAGACCAGTCGCGATGACCTTGGTGATGTCGAGGGTGAGCGCCCCAGGAAGAAGATTCCTGCCAAGGTGATGTGGTATGCTCCTATAATACCATGGTTGAAACGTTTGTTCCAAAACAAAGAGCATGCGAAGGCGATGCGGTGGCACGCAGAAGACCATAAGAAAGACGGAAATTTGAGAGTACCCGCTGACGGTTCGCAGTGGATAAAAATTGAGAGAAAGTACTGGGAGGAGTTTGCAGGTGACCCAAGGAACGTATGGTTTGGTCTAAGCGCAGATGGCATTAATCCTTTTGGGGAGCAGAGCAGCAACCATAGCACGTGGTCTGTGACTCTATGTTTGTATAACCTTCCTCCTTGATTGTGCATGAAGAGGAAGTTCATTATGATGCCAGTGCTCATCCAAGGCCCTAAGCAACCCGGCAACGACATTGATGTGTACCTAAGGCCATTAGTTGAAAAACTCTTACAACTGTGGAATGGAACAGGTGTACGTGCGTGGGATGAGCACATGAGGGAAGAATTTGACCTAAAGGTGTTGTTGTTCGTGACCATCAATGATTGGCCTGCTCTCAGTAACCTTTCAGGACAGACAAACAAGGGATACCGCGGATGCACGCACTGTTTGGATGATACCGACAGTATATAGTTGAATAGTTGTAAGAAGAATGTGTACCTGGGACATCGTCGATTTCTTCCGAGAAGGCATCCCATAAGAAAGAAAGGCAAGCATTTCAAAGGTGAGGCGGATCACTGGACGAAGCCTCGCCACCGTACTGGTGCTGATGTACATGATATGGTCAAGGATTTAAAGGTAATCTTTGGAAAGGGTCCTGGCGGACAACCTGTTTCGAAGGACGCTGACGGACGCGCACCCATGTGGAAGAAGAAATCTATATTTTGGGACCTGCCATATTGGAAAGACCTAGAGGTCCGCTCCGCAATCGATGTGATGCACGTGACGAAGAATCTTTGCGTGACCCTGCTTGGCTTTTTGGGCGTGTATGGGAAGACAAAAGATACACCAGAGGCACGGGAGGACCAGCAACGTATGCACGGAAAAGACGACATACATCAGGGTCAGGCCAGCTACGCTCTTACCAAAGAAGAGAAGGAAATCTTCTTCGAATGCCTGCTCAGCATGAAAGTACCGTCTGGCTTCTCGTCGAATATAAAGGGAATAATAAATATGGCAGAGAAAAAGTTCCAGAACCTAAAGTCTCATGACTGCCACGTGATTATGACGCAACTCCTTCCGGTTGCATTGAGGGGGCTTCTACCGGAAAACGTTCGATTGGCCATTGTGAAGCTATGTGCATTCCTCAATGCAATCTCTCAGAAGGTAATCGATCCAGAAATCATACCAAGGTTACAGAATGATTTGGTGCAATGTCTTGTCAGTTTCGAGTTGGTGTTCCCACTATCCTTCTTCAACATCATGACGCACGTCCTAGTTCATCTTTGCGAAGAGATTAACGTTTTGGGTCCTGTATTTCTACACAATATGTTCCCCTTTGAAAGGTTCATGGGAGTCTTGAAGAAATATGTTCATAACCGTGCTAGGCCAGAAGGAAGCATCTCGAAGGGCCATGAAAATGAGGAGGTCATTGAGTTTTGTATTGACTTTATTCCTGACCTTAAGCCGATTGGTGTTCCTGAATCGCGGCATAAGGGCAGACTGGAAGGAAAAGGCACGCTAGGAGGGCATCAAATAATATGTATGGACGGGCATTCTCTCACTGAAGCACACTACACAGTTCTACAGAATTCCGCCTTGGTGGCTCCGTATATGGAGGAACACAAGAATTTTCTATAGTCCAAACACCCGGAGAAGTCTGACGACTGGATTACACGCGAACAAACGAGGACTTTCACCGGTTGGTTGCAGAAACGTGCCCTGAATGATGGCGATATTCAAAATGACCTGTACTCGCAGTCCCAGTTACCATCTTCGAATATAATGACTTTCAAAGGGTACCAGATAAATGGGAATACATTTTACATGATCGCCCAAGATAAGAAGAGCACCAACCAAAACAGTGGTGTCCGCTTTGATGCAACAACCAACACGGGAAAGGAAACATATTATGGTTACATAGAGGACATATGGGAACTTAACTATGGATCAGGTGATTTGAAGGTCCCTTTGTTTCGGTGCAAATGGGTCAATATGACACGAGGCGGGGTAACGGAAGACCCGCAGTATGGAATGACAACAGTGGATCTCAACAATCTTGCGTATGCAGACGAACCATTTGTCCTAGCCAATGATGTGGCGCAGGTTTTTTATGTGAAAGACATGTCTACTAGGCCGAGAAAAAGAAAAGATAAGGAAGCGAATGGATCATACGACGAGCCAAAGCGCCACATAGTTCTTTCAGGAAAAAGAAACATTATGGGAGTGGATGACAAGACAGACATGTCAGAAGATTATGAAAAGTTTGATGAAATTGCTCCATTCACAGTGAATATTGACCCGACCATCCAGTTAAATGATGAAGATTTTCCCTCGCTACGGCGCAAAGGGACACACGAGAAGAAAAAGTTTCACACCCAAAGATCTGGGATGTGATCGGCTTCACTATCATCACTTTCTTCTGTGTTTCACACCCAGGAGGGAATGTCTGTAATAGTTAGGGTAGTTAATTATGTGTTTTGGCATTTGAAACGCGAAGAAATTTTATGTGCAAACAAATTCTTTTTCATGCATTTACTGATTTTTTTCCAGCTAAATGACCCTGAAATTGAAAAGCATTTGAAATGAACTCAGAAAAGGTTGGAAGTTGGCATGGTATCATAATTTCATACAAATAGCATGTGCAAAAAAGTAGAGAGGGTTACGGCAAAAACTGGATACACTTCGTGTACAAAATGGACAATCTTTTTCGAAGTATCAGGGTTTCCGACGAAAACTGAAAAGTTACAAAGGCATTTCATTTTTTAAATAACCTAAGCATTACCAAACTGAATATAATGATAAAACACACTAATATTAAACATAAGAAAAAAGAATCACTGAAAAATCTTTTTCCAAAGTTAAGTTATTCACAAACTAGTGATTCACACAAATTTCAAATAATTCAAAATTTAAACTATTCAAATTTGAAAACTACCGGCACTAAGAGATCAAAGTTTGTAAATTTTTGTACCCAAAGCAAAAATATTCACAAAGAAACTCTAAATACAGCAAAAAACAACTCAAAAATAAATAAAACAAATAAAAAAGCAAAAAAAAAAGCCCGCCTACTGGGCCAAAGCGGCCTGCATACGACTAGAAACTCAACCTTTTGTTGGGCCAGGATGCAGGCCCGCAAAGGTCCAGTAGGCCCACATGGCAGCAATGAATTGGTAGGCCCAGTAGGCCTGCATAGGAGAGGAGCTCGAGAGAGCTACCGCACTGGGGCTTATAAACCAGTGCGCACTACAAGAAATCTGTTGATTCATGACGGATTTTGCATGACGTTTTTGAAATCTATCATGAATGGCCCGGTACAGCCCCGCAAGCCCGCTAAAGCCCGCCAAAGCCCACCTAACCAGGTATAAAAACCAAACCCTAAGTGCCTCCTCCTCGGCCCCCTCCTCTCTTTGTCTCTCCTTTCGTCGCAGCCCCCCACCCGATTCCCCATCTTCTCACCCACATCGCCGCCACCCACCACCACATCGCCTCCTCCCACTGCTCGTCGCCAGCCCTTTGCCTCCTCTCACCTTGCAGCTCCGGCATCTGCTAGATCCGCCGCAACCCCCACCAATCCATCTCTCACACACCCATCTCTGCCTCTCCTGCGAATCGTCGCGCCGCCACCAACATCCGCCGATTCCGGCGACATCCACCACCGTGCTGCACGCTCCACCGTGCTGCACGCTCACGAGCTCGTCTCTGACCCATCCGCCCTCCAGCCCGGCTGGATCCACCGCTCCCAGCCCCCTGCGCTCGCACTCAACCCCTAGCCCATGTCTAGGGTTTCGGCTGCGGCGGCGCGTCCGTCCCTGGCACGTCTCCAGCAGCACCACTCCGTCGTGCATCACGCCCCCTCGCGCCTCTCCGCCTCAACCTAGTTCAGTGCGCTCGGCTGTGTTGGGCTGGACGGGGGCGACCCCGACCCCCTCTTCCGCGTCTCCGGCGCAGCGGGGCGTCCTGTGGCAACCTCCTCTGTCACACGAAATGGTGTCTGACCTGCACTGCAACCACTTCATTGCTTACAAAGGTCTCCGGTGAGCACTGCGACCTCTACCTCCCTCTTCTTGACTCAGCTTGATTTTGTATCTTTCCTCTCAAGAACTGATGATTCAATATTTATAAACTTTAATCCCTCTGTTGTAGAATTTACAGTCTAGTAGCAAGTTAGGCTCATAGTCAGTAAACTGTTTGATGCTTTCCTGATTTGATTAAAATGGCTTGCAATCAGGTAGATGTAGTTTTATTTGTCCATACTTTTTTATCTGTATTCTGTGAAAGTAAACTCCAGAGTGCAAAATTGTATTTGTTGTGCATTTTGTATCTTTCCAGAACCAAAAGAGATGAATTGAACCTCTTCTTACCTCCTAATAAAAGGCAATGTGCAAAACTGTATGTGCTGTACATTTTTGTATCTTTCCAGAACCAAAAGAGATGTAGAATTGAACCTCCTCTTACTGCCTGATAAAAGGGAGTGTAGTACTGGTTCAATCACTTCAGAATGCTTCTTGATATATCAGGAAAAGCGAGTTATCCACTTCATGAATTACTGGATGTTGCTTTACATTCTACAGTAGCCTTTTTGTCTTTCTCTATTGTGGAATCAGTGTTCCTTGTCTGACATATTCTCTACTAATGTAAAGTGTATATATTAATGCAGTATTATTATGCTTGTTATGATATCTTAAGCACTGTTCCTGGCTCAGGTCTCCACTTGATCAGTGATGAAGGTTGATGATTACAACTGAACGACTGAATCAGTCCACTGGTAGAATTAAAGATAGCTGAAGAACTATGCTGGAGACAAAAGAACTTGGTGTGTCAATTCTTTAGGACCTTCATCAGCAAGGACAGTCACTACTGCATGCTCACACTACAGTACATAGTCAATCATAACTACTTTATAATAGTTTAGATATACTTCCCTGAAATGTTATGTGAACCATCGTGCTCTTCTATTCATCATTACTTCCAGCTTGGTTGTTATTTCTTGTGGTACTGGTAGAGATCAGATTGCCATAGCCCATTATATAAGTTCTAGGTTTGATTGATTTCCTCTACCAATTCTAAATATAATAATCAAAATTTGCATTTGTTTAATGCAGGATCTGTTATCAAAATCGAGAGTTAGTGGTACAAGTTTATTAAATCATGTTAAGTGCAGTGTAACTTTGAAAGTGTCTCCACCTTGAACATTTCATTTATTCTTGTTTTCTCCACCAGTAATAGGTACTATTTATAATCTGCTTCCTCAATTCCGAAATAATTCAATTTGATCTAGTTTATAAGAAGCTATATCAACATCTACACCACATATTTAGTTTCATTAGATTCATTGTAAAATACATTTTTGTAAAAAAGAGGTCACTTGGCTGTTCTTGATACTGTAGTATACCTATTATGTCTGTTCTCACACGTAGATAGGTGTATTTGTTTACATAAGAAAAATGACACCAAGTTAGTTCAGGATCATGGTTTAGGAAAAAAAGTGTGCACTATGGTAGAAAGAAGTACAGTTTTGTTGCAAGTAGTTTTCTAGAAACAATAACTTATCTTGTTCCCCTATCCCTTTATTATTTGTCAACACCCCTCTGAACTTTGAGATTATAATTTTTCAAAGGTACCTATAGTTGCACAACAAGGTGGAGCTCCTCAGCACTTTGGCATGGGTAAGCTCCTATGCCCTTCAGGATGATTTGAACTATTTGACACTAGGGTACTCGTGATTAGTCATCGATGTTGTGTTGCTGCAATGAAACAATATTGTTGATTAATGAAAGACAAGGAATCCTGGCATAACTCTTTAAGTATATAGGCCTCACGAGTGAGGTTGAGGTTCAAACCACGTGAAATAAAAATGATGGCTTAGATGATAATAACTACTATTTATGTTGTTGTAATCAGCTTGCCATTTGGTAACAGAAGCATATTGTTTGTTACAGGTTTACTTGGTGGTCAGAGCCAAAAAGGAAGTTGGAGGTGTAGGCATGAACTTGATGATTAAGAGGGTCTGTACAATCTTGTATATTTGTTGATGTAATCTGGTGTAATTATTCCTGAGGGCATGTGATCTGGTTGGATGTATTATTGGCCACATTTTAAAAAGGCTTTACTCAGTGAAATAATTGAATAGAAATTTGTGAAATGCTTTAAATTATGGGCCTATTCAATAGAAATTAATTGTTTTCTAAAAGCTTGTTTGACTATGTATAATGGGTGGTGTTGTAACTCGTTGGATGGAAATCATGGTTGGACTAAAATAAATGGTCTAAACTATCAAAATAAAAATGCGGATGCCACGTCACATCCACGCTGGTGCCATGTAGATGCCACGTCAAGCCCTTTTTGTACAACGTCATCTCAATCCATGACGGACTAATCTGTCATAGAGGACCGGGCCTGGGCGGGCCTAGGGACTGATCGGTGACGGCCAGGATCCGTCATGGTGGTACAGTTGTAAAATTATGACGCGATATACATGACGGATTATAAATCCGTCACGGACAACCCTCCCTGACGGTTTTGCACTATTCCATGACAGACTGTATCCGTCATGGATTAACAAGATTCTTGTAGTGGCGGTAGCCCTTCGACTAGCGAGGTGGGACTAAACTTGCCGCACCGCACTGCGCCAGCGCACCCCCTTTAGTACCGGGTGGTGGCACCAACCGGTACTAAAGGGAGGGCCTTTAGTACCGGTTGGAGCCACCACCCGGTACTAAAGGGGGTGAACTTCCCGCCGCTTGGCCTGGCCAAAACAGACCTTTAGTACCGGTTGGTGGCTCCAACCGGTACTAAAGGTCCATCCTATATATACAACACTTGAAAAAATTTCAGTTTCCCTCTGTTCTTCCCTCTATTTCCTCCCTCCGTCACGCCGCCCTGCCCCGATCGTCGCCGCCCCCGCCCCTCGTCGCCGACCCTGGCCGTCCCCGCCCCTCGTCGCTGCCCCCGTCGACGTCGCCACCCTGGCCGTCCCCGTCCCCGTCGTCCCCTTCGTCCCCGTCGCCGCACCCTGCCCTGCCCCGTCGTCGCCGCCCCGGCCCGTCGCCCCGGCCGCCCCGCCCCGTCCCGTCGCCCCGTCGTCGCCGCCCCGTCCCGTCGCCCCGTCGTCGCCTCACCGGTGAGCTCGCCCCGGCCGCCAATGTCCACACACACACACACAGTACTACACACACACACACACACACTACACACACACACATTTAGTTATAGAAATGTTAGAAATTATTCTGTTTTTTAGTTATATAAATATTAGAAATGTTAGTTTTATAGAAATGTTATAAATATTTTCTGTTTTTTAGTTATAGAAATATTTATAGAAATGTTAGCAATTTTTCTGTTTTTTAGTTATATAAATATTAGAATTGTCATGGAAATGTTAGTTATATAATCATGAAATTTTAGAATTAGTTTTAGTTAGATGAATTAGATTAATGTCAAATTGTTAGAATTTGCATATATATAGAATTTTAGTTATCACAATCCAATCATTTAAAAAATGTTACTTTTTGCGGGCATATAGTATTTGTTCTCGACGATATGCCCAGCCCGCATCCTCGCCGTCGACCCGTTCGCGATGACGTCATGCTTCAGGGGACCCATGTCCGGGACTGGGCTCCGCCGGGCTGGCACTGGGAGGTGCTACCTGGAGGGGCGCGCCGCTTGGTGAGGAACCCGACCTCGGGTCCCGTCGTCGACCCTGATCTTCTTTGGTGGCGTTCGCGTGGGCCACATTCGGTGCAGAGGCAGCCGGCCCCGCCGGAGGTGATGCGTCGCCGTGTCAGGGAGGAAGATGAGCACGTCCATCGCTACATGGCTGCTATGGACGACATGAGGTTCTCCACTACTTGGCGGGTTCTTTGGGCAGATGACCGGAGATATGATCCTGTGATGGTTCCTTCTCTTTGGGTGTGCACCGCCCGCGCCCAGGAACCGCGAGTGGCGCCCTAGATTCTTCTATAGTACTCGATCTTTATTAGGTACCTAGCCAGTGATGTATTCGATATATAGTATTCGAGACGATGTATTCGAGATTATATATATTAGGACGATGATGTATTCGAGATTATATATTCGAGAGGATGTATTCGAGATTCAGATTTTCCTTATTGATTAATTGCATCCATGCATTGTAATTTGAATACTAAATTGTTTTATATTTCTTCTGTATTATTAGTAAAGTAAAAGCTATGGCGGACAATACCGGCAGAGAGAGAGAAGAGGAATTGTTCGACATCATACGCAACCCTCACAGGCTAGATGATCTGAATGAAGCAGATGACGGCTCCCAATATCTTAACAATACCGGAGAGGATGATGAAAAGATATTCGATCTCGACGACCGGGCTGATGAAGTCATGAACTATGATATGATTATGACATAGACAATGTTTGTGATGACACAGACAATGCTGATCTTCAAATAACAAACACTACCGGTGAGGTATATTTATATAAGCATGCATCATGGTGATCATCACATGTTTTTTTATTGAAGATATATTAACGAATCGATCTTTCTTCTTTCAGCCCCCCGGATCGAGCAAATCTGCTTCTACAGACAGCAAGACAAAGCGAGGCCCGGGAAGATTGTTGAAGGATGGTGTAAAGTACCACATCGAATTCATCAAACCTAGTGGCGAACCCCTCACGCCTAAGAACATTGCGAACAAGTGGACTCGTCAGTGCGGAGCTCTTGTGAAGGACAAACTCCCGATCTCCATTCAAGAATGGAAAGAGCCAAAGACTAAACGTCCAGGTGTTACTTGGGTCGATGGCAGAGCCAAAGAAGACCTGGTGAAATCTCTGATGGAACATTTTGCCCTACCAGATCATTTCACTAAAGCAGATGTGGACAAAGTCAAGGCTGCTGCTCTTAAGAAGATGGCAATTGCATTCAACACCCACAAGAAAACTGTATGGGCCAACTACCTTACTAATGAAAGGAAGACTCCAGATTTCAAGGGAACACTGGAGAAGCAAAGAGAACATTGGGACGATTTCGTGACCTTCAAGGATTCAGAAATATCTAAGGAACAGTCGATGAAAAACAAGGCAAATGCCGCAAGAAAGACGCAGTTCCATAGGCTGGGTCCAGGTGGCTACGCGGTGGCATTGCCTAAGTGGGATAAGTCTGAGCAAGAGATGGAGGATGCAGGGGTCACTCCGGTTACCCGGCACTGGCCCCCAGGTGCAGAACTTGGTTCTATGCGCATGGGGGGGCGTTGGACCCGAAGACAGGCCTGGTTTCGAAGAAGACAAGTCTAAAAGGAGCCGAACAAAAGATAATTGATGCAATAGAAGAAGCTCGAGCGGGGGTGTTCATGCCCAACAGAGAGAACGACAAGCTACGCGCGCCTTGGGAAATCCTGAACACCCGGGAAGAACACGAGGCATGGGTGTTATTCCCTGGTATGAGGGCTTTTCGGACTGGAATGACGACTACAGGTCCCGTGCAAGAAAGAAGATGGAGGAGGAGAAGAAGAGGAAGCTGGAGGAGGAGCAGAGGAAGCAGGACACAGAACGTCTTCAAGGCCTAGAAGCAAGGCACGCGGACCTGGCACTCAAATTCCAGTAGCAGCAGCAGCAGATCGACTCACTTAGCCAGGAAAGGGGGTCTCAGCAGCGGCATCAGCAAGCGGATGATCGTCCAGCATTGGATAGCATCGTCCCATCCATGCCGAGAAGCATCGTTGGTTTTGCCCCGGGCGACACACTGCTGGATACATACCCTATGGATGACATCATAGAGAACACTAACTGTGAGCTACACTCCAAAATGAAGAACATATCCATGAAGGTGGCGGACGGCGTTGCTTTTCCAGTTACCCCCGAAGCAACCTACCATTGCATCCCGATTCCAGAGGGCTATGCTCGTGTCATGGTTGATGAAGTGGTGGACCCATATTCGGGGCTAATGCTTGACATTCCTGGAGGTGAAGACGAGCGTACACTCGGAGAGGCCATACATCGTATCATCCTATGGAGAAAGGATTGCATAATCTTTCGAAGTCCACCGACACCGCGTCGTCCGCCGACTCCTCGAAGTCCGCCATCGAGTCAGCAGACTCCCGCTCCTCCAAGTCCACGAACGCGTGAGACGACTCCTCCTCGAAGTCCGCCACCTCCTCCAAGTCCCCGAACGCATGAGCTGACTCCTCCGGTTTCAAGCCCGGCACAGCGTCATGCCACTTCTCCGGTTGCAAGTCTGGCACCGTGTCATGCCACACCTCCTTCTTCAAGTCCGGCACATCGTCAGGCCACTTCTCCTGGTCCAACTCCATGCCAGCCATCTCCGTCATCTCAGCAATCGTAGAAGAGACATCCCGCAGCTTTGGTGCGTAGCGGCACGAGTCGAGGTAGTTCAGGAAGTACAGGCGAAGGCAAGCGATATAAATATGGTCCAAGCCTCGCTCCTCTTCCTCAGAGGCCTTACGACATGACTAAGGAGCAAAACACAGCCATAGTGCAAGCCCAAGTGGACGCCCATTTTGGACCGAAACCGGCACCGCCGCCAAAGGAGAAAGTGCCTGAGAAAGTAATTGACCACTTCATTCGTATGGCTAGAGAACCAGCTCCCAAGCCTGTTGACTCGGACTATGAGCGCCAAATCAGGAAGGCACATCGAGCACGACTACAGAAGGAAGCGAGCTCAAGCTCGAGCCAACAAGCAGCTGGCAAAAAATGCGGGAAAACCGTTCCCCAGTTGGGAGAATAGGCGGCGCAAGCGATCCCCCCGCTTGTTGTGCCAACAACACATGGGAGGAGTAGTACGCACGCCAAATATTATTGTGGGCAAACCGTTAGCGTTCCCCAGCATGGCGATGTGGTAATAACAGAGGATCATATAATGCAGGCTCAAATGCTCAATATCTCTGTTGGACAACTCCTCGAAATCGATCCCATGCCTACGCTTAAAGAATCGTAAAAAGCATGGCAATATGTCCGGGGCAAACCTTTGGTCCATCCAGACAAGGTCAAGGACCTCCCAACGAGAATGTATCAATTGCATCAATGGTACATGAACATTACCAAGATTTCCAATCGAGAGTCCCTCATGGTGAATGTCAAGCATGAGCATTATTACCATGACAAAGCTCTGGCCATTGAGTATCCAGAACTATTTCAGTTATTTAATCAAGACGCACTCGACAAGTCTATCGTCAGTTGCTATTGTCTGTAAGTGATTTCTTTCTGTAATTTAAGTCTCAAGCTAGTTATGTAGTGATAATTTTGATCAATCATTACATGTAATTATCCTCACTATATTCTTTTTCTGTGGTATTATATGCAGGATGAAGATGTATGAAATGAAAAAAGCTGGACGCTATGGCGTTGAGTTCATTGACCCAAATACCATTAATCAGGACATATGGAAGATTGAACATTGTAAAGCTGCTGTAAAGGAAAGCATGCTAGAGTTCTTGAAGCGCCTCAATACCTTCAATGATATACTACTTCCTTACAACTTCCCGTGAGTCACATTGTCTTGTACTACAAATTCTATTTTTGCTTACTAGCTAGCTAGATGTTAATAATTAAGTGTATACGGTTTATGGTAGTTGATTAATTTTATGCACATGCCCGCTTAATTAAGACATGCAAACATGTGCGTATGCAGTTGGCACTGGGTCTTGATAGACATTAAAGTTGAGGAAGGAAAAGTTGAATTACTGGACTCACTAACTAAAGAAGATAAAGACTACACCATCGTGAAGGGGATAGTCAACAGGTAATTTCAATCATTATTAACTATTAGTTCCTGATATGAACTATTTAATAACTCCTTTATTAATTTTCTTTACCGGCGGGCAGGGCATGGGCAAAGTTCATCGCGCTGACTCCAGGAGAATGGCCAAAAAATTGTTTTGGCATCGACCCAAGGTAAGTAATTAAGTAGTACTAGCTAGCTACCATCTCTTTAATTCTTGTTTCAATATCATTAATTAATTATTATGCTTGATTAATCATTATCTGATTCAATTCCATTCTTGTAAAGGCCCTGAGGCAGGCGAAAGGGAATAATCTGTGTGCATACTACGTTTGCGAGAACATTCGCATGATGACGTGCGAAAGGAGCAGATCTAATAGACAGGACTTGGTACGTTTTTGTCAGAACACTATTCACACCATTATCGATATCTAGTCACACAACTAACACACATGCATATTGATCTCCTTCTTAACAGTTCAGATCGATGCGGGATAAGCTCCTACCATCGGACCGCATACAAGCACTTCAAGAGGAAATAGCCGGATTTTTGCTCGACCAGGTCATAAATCCGAAAGGAGAATACTATTACCCGCTACCGCCCCCATGAACCACTTGTCATCGTGCTCCGAAGGCACCAAGGCAACATGTAGTAGAAATTGTATATGTATATACATGTGTATATGTGTGAATAGTTAATGGTGTTGGCTGTGAGACATTCGATGATATTATATATATATATATATATATGCGGTTCTACGTATGAGAAAATCTATTTAATATATATATGCATAACGTGTACAATTTGTAGTATCGTGAAATACCAGCAAACAAAAAAGAATTAAATGGAAAATAAAGCCAAATTGAAAACACAAAATTAAAGCAAAAATTAAAAAAAACACCCAAACATTTAGTACCGGTTGGTGTTACCAACCGGTACTAATGCCCTCCACGCAAACGGGTTTGGCTCGTGCCACGTGGTGGCACTTTAGCGCCGGTTCGTGACGAACCGGTACTAAAGGCCGGGGACCTTTAGTCCCCACTCTTTAGTGCCGGTTGGCGAACCGTCACTAAAGCCCGTTACGAACCGGCACTAAAGGCCGGTTCTGCACTAGTGATTGCAAGAGACTTGATCGCTTTCCTGTGAGCAGGCGGCGATGCATCTGACATGGCTTTGAACCTGTCCAAGGAGCTTGTGTTGCCAATCCATGATTCCTGTCTTAGCGCGCGGCAATGCGTCCATGTTGCAATTGAATTCCAGATTTGCATTGATTTGATGATTTGAATGTGAGGAATGTGGTTGTCCGGGAGGACAAGTGTGGAGCCGTCTTGGTGTTGTCCTGGAATGTGCCTGCAGACGTTTAGGGGGCAAGATTTTCCCAGTCTCGACCTCCACGTAGCTACCGATGCTGCATGTTCGAACACGAAATGTTTTTCTATTGGATGAGTTGGGTTGAGAAGTCGGAAACAGGTGACGCGTGAGGTTTCCCATTGAATTGTTTGTTGGAACTAGCGAATTTTTTTCTCGGACCGGTGAGAATTTTGCTACGACTAGCGACGGCGAGCCCCTTTTTTTGGTTCTGAAATCAAGGTTTTTTTCTGTGACCAACGAGATTTTTTGCTGGGTCGGAGATGGCGGAAGTTGCGTCCGTCAATAGGGAAAGCTACAACCAGCAACGAAAAAAGCTTCAACCGTCTAGGGTATCAATAACCAACAACAGAAAAAACTTCAACCAGGGAGATGACGAATTCTGCTACGGCAGGGGTTTGCTGGTGAGATTACAGCGATGACAGCGACGAAGGATGCAAGTGACTGGTGCTACCAGAGGGTTAGGGAGGGGGGGCGCTATAATCAGGAGATGGCGGAGGTTGCGTCCATCAATGGGTAAAACTACAACCAGCAACGGAAAAAGCTTCATCCGTCTACGGGTAACAATAACATTAGTAGAAAAAGGGTCTAATGTGAAACTCATTAGTCCCGGTTTACAATTGAACCGGCACTAATGTGACCATTAGTACCGGTTCCAACGGCCAGGCGGGCGGCGCTCATTAGTACCGGTTCGTGGCGAACCATTAGTACCGGTTCGTGCCACGAACCGGTACTAAAGAGGTGGTGGCCTTTAGTACGGGTTGGTGGCTTCAACCGGTACTAAAGGGGGGGGGGTCTTTAGTACGGGTTGGTGGCTCCAACCGGTACTAAAGACCCCCCCCCCTTTAGTACCGGTTGGAGCCACCAACCAGTACTAAAGGTGGTGCGCTGCCACCCGCAGTGCACAATATTTAGTCCCACCTCGCTAGTTGAGAGGAGTTCGCACCGGTTTATAAGTCCCGCCGTGGCTATCGTGTCGAGCTCCTCTCTAAGCAGGCCTTTGTGGGCCTATTGCAAGTCTTCTGCCCTATGGGGCCTACTGGGCCGTACGGGCCTGCATCCTGGCCCAACTAGAGATTGGGTTTCTAGTTGTATGCAGGCCGTGCCGGCCCAGTAGGTGGGCTGTTTTTTGCTTTATTTCAAAAATAAAAATAAAAAAATCCTCACCAACCGGGACTAAAGGTCCCCCAGACCAAGGTGCGCTTCGTGCCACGTGGTGGGCCTTTGGTCCCGGTTCATGTTGAACCGGGACTAAGGGGGGGGGGGGGCTTTAGTCCCCACTCTTTAGTGCCGGTTCCAAAACCGATACTAAAGGTCCTTACGAACCGGTACTAAAAGTCGTTTTTCTACTAGTGTAACCAGCAGCATAAAAAACTTCAACCAGGGAGATGGCAGATTCTGCTACAGCAGGGGCTTCCTAGTTGTAGTGACGTCGATGGCGAGGGATGCAAGCGACTGGTGCTAGCAGAGGTTGGCGAGGGGGGGGGGGAGGTTGTGGTGGTGTTTGCGATCCTGCGACGGAGACAATTTGCGAGCGCACTTGTCGAAGTAAGCATGGCGAGGAAAGGGGAAGATCGTGGGGGAGTGCATGAATGAACCCAGGTACATATGGACCCACTTCGGAAAACACATTTCTATATGCTAAAAAGATCTGAAAAAGGTTACACAGGTACGTCTTCAAGTTCTATGTCCATGCATAAAGTTTCACGAAAAATAACCTTTTTGTGGTCTGTGCAGAAAAGACAAAAATTGTGTCATGACACGTTGTTTAGAAGCATGTCATTTTTGCGGAGACAAAACGAAAAGAATTTTTTCATAAAACTTTATGCCACGCACACAAATTTACGAACACGTATGCATGAAATTTTCTTTTGAATTTTTTGACATTCTCAAATGTGCTTAAAATGCATTTTTTTGAAAAGTGGGTGCGTATGTCAATTCATGCAAAAATATTACCCGAACAGACTTGATTTGGCCGAACGGGAAGTTGGAAGATGCATT
Organism: Triticum aestivum; assembly: GCF_018294505.1. Taxonomy (NCBI): domain Eukaryota; kingdom Viridiplantae; phylum Streptophyta; class Magnoliopsida; order Poales; family Poaceae; genus Triticum; species Triticum aestivum. The sequence goes on along the minus strand of NC_057804.1, from coordinate 576,718,324 downwards.
TTTCACAGGTAACGCATCATCATCTTGGACTGCTATCTCTCATGGCCTCGACCTACTGAAAAAAGGCTTGATTTGGAGGGTGGGGAACGGGCAGAGCATTAGGATTTGGCGGGATAGCTGGATCCCAAGGCCGTTCTCTTAGAACATCTCCAGCCGTTGGCCCTCCAAGGGGCGCCTAAAATCGCCGCCTGGAGGTGACCCGGCGCAAAAAATGGGTCTGGGGCGAGTTGGTCCCCAGCCGCCGCCCCAGGCGCGTTAAAAAAATAAAAATGTACAGTAAATTTAGGCAAAGTTCGGCTAAACACGGCATTTTTTGGCAAACTTGAGCATATATTAGACATGTTCACGGATTTTCATTACATACATAGCAAATATATAAACTAATCTAAAAAAAACTGGCTGAACGCCGAGTAGTTGCCATCGTCGCCGTCATCGTCGGCCTTCTCCTCCTTGACTTGGGCGCCCCTGCTGGAGCCCTCTCCGGCTGGTGGCGGCGGCGGCGCGTCGCCGTCGTCGTCGCTGTCGTCGATGATGACGACTCCTCCTTCGTCGCGGCCTCGGCGTCGCTGCGCGAAGCGTCGCAGGGCGGCGCACTGGCGCTCCCTCGCCATCTTCAGGGAGTCCTGGCGTGCCCATTTAAGGGCCGCGTCGTCGTCGAGCTCAGCCTCGCCGTGCTCCGTTTTCACGGCGGGGAGACCCGGCTCCGTCTTCACCGGCGCGAGCCCCGACCCCGTCTTCGCCGGCGCGAGCCCTGGCTCCATCTTCGGCTTGACGAAGCGCGGAGGAGGAGCCGACGAGGAGGCACGCCGGCCGCCCTCGCTGATGACGATGCCGGCGCTGCGAGTGCGCCGGCCGAGCGGCCTCTCCGCCACGGGCTCGGCCTTGACGTCGAGCAGCGTCGAAATGCCGGAGGAGTGGGAGGAAGAGCGCGACGAGGAAGAAGAGGAGGAGGAGCCGAACCTCCTTGGCGCCCATTGCCTGTCGCGTCGGCGGTGCGCCGGGACGGCCGCCCTCGCCGGGGGGTACGCCAACGGTGGGTTGTTGCCGCCCTCGAGGTGCGTCAGCACGCCCTCAAGTGTGCGGCCGGGGGCGCCCCACCACAGGTGGCGCCCCTCGCTGTTCTTCAGGCCGCTGACCACCGGCGCACCGTTGGTGGGTGCCAGCCGCTGCTGCTGGCGGCGCTCGAAGTATGCCGCCCAAGCCGCGTGGTTGTAGGCGGCGTACTGGGGGAGGGAGAGCTCGGCGTCGGTGAGGAAGGCACGCACGATCTCGACCTCGTAGGCGAAGTAGGAGGGTTTGGCCACGGCGTCGGGCAACGAGAGAATGGGCACTCCCCCGTTGCTGAGCCTCCAGCCCGTCGGCCCGGCGCGCATGTCCGACGGCGCCGGGATGTTCGCCTGGAACAGGAGCCACGACTCCTGTTCGCGGAGCGAACGACGGCCGAAGCCATTGGCCGCCGCCTCGTCTCCAGGGAAACGCTCGGCAATCGGGAAAGGGGAGGGAGATGGAGGGGCTGGGCAGCGGCTCACGGGAGAGGGAGGGCTGCGGGAGAGGAGCTCGACGGCGGCGCTCGGGAGAGGTAGCGCTCATCAGAGGCGAGCGAGGCTATATATAGCCACGCCGCGTCCGTGTGTACGCGTCCGAGGGAGGGGAGGCGTCGGCGCGCCGCCCCGTGATGCGTCGCCCGTGAGGAATCAATGACAAAGCTGACCGGTGGCGGCCTTGCCATTGATTCCCCGCGGGAAACTGAGGCGTTGGGAGAAGACGAGGCGGTGTCGCTGATGCGGCTGGCCCGCAGCTCTTTCGCGCCAAAAACGATTTGCACGGCGCCCCCGAGCACCCCCCCCCCCCCGGCGCGCCGGGTTCGGGTTGGGTTCACCGGCGCCAATTTCGGCTCGAGCCGCCGAAAACTGGGCCTTTGGGCACGCGACTGGGCCGATTTTTTAACGCCGGCGACCAAAAGTCGCCTTGAGGACCTTGTTGGGGGCGCGGCTGGAGATACTCTTACAAACCATTCTCCCTACAAGGTCACAATCGGGTGGGCTTTGTCAGCTCCTAAACATTAATGGTTTGTGGAATGTTAATCTAGTGGAGTCTATTTTTCTGCCATGTGATTCCTCTGAAATATTAAAACCGAGGGCCTCACCGAGACAGGGGGATGATATACTTGCTTGGGGCCTGGTAGGCTGGGCGTACTTTCAGTAAAGTCTACTTACGACTTGGCTTTTGATGAATTAACTAGAGGAAATGCACAAGCTTCCAGCGCTACTACTGATGGTCGTCGAGCATGTTGGAAGATGATATGGGGAGCTTTTTTTTTAGGGAGAGACCGTAGTTCTACGGTATTATATATTAATATAAAGTAAAGAGTACATAAAAAAAAGAGTGCAGATACAAATTTAACCAATGCCTATCTTGGGAAACATTATGTATATGATGAAGGAGCTTAGAAATGTGCTTCAATCCAATCTGAAAAGGCTTGCTTGTGTTTCAGCTTGATCTTATGTTGAAGAAGAACTAAATCTTTGTTGAGAAGCACTTTCCATGTCATGACACTGGGGGTGATACATCTGAAGATCTTGCCATTCCTCTGCATCCAAATTTGCCAGCATGCCATGATGATGAAGTTAAGGCTGACCTCCTTGGGAAGTTGATTCAGAGCTAACAGAGTCTCATTGAGCACACTCGTGTCTCTGCGTTTGAGTGGGATAATCATGTCCCAGCATCGCAATGCAAAGGGACAGTCCCAAAAAAAGGTGCATTGCAGTTTCTTCCACTTGATCAGTATAGAGCTCACACTTATAGGAAGGGAGATGGAAAGATTTTCTGTGAATTAGCCCTCTTGTGTTTACTCGATCGTGCAGTAACAACCAGAAGAAGATTTTATATCTTAGCATGACAGCAGCAGACCATATCTTCCTGAAGACTGGGTGAGCCTCCTCTCCTTGAATGAGAAAGTTATAAGCTTTTGAAGGAGAGAAAGAAGCCGAGTTCCAAATGTATTTCCACTGATCAGCATTCTCTCGGAGATTGGATTGTTCTAGACAGGCTCTTGCTTGGTGAAATTGTGCAAAAGCCAGATTGGATAGCGGCAGATGAAAGAGTTCTTGGAAGGAGCTTGATTCTGAGGCTTCTTTGATGGACAGTAAATCATCTTTGGCAAAGGAGAACAAGTGAGGGAATTGAAATTTGAGGGCAACAGGGCCCCATCTATCATGCCAAAACATTACTGAGTGTCCTTGTCCCACAGTGCAGAGGGCCATGTCTTTGTAAGTAGGGAGGAGTTTAATGATGGATTTCCACCAAAAAGAGCCAACAGGCTTGTTGGTTGGGGCTCTGTGCTCATAGTAGGTGTCCCAAATCAAGTTGACCCAAGGAAGAGCAGCCTTATTCATGAATTTGTGAAGGTTTTTTAGAAGGAGAGCTTTGTTGTGGGTAGCTATATCCAGGACCCCCAATCCACCTTGTTCTTTTGGCTTGCAGACTGTGGTCCAAGCAATGAGTGCAGGACCAGTACCTTCCTGACCATATTTCCTCCAAAAACAATGTCTGATGTAAGAATATACTTGGTCCATCACTGTGACAGGTAGATGTAAAGAGCACATGAAGAAGGTTGGCAGGCTGGTGAAAACACTCTTAATTAGAGAAAGCTTTTCTCCTGTTGAAAGCAAGGTAGAGCAACCAGTGAGTCTTCTTTCAATTCTCTGCATCATGGGGAAGAAATCATCCACTTTTGGCTTCTTTGTGCCTAGGGGTAGGCCCAAATAGGGAAAAGGAAAAGAGCCCATAGTGCAACCCAAAATAGCAGCCAGTTGAGTCAGTTTATCTTGCCCCACATTGATTGGATACATGGCAGATTTTGAGAAATTGATCCTTAGGCCAGTGAAAGCAGAGAAGTGCAATAACAGGTTTTTGATTTGTTGCAACTGAGTTGGACAAGCTTGCAGAATGACAAGAGTATCATCAACATATTGGATGACAGGGAAATCCTTGGTGTTATCTAGAGGGGAAAAGATCAGTCTCTGCTTCAGTGCCTCATTGAGGATAGATTGTAAGATATCTGCAGCCAGAACAAAAATCAGAGGAGAAACTGGGTCCCCTTGTCTGGCACCTTTTTTGCACCAAAATTTCTTTCCTGGGACTCCATTAAGTAGAATAGCAGAAGTACCAGAGGAAAAAATCATGTCCATCCAGTGCATCCATCTGGGACCAAAACCTTTAGCCAACATTATGCTTCTCAGAGTCTGATGTTCAATCATGTCAAAATCTTTTTCAAAATCTAACTTTAGAATGATAGTTTCTTTCCTTGACTGGTTACATTGATGTAGATATTCATATGCCCATGCCAGACAGTCTTGGATAGATCTTTCTTTGAGAAAACCACACTGATTTTTGTGAACAAGCTTCAGAATAATTTTTTGCAGTTTGTTGGCCAACAACTTTGTGATAATCTTAATGGAGCAATTAAGGAGTGAAATAGGTCTGAAATTATTAGCCTCAATAGGAGCATCTTTTTGGGAATTAGAGTAATGAAAGAGGAATTGATGCTCTGCAGATCTACCTCACCCTTAAAGAAATCCTCAATCAACTGGTAGAAGTCATTAGCAATGATATCCCAGCAAGCTTTAACAAAACTGCTGTTGAAGCCATCAGGCCCAGGTGCTTTATCAGAAGGGAGATCCTTAATGACTGCATCAATCTCAGCTTTAGTAAAAGGAGCTTCTAGCCAGTGAAGATCATCAAAATTTTCAACCAAATCTTCTAAGTTAAGCAAATTAAAGATGGGCATAGAAGTCTCGAGCCTTTGTTTAAACGCTCTCCAAAGAATGTCTGCTTTTGCATGGTGCTCAGAGTGAACATTGCCAAACTCATCTTTAAGAGAAGCAATGTGGTTATGTCTGAACTTTATAGTGGCCTTCACTTTGAGAAATTTAGAATTTGTTTCCCCCTTGGTGATCCATCTTATAGTGGCTCTCTGTTTCCAATATGCTTGTTGTGCAGCTAAAATTTTCAGCAAGTGTTCCTTGAGCAAATCTCTGAAGTCCCATTCAAGTGGGGCAAGGACCCTAAATTCTTCCAGAGTATCAAGGAGTAAAATCACATCATTGGTGTTTTGGATAAGAGAAGCAAGTTTAGATTTATTCTTGGACCAGATCTTCAACCCTTTTCTAAGTCTCTTAAATTTAGCAGTGAGCCTTTGAGCACTATCTTTGCCCTGAACATCTTGGTTCCAAATCTGCTGAACTGTATCTTTAAAATCATGATGATTAAGCCAGTAATTTTCAAATCTGAAGATTGTGGATTTAGGAATATCTGTCCCTACTTTAGTGGCATAAGGGCAGTGATATGAAATTGGTTTTGCTAGAGGGATGGCCAGGGTGTTAGGGTATTGGAGAGTCCAGGATTCGGAGGAGAACACCCAATCCAGCTTTTCCAAAAGAGGAGCTTGTTGCATATTACTCCAGGTGAAATTTCTCCCCTTAAGTGGAATTTCCACAAGTGCTTGGGAACTAATAGCCTCATTGAAGGAAAGCATATCTTGCACATTGCCCCCTGTTCTATTTCTGTTTGAGGGATATCTTATGAAATTAAAATCCCCAACCACCAACCAGTCTGTGGTATCTGTCATATCAATGTTTCTGATCCACTGAATGAAATCCTCTCTAGCCTCTCCTTGACAGGGAGCATAAACATTAGTGAGAACCCAAGATGCACTAGAGAGAGTGGAAGTCAGTTGAACTGAGATAGAGAAATCATTTTGAAACAGAGGGTTGCCCTAAAAAATGTTGCCATTCCATCCAATGAAAAGACCTCCTGATGCACCCACAAAAGGGAGAAAAACAAACTTATTTATTCTCCTAGGAAAAAAGTGTCTGATGTATTGGCTGTCAAAGGATTCTCTCTTAGTTTCTTGTAAACAGATGACATCACAGTTGGATTCAGCAATTTTGTTGGCTATGACTAACCACTTGGCAGGATCATTAATGCCTCTTACATTCCAATTGAGAATGTTCCAAATTCTATTATGCATGGGAAAAATCAAGGATTGTGCACTTGTAAAAATCACAGAAAAAGCTCAAATATTCTGGCAACATCCATGACACCACAGAAACTAGGTTCAGGCAAGCATTACAAACTGAAACTGAAGGTCCAGGACATATAAAGTGCATCATTATTACAAAATATGATTAGTCTTTCTACTAGTATCTTGCAGATACTGAAATCCAACTATGCTTCTCCTCAGTTCCTGGTCCTTTCCTCTGGGACCTCTTTGTGGGCTCCACTGCAGCTTTCTGCTTCTTGGCCTTCTTCTGCACAACAGCAGGAGGGCCATTAAATTCTTGAGTTTTGCAAAAGGAGGAGCTCAAGTTTCTGACCACTTTATTAGCAATGATAGGAGGATCAGCACTACAAGGCAAACAATTCCTATCCAGACAAAGATTTCTCTTGTAACCTTTATTAATCAATTGCAATCTTTCATTCCTCCTTACCTCAGACTCTGCCAAGGGTAACTTTTCCCTCCTCTTCCTGTTAGCATGCACTACAGATGTACTTGAAGGTTGCACCTCCACAGTTGCAGAGGATTTCTTTTCTTGAGGAGTGGAAAAAACCAGCTTGGGCGCTTCCTCAACTGCTTCCAGAACCTGCATCTTGCATGCAGAGGCCTGGGCAGAAGAACACTTGTCAGGAATGACAAAAGGCTTAAAGAGATTACTACCCGAACCTTCCAGAATATATGTCCAAATTTGTGAAGATAGCAGTGACTTTGCCTACTCAAATTTCTCAGGGGAGAGCAAAGCAAGGGAAAGAAAGTTTGTCCATTCAATGGGTACCTGAACCACTTTGTCTGTGTCTAAGGAAGGTGCAAAGTGAGTATTCCAGATAGATGCTCCTTCCTTACCTAAGATTTGTGAATCAGTCAAATCAGGCAGCATCTTTTGAAAAACTGGATCAGCTACATCAAACAGAAATTGCATTGCTCCAACTGTGATATTATTCTGTATTCCTTGATAGATAGGGAGAGGGAAACCAGGAGGAGCAGAAGGAGTAGTACCTTGATCCTTTTGGTAGTAAATTGGGATCTTGACCAGGTTAGATAATTCTTGCAAAGCCACAACTTTGTTCAACACAGAAGTAGAATGCTGCTCCAGAATCTGCTCCTGCTGAGCATCAAAAGGTACCAATGTTGCAGGCTGAGCATGTTCAAGTAAGTGAAGACCAGTCTGGGAGTCATGAGCTTCTGTAGAATCAGCAGCTGGCAAGGCAGGATTGTTGACATTATCAATAGCATGGAGATCAAGTTGGCTAGTGTCAGGCCTCAACAAAGCAACAAGTTGAAGCTCTGAGACCTCAACCTCCTGAGCTAGAGAAGAAAAGGTGTTTGGAATTGCAACATCTGAAGGAGCCACTGCAACATCTACATTTTCAATTGCAACATGGACTTGTGGAGCAATTGCAACATCAACATTCACATGTTGTTCATCAAAAAAATCTTGTATATGTTGAACTAAAACTGGCACATGATCTCTTACTTCTTCAGCAATAGGATCAAAAGGAATATCCTGAACCTGCACAACCAGGTTCAAATCTGGGAGATTCAACTGTAAAGGGGCCAGCAGATCTGCTATAACATTGGCAGGACCATTAGTGAAAAATTCTGCAGAACTAGCAGCATTGTTCAGAGATAAAGTTATGTCACTCTCCTCAGGATCCTGTTGCAGCAGCTGACTTTCTTCATTGACTGGTGCAAGTAAATCATTAAGCTCAAGGAATTCCCCTGCATGAAGCTCTTGGTCTATAAGTTGTTCCTCATTTGGCATGGCCCAATGGCCCCAACCAGCATATTCCACATACATAGCATCCTGCTCCTCCTCTTGGATGTTATTATTCTGCTGATTGCCTGCAACTTGATTGTGGTTATGAACATCCAAAAAAGGACCAATAACCATATTTTGATTTGGGTGATGGTGTTCTTCATCAGGCCTGGGATGTGGATTCCCATCAACAGGAATATGATCTTCTTCTGGAGGGCCCTCTCCAACAGGACTGTCATGAATAATGACCACATGACAGGTCCAGGATTCCCCTTCCTTCTTGTCAGAAGAGACCACAATGCTGGCAGGTATCTCTTTGAGGGCATCAACATAAAATTTAATTAAAACTGCTGCATCAGAAGATTTAACCCTATCCCAGACAGACATCTTCCCAAAGCTTCTCACAAAATTAGCTAACTCTTGAATACAACGAAGATCCGCAGGAAAACCCACAAGCAGAAGACATACCTCCCTGTCTAGGTGAATTTTTTTCCAATTAAGTCCTTGGTTATGCTTCTGGAGCACGTAGTGAATATCATCATGCCTATGAGGACCACTGTCAACAAGCAGATCTCTCTCTGCCACACTATTGAAGCGAACAAAGGCTTGGCCAAAAGGACAAGGGGTGATAGACTTGAAACCCACACGCTTGATTTGGGAGAGAAAATCCCCTAAAACATCTCTGACATTGACAAAAGGTACCTCATCGAGGGGCATCGGGAGAATAGTGACGATCGCCAGGTCTTCATTAGCTACCGAGAAATCGCCATAGACCACACGAGCGCGAGCCGGACGATCAGCCACTTCAATCACAGAGAAACCTCGCGGCACAAATGGCGTAGGGTCGAAGGGGAAAGTCGCCATTGGAGCGAGAGCAGAGTTTTGGACGGCGGTGGCGAGAATGGGCTGAGGATTTGTTGCAGGCAGAGTGAGGGTAGGTGATATTCTGGGTGGAGGAGGAATAGAGCCTTGGTCACTGAGAGGTGGGGCTCTAGCGGCACTGGTCATCTCCAACCTTGGAAAGGCGCGCTGATTAAGGTTTGCAGCCAAATTTGCCTCGGGGGTGACTCTAACATTGGAAGCCGTAGCGTTAACCCAGATTTAGAGAAAAAACAGGACGCAGAGATGTTGCCCAGTCTTTTGCAGGCCCGGCAGTGAATGCGGTTAGAGCAGGCGGGCCGCAGGTGGTCCGAAGCGAGACACCGAACACAGAAAATGCGGCCTTGGGCCGGCTGACTAGAATTAGAAGAAGGCCCCTTAGACAACGCAGGTCCATTAATTCGAATTTGCGTCGATCCCGCCCGCCCTAAAGGAGTATTATTGGGCGAAGTTAATGCTGCCGAAACTGAAGTTGGACCCAAAGAACTCCGAATAGCTGCCGAAACAAAAAATCTAGGTTCTTGAGCAACTTCAGCATATGATCTGCGGTTGTTGTTGCGATTAACCATTGTCCATTCCTAATTGGCTGTGCGAAGATAATTTGTGTATGCAATCCGAAGATCCGGATCCCCCGCACACCAGAGGAGAAAATCCATGGACAACAAATGATCCGAGATATTGCCACCGCAAACAATTTCAAAAACAACAGCACATGAAGAAACACAGAACTTGAAATTCCAGCCTTCAATATGTGAGACTTTGAAATCCGAAGCAGAGCCACCAAAAAAAGCTTGGAGGATGAGACCCACGGAGTCTCTATTCAGAGTGAGCTTAGATCGAGAAAACTTTACCACAAGGAAGAACCTGTCCGGCGATGACGTAGCAATAGGATTGACTGAAACACCACACTGATTCTTGATGTAGGATTCAAAAGCCCTTCCAGCGGCAAAATTCAGATCGGAGAGCGTCATGATCGCAATCGCCCAAAGCAGACCAAACGGGAGGAGTGGCCGCCGTGTCCGAAGTGGACCACGGCGCGGGAGGTGGCCGGCGCGGCCGGAGTGGCCTACGGCGCGGGAGCTGGCCGCCGCGGCCGGAGCGGCCAACGACGGTGGCCTAGGCGGGGGAGACGCTAGGCGGGGGACCAATATGGGGGAGCTTTGTCCCGCCATCTATCATATGTTGGAAGATGATAGGTCTGTTTATGCTTCGTTGGTTGCAGATCAAACATTTGACTTGTGTTACTCATATTGGTCCTAGTCAGAATGTGGCCAGTTATTTTTTAGCAAAATTTGCTAGAACTGAACATAGAACTGTGGTCTGGTTGGGTTCAGGCCCCCCATACATCGTTAATCTTTGTAAGGGGAACTGTATGATGGGCCATGAGTAATACAAGTTTTCTACCCGGAAAAAAATGTCAAATCGTGCAGGGGGTGCCGTCTCAGAGATCGTGCGCTAACACTGCGGGTGCGATCGATCGGGGGCTGGAGGCTGTCGACGGGCGCCTAGCACTAACAAAGGGGGGACTGACTGTTTTTGGCGCACGTACGTACGTACGATCCTTGTGATGCATTGATGGGGAACTGAAGGTGCATCACATCATGCTACACCATCGCGGCCGGCCTGCCGCTACCTGCAGCAGGAGGCCGATCGCACGGAGCGAGACAGCGGTGGTAGGGGCCGGCCAGGCCAGCCATGGAGCAGTAAAAGAAGCAGGCGGCGCAGCCTCCCACGCGACCGACGAAGATGCCGCAGTGAACACGGGGCAGCCATTCAGGCAATGGTGGTGGTGGGTCGACCGAGCTGTGCGATGGTGATAGTTTTGGGCGTTATTACGGCTGGGCTTGCATTGCCGTGGCTCAAACGAGAATCACAGCTGAAACCACCAAAATTCAGTACTAACTGGTTCTACGACACGATTAACACCCGCAAGCACGAAGCAGGACCAGTGGTGGTGTGGTGACGAACCACTGATGCATCCGGGGAGCTCGATCGTCTCCTTGGGTCCACGCCGCGCCATGCATCGATCTCATCTTCCGGCTGGCCACACTTTTTCTTCGATCGACGCGCTGTGGCAGCAGGAGCAGTAGCGATGGCATTGGAGAAGTGGATTTGAAAGTTGAAACCCCGCGAACTCGCATTTTCTAATTAATGGAAGGCGTGATGGGCGCATAAATGGGCTCACATCTCCGGACACGAAATGCTGGCCGGCCTTCTTCGGCTCGCCATGCCTCCTCTGCTGTCTCAGTGTTTCACGGCCTGCCCGCCTGGCGCCTGCACCGGCAGCGGTACCGTCTTCAGAAGCCATGTTCCTGTTCGAGCAGGCTGCAGCGTGGCCAGGAAACAGGGGGCACCTCCTTCCTGCTTGATCATTTATGCTTACCACAGTGCCCACAGGCTGGCCTGCCACATTACTCATTTATAGCAGCCACGGACGTAAGGCCCAAAGCAAGCCGAAAACATGGGGTACATCTTCCGTGCCTCCCATGTTCTTCAACTCACCCCACTCATGTAATGTAACCCTGCATTATTATATAAGGCTAAAAAGAGAAGTAACCCAGTTTTCGATTTTTGTTCCCGCCAAGGGGTTTGATTATTTCGCAACTCAGGCAATTGTACATGTTACATGTCTCTTATTGGTTTTGTCCCCTTTTCACACATCATGTGCCAGGAGTGCAAATTACAGATGAAGATGTGGCACATACATCTCACGAATCAAAGCATATGAGCCTGCCTTCTCAATCAGCGATTCTTGCTTCATGGATCATGCCTACCCGAGCAATTCAGGCAGTCTACTTGGAACCCGACCCCTGGACATCTACCAGCTGATAAAGATCTCCACGCCGTTGATGTCGCAGAGGAAGAAATTGCCTGAACAAAAAGATGTTGGCCAGGCGATTAGATCAGGCTGAGAATAAACACCATGAAAAAGCTTAAGATTCAATCATTCTGCTTACCTCCTCTGCTCAATCAATGAATAATCAATCTCAGCTATTATAGTTGCTTCGTCATGCTCAGTTGTGTCGATCACCTCACCAAACTGGAAAATAAAATGCCAACAGTTAAGCGCACCGCATACCATCACTGAAATAGAGTTTTCAGAGTGCTGAGCATATGAAATGGCATGACTCAAGGCCAAGTCTCTACAGCAATAACATAGTATTCCTTGCATTAGTGCTGAGTTTAACTTCCAGGTCTGGACTCCGGAGCACAAAAGATCAGGAGGCTCCTGGCAAACTACCGAAGAACTGGCATCTTAAAATCAGTAATCAACTCACCGGTCCAACAAGAGTGGAATGTCCCCAAGCAACATAGCTTGAACTAGTATCTCGAGCTGGAGCACAGGTTGCCACAAAAAGCTGACAGAATAATGATTGTTACTACTTGAAAGAGAAAAATTGGAAGCGGAATGATGAGTTTCTGTACAGAAAAATGGAGGGCAGCACAGCAGTGTTCCTCATACCTGGTTGTCAGCAGCCCTGGCATCATAAAGATATATTCAGAACAGAAGCAGAGAAGATGTAATGAAAAATAAATAGGAAAGATGCTTCAGATAGTACTCCTAGAGAAATTTTGATAGAAGCATTAATCTTTTGACTACATCTAAGCTTAATTTAGAAGTATCTTATCATCGATAGAAGTACAACATATTCAACCTCATTATGTATCTGCTGCATTTCATCTCTAGGTTCAAAATTCAGAAGATACATACCTTGCCCGTTGAAGCAACTCCCAGTGCAATGGCCCAGTAGTCATGTTGAAAGCACCAGGATAGCATAGCAAATGAGCACCTGCAGTCAACGAGAGAGCATTATTATATTTTGTATGATCAAGAGTGAAGTTGCACGTATTATGTTATTAGCAACTAAAAATCTAGAGGTTGCAAGCTATTCTGGGCTCGGTCCCAGTGTCAAGCAACACGAGTACTGCAGCATGTGAAAAGTACATACAGTTAATAGCAGCAACTCTCAACTCATTTTAGTCGAAAGGTTATCTATTGAGCTGCATCCATGACATAAACTCATAACTTTTGGACCAAAGATATTTCCACCAGACTTTAACTAGAAAGGCAAACAAAGCACGTATATCTCATAAAACTTGAGTCAATCATGCTAGCTGCATAGTTTTAAGATTCCCTTTTTAGACAGGTTCTTCGCTGTCAAAACATTCATCTATATAAGCACAGGATTCAGGGATTGTATCTATTATTGATTAAGAAAGAAAAAATAAACAAATTATCTAGTCTACCTCCCTTTTCACCAGGCAAACAGAATGGAGAAAGATCCTCCTACCAGCAGACCCTTAACCAACCAGGCCCATAGTACAAGTAAATATCGGAAATCAAATTATATTTTGCTATGAGTTTCTGAGAGCAAATAATGTGATCCATTATGCACATACACAGTAAGTTAGCAGCTGCTACAAATCAAATGAAGTGTGCATTAAAGCAATCCTAGATGTATTTTGTGATTATAACACCAAAAAATTACAAACAGATAAATCATGTGTACTGTAAAAATAGGATGTGAGAAATTTAGACCTCTTGCAGCATACAGCATTGCCAATTCCTGGAAACGAATGTCATAGCAAATGCCTATACCAATTCGGCCTACATCTGAAAATAATTGACATTATATTAGATTTTGTATGCAACAAAATAAATTAGTTGTGCTGTATCCAGAAACTAAAGCAGAACAAAGATGACCGAATTCAACTAGCTACAACAAATTACAGAAGAAATCTAGGAAGCAGAACTGAACGAACAATGGTTACTGAAAGCTTAAATAACATATCCGAAGGAGATTCTTAGAGCCAAGAAACATGGGAAGTCCATATGGAAAGGTATGGCTTTAAAAATATCAACATCAATCATAAACATGTTCTGTTTGTAAAACTTAATTCATAAGACCCAGACAAAAAGTTACGGATACGTCGAAGATCTTGTGGTTTGAGAGCTACCTAATCCTAGTGTGGTTTATTACAGCAGAGTAATAAGACAAACCTGTGTCAACAACAGTAAGATCCTGCCCAGCAGTAAGGGTTTTTGATTCCTGGAATGTAATCTTTCCTGGAATATCAATGTCAAAGAGATGGACCTGCATTCATGAAAAGTTCCATTGCTGTGACATAAAAAACAAGAAGGAACCACCTTAGGAATAATATTGTTTAGTGTGGAAGAAACAAAATGCCACGAGGTGTAAATTAACTAATCAAATGTTGTAGATAAGGGAAGTTCACTAATTATCTTGCGTAAATCAGTAAATTTATAAAATATGTGCTTCTCTTGTGACTTTGCAAGAACATTATGTTTCACATTCGTCAGAAGAGAATCACAGTACTACATGGAAACGTCATGATTGATGTACTAGACGTTCTGAGCATGTCAGTAATAGTATTCAAAAACTGTGGTTTTTCAAACATAGTCCATCCGGTTGGCGTTGTCGTGTGTCACTATGACATACTCAATTTCTGTGTCTTCACTCTTCAGTTATTATATAAACAAACTACTTAACGGAAATAAGTTTCCATACATACCTTTCTATGTTTACCCTTAAGCTTGCCATCTGAACCAAAGACGCAGCATGTATTGTACAAGCTGTTACCAGAACGTTCTGATATGGATCCACCAACAAGAGTAATTTGCAAGCTGCGAGCAACATCAGACATCATTGAAAATGAAGGAGCTGCATCGCCACCAGCCTCAATGTCCTCAGCATACTCCGGAAAGCTGTCATTTGAATATGGACCATTCCATATCTCCTATACACATAAAAACACGAAAATGCAACAGGTGAAAGGTAATAAAAAAGCAAAAGTGAATTTCTTACCAAATGATCTGATAAGAGAAAGCGGACTAAATTATCAATCAAAATCAGATGCGGCCTAGTGAATGCATGTTAAATCATGAAGCACAAGATGTGGAAATGATATCATGGTTCAAAAGTCAAAGCCTGTTCGAGAAGAAAAATGAGAAACTGAAGTACCGAACTATATTTACAAAGTTAGTGAAACTTGTCCTAATTAACTATAATAGGCTGAGAAAGAAGGTAAGTATTGGGCAAGCTACACAGAAGTGAGTGGTGCCAAAACCTATTATAATGTTGTATTATCTTCTGACAATTGGAAAAAGAAAATAACGGCATTATACCACAAATTTACAATTTGGCTCATGGCCAAACGGATGCTAAGTGCCCGGGCCTCAATAGTCAATACCACAATGTTGGTGCTTAGTAACTCAAGAACTGTCGGACTACAAACACTGTAACACGTGGCATAGTGGGCCTGTATCCTAGTACAGTCTAACTTTGAGAGCACATCTCAATATCACAGCTGATTTTTTTACGAGATGCAGTTTTCACTCCTTTCATTGCGTTAAGAAGGGGAACAGTTTTCACTGCTTTTATTGACATATCAGAAGTAAACATGCACATGATATGATTCAGTGATATGATCCTCCCCCCCCCCCTCGGTGCATATACTCACGCTTGAATCTTATACAATCACCAGTCAGTCAAGGCAATGATGCTACAGTAGTATGCTTCTACCCATAAATTCCCGCGGAATCACGACGCGATCACTCAGCAGTCAATCCTCAACGGCCCTGTCACCCGAGAGGAAATTGGTACTGACAGAGCTGGTCACTGTCATCCGAGAGGAAACTGGTACTGACAGAGCTGGCAATAACAGGGCTTCGTTCGTAGGCACTCACCGGGAGGAGCACGAGCTTGGCGCCGTCGGCCGCGGCGGACTCGATGGCGGCGCGGGCGCGCGCGATGTTGCGAGCCTTGTCCGCCGTCACAGAGAGCTGGCACAGCGCCACCTTGAACTGCGCCCACAGAACCCAAACCCTCTTCAGATCAAACCCCGACCCGAAACAAAACCACAGCAATCAGCTCGAACCGGGGAGGGAGGGTGACCTTGGAGAGTGGCGGGGCCGGGGGCTCGACGGCGGGGGGCGAGCGTGCGGCCTCCGGGCGGAAGGAGGAGGCGGCGGTGGCCATCGCGGCGATGCGGGGGCGACGGCGGTAGGGGAGGCTGGTGGTGGTGGGAGCGGTGGTCCGGAGGCGGGAGGGCGAGAGGAGGGAGAAGGCTGTGGATGTGGCTGCGGCTCTCATCGGGGAGACGGGGACGGTGTAGTGTAGCGCGGAGGCCGGCGTGAGTCGTGACGCCGACCGGATGAGGGTGGTTGGGTCTTCCGAGCGGATGGGCTTCGGCTGGCAGTGGGGCCGGGCGTCAGTGTCACGGTTGACTGTGGTGGCCTGGTGGCACTTGTCTTGCTTGCTTTGCTTGTGTAAGTACAAGTTGTGTCATATATAAAACGTGAATTGAAGAGCAACCTATTGAATTAAATATTTTATTATTTTATAGATCTAGTATCATACTATTAGTGGCGCCCCGACACCTTGTGGTTGCACCCCCTGGTCCGATTCGACTGTGACGTCTTCACCTAGATAGCTCATGCTCTCGGGTCCGGGTGGATGGGTGTGGGAGTGAGACCGGTTGAAACCCTTGGCCTTAGGTAGAGGGCACGACGATGTCGGCGCCGGTCCCCTTCTCAAAGGTCTTGTCAAGGTCCCCTCCCACGTTCCTCATCGTCACCTCTCGCTTTAGGTGAAAGTCCTGGCTCCCCTTGTGGATGTCGGCGGCCTGTTGGCGTCGCTCCCCTTTATGGAAGTGTCATCCGAGGTGGCGATTTGTGGAAAGCAGATGGTGGTGGCGAATTGTTCATTGTTCTACATCTTCACTGGCCAGTCTTTGTCTTCTCATTCTTTAGCTCGCGTCTGATACGTCTCCAACATATGTATAATTTTTTGATTGTTCCATGCTATTATATTATCTGTTTTGGATGTTTTATATGCATTAATATGTTGTTTTATATTTTTTGGGGACTAACATATTAACCTAGGCCCAGTGCCAGTTTCTGTTTTTTCCTTGTTTTTGAGTTTCGCAGAAAAGGAATACCAAACGGAGTCCAAACGAAATGAAACCTTCGCGATGATTTTTTTTGGACCAGAAGACACCCCAGAGACTTGAAGATCAAGTCGGAAGAGCCACGAGGTGGCCACAAGGAGGAGGGCGCGCCCTACCCACCCTTGTGGGCCCCTCGCAGCTCCCCTGACCTAATTCTGAGGCCTATATATTCTCAAATATTTCAGAAACACCAGAGGAGCCCACGAAAACACTTTTCCACTGTCACAACCTTCCGTACCCGTGAGATCCCATCTAGGGACCTTTTCCGGCACCCTATCGGAGGGGATTCGATCATGGAGGGCTTCTACATCAACACCATTGCTCTTTCGATAAAGCGTGAGTAGTTTAACACAGACCTACGGGTCCATAGCTAGTAGCTAGATGACTTCTTCTCTCTCTTTGATTCTCAATATCATGTTCTCCTCGATGTTCTTGGAGATCTATCCGATGTAATATTCTTTTGCGGTGCGTTTGTCAAGATCCGGTGAATTGTGGATTTATGATCAGCTTATCTATGAATATTATTTGAATCTCCTCTGAATTCTTTTATGCATGATTTGATATCTTTGTAATTATCTTCAAACTATCGGTTTGGTTTGGCCAACTAGATTGGTTTTTCTTGCAATGGGAGAAGTGCTTAGCTTTGGGTTCAATCTTGCGTCGTCCTTTCCCACTGACAGTAGGGGCAGCAAGGCATGTATTGTATTATTGCCATCGAGGATAAAAAGATGGGGTTTTCGTCATATTGTTTGAGTTAATTCCTCTACATCATGTCATCTTACTTAATGCGTTACTCTGTTCATCATGAACTTATTACTCTAGATGCATGCAGGAGTCGGTCAATGTATGGAGTAATAGTAGTAGATGCAGAATCGTTTCGGTCTACTTGACATGGACGTGATGCCTATATTCATGATCATTGCCTTAGAGATCATCATAACTTTATGCTTTTTCTATCCTTTGACTATGAGATTATGCAACTCCCGGATACCAGAGGAATACCTTGTGTTCTTTTAAACGTCACAACGTAACTGGGTGATTATAAAGATGCTCTATAGGTATCGCCGAAGGTGTTTGTTGGGTTGGCATAGATCGAGATTAGGATTTGTCACTCCGAGTATTGGAGAGGTATCTCTGGGCCCTCTCAGTAATGCACATCATAATAAGCCTTGCAAGCAATGTGACTAATGAGTTAGTTGCGGGTTGATATATGACAGAATGAGTAAAGTGATTTGCTGGTAACCAGATTGAACTAGGTATGAAGATACCGATGATCGAATCTTGAGCAAGTAACATACTAATGATGAAGGGAATTACGTATGTTGTCATTGCGGTACGACCGATAAAGAACTTCATAGAATATGTGGGAGCCAATATGAGCATCCAGGTTCTGCTATTGGTTATTGACGGGAGAGGAGTCTCGGTCATGTCTACATAGTTCTTAAACCCGTAGGGTCTGCACGCTTAACGTTCGATGACGATTTGTATTATATGAGTTATGTGATTTGGTGACCTAATGTTGTTAGAAGCCCCGGATGAGATCCATGGATATGGCAAAGAGTCTCGAAATGGTTGAGAGGTAAAGATTCATATATAGGACGATGATATTCGGACACCGGAAGTGTTCTGGGGGTACCGGGTACATATCGGGTCACCGGAAGGGGTCCCGGGCACCCCCGGGCAAAGATATGGGCCTATTGGGCCAAGAGGGGAAACACAGCAGCCAGCATGGGCTGTTGCGCCTCTCATGTAGGCCGAATAGGAAGGGGAAGGAAAAGGGGGAAGAGAGAAAGGAAGTGGAGGGATTCGGCCTCCCCCTTCCTTCTGTCCCCCTCCTCCTTCCTTCTCCCTCCGAAAAACCTGGTAAGGGGGGCCAAATATTACTGTTGTTCCTAAGACTAGTTGAGCCTCTCCACCTAGCCTCTCCACCCCCTTGCGCTGGTGGCCACACCGGCCCCGGTGGCCACCTTTCTCTCCCTACCGGTGGCCACTCCGGCCCCGGTAGCCACCCAAGCCCTCTCTACGATGGCGCCATATGCTCTCAACTTTGATCGTGGCAAGAAGTTTCAAGCAGATATGAGATCCAAGTTTGGTCACCCGGTGGTTTTTTCCCCGGGCTTTCGTCAAAATGAATTCACCATGGTGGTTTCATTCTCTAGGGCATCCTTCAAACTTGATGCCCACATGGTTAGTGTCTCACTACTTGCTATGTTTGGGGGTTATGCCCAAGGTTTTCGAGTTCGTCTCTTGAGGGATAGATTGTACAAGTTTTATGTTGCCTCCAAATTGGTTGATTTTGAGATATATAATGTGGGTAGAATTGTTGAAAAGGAGTTTGAGATGGTTTTTAGCCTTTGGAATTTCGGTGGCCCTAATTGGTGTAGAGAAGAAGTTGCTTACTATGCTGAGCGTGTGGGTAGGAATGGCCGAGCTGTGGTTCCTCACTCCGGTGATCGCCGGAGTTACAGCTCGGTGGTTCAGGAGGGCCGACCAGTCTTTGAGCGGTTATGGGGGCCTCTTCATGACGGCAATAATCAAGCCATTATTTCCAATTCATCGTAGCCTAATTACGATACCGATCGGCCACAAATTGAGCCTCAAGTCTCAACACATTTGCATGGAGCAACGCACGTAGTTTGCCATGCATGTGGGGCCATGGGTCATTTTGCCCGCAAATGCCCAAATCCAAATCTTCCTGGGCTCTGGTCGTTTATTAAATTTGACTCTTTTTCTAGCCCACCTTAGGAGGCGTGGGCCGTGGAGCTGTTGCGGCCTAGTTCCAATGCCTTGGGCCGACACCATATATTAGGCAGGTCTCATCATTTATGGATCTAGTCAAGGACCAATTCCCACATTTCCAACCGAGACCATCGCTTGCCTCCTCGCATTCCACTGCACTTACCAACTCTATAACATCCTCTGCTCCTTCCTCGATAAGCTCGCATGCGCTATCCTCGTCGCCGGTGAGGGCAGTGGTCGCCGCTTCATCGGTGGCCGCTCCGATGGGCAACATCCCTATCGACCCGCTTCCTTTTGTGCCAAATGGATTCCAGATACAGGAAATCGAGGGAAGAACTAGGGTTTCTAGAGCTATTCTGCCTCATCGCCCGAGAAGGCATGAAGATTGGGAGATTGCATCAATCCACCCGCATCCTAATGAGGTATTTTTTCCCAACGTCAGAGAGGTTTTGGAGGAGTTTTTCCAAGGAGTTGAGCAAGTTGGGTTCAGAGAGATCCAGCCATGCCCTTTTGGAGAGGCTTACGTCCAGTTCATGCATGTGAGAGACTGTAATAGGCTCATTAGGCAGAGCCCTCACCCCTTTGGAGACGTGTTTATTTCGTTCTCTAAACACAATGAGGGCAGAAACTGGCGTAGGGTTCATTTCAATAGGACTTGTTGGCTACTGTTCATTGGAGTTCCTTTTGATTTCTGCAATACCGAGGACATTCCTGCGGCTATTTCCAAATGGGGAAAATTACCAGCTGGGAGAGAGAAGATGCTTTGAGGGAAAAAATTATGGTTAAAGCTCGTGTGACAGAGTTGATTGACATCCCAAAGAGCATTAGGTGGTCAGAGGGGGAAAGATTTTAGGAGGAATCATGGACCGACTCGGTTGAGGTTCTATTAGAAGAGATGCTGGGTGGTGGGCCTGCTGATGAAGATCCTATTCCACCTGATGGTGTGGACCCACACCCCCTCCCTCAGCATGCAAATGATTTTCCAGGGTTTCAGCCTCTCCTAGTGCACAATGTTCATATTCAAAATGAGGGCTAGGATGCTTGGGAGGAACAAAAAGAGCAAGATCAGCACTGGGCTTTTCCCCAACCCAATCTTGTGGCTCCTCAGCAGCAGCTAGTTGAAATTCCAATGCAACATGATGATGGACATCCCAACATCAGCATTACAACAATTGTATCTCTGTTAGATGGCCTTCTGTCTCTTACACATTCAGCAAGTGAAGAGGTTAATCAAGGCATGCAAATTCAGCCTATGGGCATGGGGTTACTGAATATTGCTATGGCTTATCATGCAGATGAAGAGGAGGAAGATCTTCAGCTAGCTGAAAACAATGTGGAAAATCACTTGCATCTGAATGAGGCTGAACAGGCTCTTTCTGAAGGGCAAGAAGATGGTTCACAGCATGTACATCATGCTTTTGAGGTGGATCCCACTATCAAGGAAGGGGGAGGAACTTCTGTTGGGGATCATGAAATTCATTTGCAACCGATACGGACAAATGAGGGTTTTGCTTTTGCTACACAGCACATGGCCCTTGGACTAGATATTTTTCCTGCAAATTTGACTGGTACTGAAGGCACACAGACTTCACTCCCACAGGCCTTGTCTACAGCAGAAAAAGGAAAAGAGGATGTCCCAATCCCTCAGGTAGGAACATCCTCAAACTTCAGCAAGAAAGGTAATGATGGGCTTAATTTACCCTCAGCTTCTCCTCATATGTTTGATATTCACACCATTGCTGAGAAACATGCTATGGACATAATTGATGGCTCTCATTTAATTTCTGAAGAAGGTCTGGATCTCTGGATACAACACTTTGCCCCAGCCACTCAAGGAGAAAGAAACACTTTTAAAATTGAAATTCCAGTAAGTTGGTTCAACTTCATAATACATTTGCTGTTGACACCTGATAAATTTGGTTGGACAATGCATTTGCTCAAATCTAATCTATGGAAACTGCTTATTGTCAACTATCACAATTAAGAAACTATCCTTCTTTCATATACCTGATGGATGCATCACTTCACAGGCTCCCACTTGTAAGGAGATCTTGCAAGGTATTGGCAAAGAAAATGAAGGGATAAGCCCAGCTGCTCACTCTTCAAGTGGAGTTGGTAGTCCTCTGCAGCAGGTGTCCCCCAACAAAGTTATCTTTCTGCCTCTTGGAGAAGCTACATCCAAGAAAAGAAGTGAAAAAGAGCCTCTGGTTGAAACTGAGAGGCACCTTTTGTTTGCCGTTACTCTGCTCTCTTCGCTTTGTACTGAGACATGGTACTCCAGTAATGCTGATGGGACTTACTTAATTGTGAATGTTTCTCTGTCTTCATCTTTGATATTGTTGAGCTGGTTAGATATGATGCTAAATTGTTGGTTGTTACATATTCAAGAACACAGGAGAATTGTAGATTTTTTATATCCTCATATCACACATCTACAGGCTCTTACCAAGGGATGGACCTTGGTACATCACATTAAGACCCCCAAAGTTTAACATTGAATAGTAACCGATCTTGGAACATACTAAATTGGAATATCAAAGGTATTAATGCTCAAGATAAGTGGCTGGTTATTAGGCAAAAAGTGGAGGAAAGTGCTACTCGAGTTGTGTGCATTCAAGAAACTAAGAGAGAGAATTTTGACCTAGCTTGCATTCAAAACTTTTGTCCTCAAAGATTTAACAAGTTTGAATTTCTGCCTTCAATTGGGGCTTCTGGTGGTATCTTGACTGCTTGGAATGGATCTATGTTCACAGGAGAATTGCTTTTTCAGAACAAATTTTCACTTTCCATACAATTCACCTGGAACTCTTCTTCAAACAAGTGGATTCTCTCAAACATATATGGGCCATGCAGACATGAGGAAAAGCTTGAATTTATTGATTGGTTTAGCAATATCCAAATGCCAAATGAGGTGGACTGGATAATCATGGGAGATTTCAACTTCATCAGATCACCTGAGGACATGAATAGACCTGGAGGAGATGTCAATGAGATGGTTTTATTTAATGAGGCTATAAGTAATTTGGCGCTAATTGAATTTCCTTTGAAAGGTAGACAATACAGTTGGAGCAACATGCAGGAAAACCAACTCCTTGAGAAGTTAGACTGGTTTTTTACTTATGCAGCTTGGATGACTAGTTACCCTGACTCCATGGCTCTTCCTTTGGTAAAACCAATTTCTGATCACCTTGCATGCATGATCAAGATTGACACAAATATTCCCAAGTCCAAGGTTTTCAGATTTGAAAACTACTGGTTAAAACACAACTCTTTTAAACAAGTGGTTCAGGTGGCTTGGAATATACCAGTGGGTTTTACTGATCAGGCAAAAAATATCAATGCCAAATTCAAAAACCTGAGAAGAGCTCTAAAACTGTGGGCTAAAGCTTATCCTGCATGAAAAACAGATTGAAGATCTAAATGCTTGCATCTTCTTTTGGGACTTATTGAAGAATTCAGGAATCTTTCTTTGCTTGAGAGCAACTGCAGAATTATACTCAAGGAGTGCTTGCTGGCTGTTCTTAATAATCAGAAAATTTATTAGAAACAGAGAGGTAAAATTAAAGGTATTAAGTTTGGAGATGAAAACACTAAGTTCTTTCACACAAAGGCTTCCATTAATCATAGACATAATAAGATTGCAATGTTGCTGAATAAGGACCAAATGGAAGTTACAGATCATGAGGGGAAAGCTGCAATTTTATGGGAGGCATTCAAGGATAGATTGGGACATTCAAATGGCCACACAATGCACTTTGATCTCCATGATCTGTATGAGCACACAATAGATCCTCAAGTGTTCTTAGAATTAGAGGAACCGTTTACTCAGGAGGATATTGAAGAGGTGGTTAAAAATCTACCAGCTGATAAATCACCAGGTCCTGATGGTTTCAACAATGAATTCATTAAAGCTTGTTGGGACATTATCAAAGATGATGTAACTGATCTCATCATGGCTTTCCATGCTGGCAATGTGAACCTGGAAAGTATAAACACCTCCTTCATTACTTTGATTTAAAAAAAAGAAGTCCCACTCACACCAAATTATTTCAGGCCCATTTCTCTACTCAATGGGGTGCTTAAGATTATCACAAAGCTGCTGGCAAACATACCGCAAAAAATAATTCTAAAATTGGTGCACATTAACCAATATGGTTTCCTTAGAGACAGAGTGATTCAAGACTGCCTAGGATGGGCATATGAGTATATTCATCAGTTCCATAAGTCAAAGGAAGAAATGTTAGTAGTTAAATTGGATTTTGAAAAAGCCTTTGACACAATTGAACATCAAGCTATCATTGAGATTTTCAGAGCAAAAGGTTTTGGTGAAAAATGGATTTCCTAGATGCAACTAATCTTTTCTTCTGCCTCTTCTGCTATGATGTTAAATGGAGTGCCTGGGAAGAAATTTTACATAAAGAGAGGAGTGAGACATGGAGATCCTTATTCTCCTCTAATTTTTGTTCTGGCTGCTAACATGCTTCAAACTATTCTAAATAGAGCCATGAGATTAAACCTTATCACTTCCCCACTTCAGGTAATTTCATGCCCCGACTTCCCAATTGTGTAGTATGCTGATGATACTCTAGTTATCATGCAAGAAAATGCTAGGCAACTGATCTGTCTCAAAGCTCTCTTAAACACTTTTGCTTCAGCAACTGGTCTTAAGGTTAACTATGCCAAATCAATAATGGTACATTTGAACATTTATGAAGATAGAGTGGACATCTTCACAAACACACTGCAATGTGCTAGAGGACAATTCCCATTTACCTATCTGGGGCTTCCTTTGGGAATATATAATCCAACTGTGGAGCAGTGTCTCCCCCTTGTTAACAGAATTGCAAAGAGATTAGCTGGCATATCTATCTTCATGACACAAGCAGGAAAGGTATTGTTGGTGAAGTCCGTCCTATCTTCTTTATCTGTTTTCTTCATGAGCTATTTCGATATTCCTATCACAATTAAGAAACAGATCATCAAATATTTAAGACACTGTCTCTGGAGGAGCTCTGATATGGAGGATAGAAGACCAGCATTGGTGGCCTGGCACACAGTATGTAGGCCAAAAAGTCAGGGAGGATTTGGAATCATGGATATATACACTCACAACAAAACTCTTCTTATGAAAAATTTGCACAAGTTCTTCAATAGGCATGATATACCTTGGGTACAATTAATCTGGGAAACTTACTATTCTGATGGGAAACTTCCAGGAGATAATATGATTGGCTCTTTTTGGTGGAAATCAAACCTGGCACTCATTGATCAGTACAAAGCAATTGCTAGATGTAATGTGGGAGATGGTAAGACATCATTGTTCTGGGATGATCTATGGCACCTATCCATTCTCAAGCATAAATACCACCACCTTCATTCATCTGTCAAAAACCCACAAATAAATGTCCAAACAGTAGTCAACATTGAATACCTTCAGTACTTGTTTTACCTACCACTCACAACAGAAGCCTATGAGGAATTTCTACAAATGGAACATTTATGCATCTCTCTGAGGCAATCTGAGTATATAGACTCCTGGACACTTGGAGTTATATATGGGGAAATGAATTCTACTCATCTATCAAGGCTTACAAAGTGCTGATTAGACACAAGCAAGACCCACCCCATTTCAATTGGATTTGGAAGTGTTCCTGTCAGCCAAAACACAAGATTTTCTTTGGGAAGCTGCTGCATGATAGATTTAACACAAGGAACCTGCTTAGGATAAAGAACTTTGTATTAGAAGCATACAATTGTGCTGTAAGAGATTGCCAGCAGGAAGAAACATTACATCATCTTTTTTGGGATGCTCTTTTGCAAGGCAATGCAGGGATTATATTTGCCCTACAAGAACTCCAAATTTGTCAGTACCCGAAGCTTTTCCAGATCTGAAGGATAAACTGCATTGTCCATTCTTTATGGAGATCATCATTCTAGGATCATGGGCCATTTGGATAACCAGAAATAACAAGATATTTGAGAATATAACACCCTCTTTCTAGGGCTGGAAATTCATCTATCCGAAGGAGCTAAAACTGCTGAAATATAGAATAAAACAGAAGCACGAGAGGCAATTCTCTGCCTGGTTGGATAACCTTTTGTAATCTTCTTTTTTCTTTCTTCCTGTTTTTCTTTTTCTTTTTTCTTTTCCTGTTGTAGACTTTTTTCTTAGATTTCTCTTGATGTCTTTTTCTTTTTCTTTTCTGCTCTAGGCTTACCTCAAGCCCTTAAGACTACTATTCCTAGATTGCTCTTTAATTTCTTAATAAAATTTGCAGTGGGGTTTTACCCTAATGTTTATAGTCAAAAGGGGGGGGGGGGGCGAATTGGACTAGGCCCCCAAGTAGGACTCCTCCTACTTGGGGCGCCCTACGGCTGTTCCCCTCCCCCTCCCACCTATATATACATGGGGAGGGGGCGCCTAGAACACACACCAATCATTGTTAGCCGTGTGTGGCGCCCCCCTCCATAGTTTACGCCTCCGGTCATATTCACGTAGTGCTTAGGTGAAGCCCTGCATGGATCACTTCACCATCACTGTTACCATGCCGTCGTGCTAACGAAACTCTCCCTCGACACTTTGCTGGATCAAGAGTTCGAAGGACCTCATCAAGCTGAACATGTGCAGAACTCGGAGGTGTCGTACGTTTGTAGCTTGATCGGTCAGAATAAGAAGAAGTTCGACTACATCATCCGCGTTGTCAAACGCTTCCGCTTTCGGTCTACGAGGGTATGTGGACACACTATCCCCCTCTCGTTGCTATGCATCTCCTAGATAGATATTGCGTGAGCGTAGGATTTTTTTTTTGAAATTTCATGCTACGTTTCCCAACAGTGGCATCCGAGCCAGGTCTATGCGTAGATGATATGCACAAGTAGAACACAAAGAGTTGTGGGCGGCGATAGTCATACTGCTTACCACCAATGTCTTATTTTGATTCGGCGGTATTGTTGGATGAAGCGGCCCAGACCAACCTTACATGACCATGTTCATGAGACCGGTTCCACCGACAAACATGCAACTAGTTTTGCATAAAGGTGGCTGGCGGGTGTCTGTTTGTCCTACTTCAGTTGAATCAAATTTGACTGTGGCCAGTTCTTGTTGAAGGTTAAAACAACAAACTTGATAAAACACCATTATGGTTTTGATGCGTAGGTAAGAATGGTTCTCGCTAGAAGCTAGTAGCAGCCATGTAAAACTTGCAACAACAAAGTAGAGGACGTCTAACTTGTTTTTGCAAGGCATGTTGTGATGTCATATGGTCAAGACATGATGTGATATACATTATTGTATGAGATGATCATGTTTTGTAAAAGTTATCGGCAACTAGCAGGAGCCTTATGGTTGTCGCTTTATTGTATGAAATGCAAACACCATGTAATTGCTTTACTTTATCACTATGCGTTAGCGATAGTTGTAGAATCAATAGTTAGCGAGATGACCACGATGCTACGATGGAGATCAAGGTGTCAAGCCTGTGACGATGGAGATCATGACGGTGCTTTGGAGATGGAGATCAAAGGCACAAGATGATGATGGCCATATCATGTCACAACTTTTGATTGCATGTGATGTTTATCTTTTATGCATCTTATTTTGCTTAGTACGACGGTAGCATTATAAGATGACCCCTTACTAAAATTTCAAGGTATAAGTGTTCTCCCTGAGTATGCACCATTGCGACAGTTCGTCGTGCTGAGACACCATGTGATGATCGGGTGTGATAAGCTCTAGGTTCACATAAAACGGGTGCAAGACAGTTTTGCACATGCGGAATACTCGGGTTAAACTTGACGAGCCTAGCATGTACATACATGGCCTCGGAACACTGGAGACCGAAAGGTCGAACGTGAATCATATAGTAGATATGATCAACATAGAGATGTTCACCATTGAAGACTACTCCATCTCATGTGATGATCGGACATGGTTTAGTTGATTTGGATCACGTGGTCATTTAGATGACTCGAGGGATGTCTATCTAAGTGGGAGTTCTTAAGTAATATGATTAATTGAACTTTAATTTATCATGGACTTAGTCCTGATAGTATTTGCAAATTATGTTCTAGATCAATATCTCGCGTTGTAGCACCCCTATGTTTTTTGATATGTTCCTAGCAAAAACTAAGTTGAAAGTTGATAGTAGCAATGATGCGGACTGGGGCCGTGATCTGAGGATTATCCTCATTGCTGCACAGAAGAATTATGTCCTTAATGCACCGCTGATATGTCTCCAACGTATCTATAATTTTTTATTGTTCCATGCTATTATATTATCTGTTTTGGATGTTTAATGGGCTTTAATATGCTCTTTTATATTATTTTTGGGACTAACCTATTAACTGAGGGCCCAGTGCCAGTTTCTATTTTTCTTTGCCTATTTTAGAGTTTTGCAGAAAAGGAATACCAGACGGAGTCCAAATGGAATGAAACCTTCGCGATGATCTTTCTTGGGCTGAGAAAACCAGAAGACTTGGAGATGAAGTCGGAGACTTAATGACGAGGCCATGAGGCAGGAGGGCGCGCCCAGGGGGGTAGGCACACCCCCACCCTCGTGGGCCCCTCGTAGCTCCACCGACCTAGTTCTTTCGCCTATATACTCTTATACCCTAAAAACATCAGGGGGAGCCACGAAACCACTTTTCCACTGCCGCAACCTTCTGTACCTGTGAGATCCCATCTTGGGGCCTTTTCCAACGATTTGCTGGAGGGGGATTCGATCATGGAGGGCTTCTACATCAACATCATTACCTGTCCGATGAAGCATGAGTAGTTTACCACAGACCTTCGGGTCCATAGTTATTAGCTAGATGGCTTCTTCTCTCTCTTTGATCCTCAATACAAAGTTCTCCTCGATGTTCTTGGAGATCTATTCGATGTAATACTCTTTTGCGGTGTGTTTGCCGAGATCCAATGAATTGTGGATTTATGATCAAGATTATCTATGAATATTATTTGGTTCTTCTCTGAATTCTTATATGCATGATTTGATATCTTTGAGAGTCTCTTTGAATTATCGGTTTAGTTTGGCCTACTAGATTGATCTTTCTTGCCATGGGAGAAGTCCTTGGCTTTGGGTTCAATCTTGCGGTGTCCTTTCCTAGTGACAGTAGGGGCAACAAGGCACGTATTGTATTGTTGCCATCGAGGACAACAAGGTGGGGGCTTTCATCATATTGCTTGAGTTAATTCCTCTACATCATGTCATCTTGCTTAATGCGTTACTCCATTCTTTATGAACTTAATACTCTAGATGCATGCTGGATAGCGGTTGATGTGTGGAGTAATAGTAGTAGATGCACGCAGGAGTCGGTCTACTTGACACAGACGTGATGCCTATGTTCATGATCATTGCCTTAGATGTCATCATAATTATGCGCTTTTCTATCAATTGCTCGGCAGTAATTTGTTCACCCACCGTAATATATGTTATCTCGAGAGAAGCCACTAGTGAAACCTATGGCCCCCGGGTCTCTTTTCCATATTATTAAATCTCCTTTACATCTTGCTAGTTTCCGATCTACTATTTTGCAATCTTTACTTTCTAATCTATAAACCAAAAATACCAAAAATATTTACTTTATTATCTCTATCAGATCTCACTTTTGCGAGTGACTGTGAAGGGATTGACAACCCCTTTATCGCATTGGTTGCAAGTTCTTGATTGTTTGTGCAGGTATTCGGTGACTTGTGCGTCGTCTCCTACTGGATTGATACCTTGGTTCTCAAAACTGAGGGAAATACTTATGCTACTTTGCTGCATCACCCTTTCCTCTTCAAGGGAAAACCAACGCAAGCTCATGAGGTAGCAACCGCTAGGTGACAGACCTATTGCAGGAGCAGATACAGACGTTATGAACGTTTGACAAGCTCGATATGATGACTACTTGATAGTTTAATGCACCATGCTTTACGGCTTAGAACCGGGACTTCAAAAACGTTTTGAACACCACGGAGCATATGAGATGTTCCAAGAGCTGAAATTGGTATTTTAGACTCATGCCCGTGTCAGGAGGTATGAGACCTCTGACATATACTTTACCTACAAGATGGAGGCGAATAGCTCAGTAGTGAGCATGTGCTTAGAATGTCTGGGCACTACAATCACTTGAATCAAGTGGGAGTTAATATTCCAGATAAGATAGTGATTGACAAATTCTCTAGTCACTATCACCAAGCTACTAGAACTTCGTGATGCACTATAATGTGCAAGGGATAACGAAAAAAAATCCTGAGCTCTTCATGATACTAAAATTGGCGAAGGTAGAAATCAAGAAAGAGCATCAAGTGTTGATGGTTAACAAGACCACTAGTTTAAAGAAAAGGGGCAAAGGAAAAGAAAGGGAACTTCAAGAAGAATGGAAAGCAAGTTGCCACTCCCATGAACAAACCCAACTATGTTAGCATTGTTGAGAGATTGCACTAGTGAAAGTATGCACCATAGGCCTCATTTTTCATCATTGCAATACCGTTTTTGTGCCCGTTTACTATGTGCTACCTTGCTGTTTTTATTTATTCAGATTACAAAAATATATTTCTACCATCCATATTACACTTTTATCACCATCTCTTCGCCGAACTAGTGCACCTATACAATTTGCCATTGTATTGGGTGTGTTGGGGTCACAAGAGATTTCTTGTATTTGGTTGCAGGGTCGTTTGAGAGAGACCATCTTCATCCTACACCTCTCGCGGATTGATAAACCTTAGGTCATCCACTTGAGGGAAAATAGCTATTGTCCTACAAAACTCTACGCTTCGAGGCCCAACACGTGTCTACAAGAATAAAGTTGCATAGTAGACATCAGTAATTGCCCTACACATGGTTTAAATTTGTGGATGATTATACAAAAAAATTATGCTGGATGGAATTTTGCTTGTAGAAATCTTTTAGACTCGGCCGTGGGAGGCACTTTTATGGAAATCACTTTAGGAGAGGCTACTAAGCTCCTACATAATATCATGGTTAATTATTCTCAATGGCACACCGAAAGATCCACTAGTAAAAAAGTTCATGCGATTGAAGAGATTAATGTTTTGAGTGGAAAGATGGATGAACTTATGAAATTATTTTCTACTAAAAGTGTTTCTTCTGATCCTAATGATATGCCTTTGTCCACTTTGATTGAGAATATTAATGAAGCTATGGATGTGAATTTTGTTGGTAGGAACTATTTTGGTAACAACGCGTATAGAGGCAATTTTAATCCTAGGCCGTTTCCTAGTAATTCCTCTAATAATTATGGTAATTCCTACAACAACTCTTATGGAAATTTTAATAAGATGCCCTCTGATTTTGAGAATAGTGTTAAAGAATTTATGAGTTCGCAAAAGAATTTCAATGCTTTGATTGAAGAAAAATTGCTTAAGCTTGATGAGTTGGCTAGGAACATGGATAGAATTTTTCTTGATGTTGATTCTTTGAAACTTAGATCTATTCCATCTAAACATGGTATCAATGAGTCTCTCAAAGCCATGAAAATTTCCATTGATGAGTGCAAAGAAAGAACCGCTAAGATGCGTGCTAAAAAAGATTTGTTTGTAAAAGCGTGTTCTTCTAGTTTTCATGATAATAATGATGAAGATCTAAACGTGATTGATGTGACTTCTATTAAATCTTTGTTTTCCAATATGAATCCAGATAAATATGGGACTGGAGATGAGTCAACTTTAGTTAAAAGGCGTCCCAATGATTTGGAATTTTTAGATCTAGATACAAAAATTGATAAAAGTGGGATTGGAGAGGTTAAAACTTTAAGTAGCAATGAACCCACTATTTTGGATTTCAAGGAATTTAATAATTATAAATTTTCTTTAATAGATTGTATTTCCTTGTTGCAATGCGTGTTAAATTCTCCTCATGCTTATAATGAAAATAAAGCTTTTACTAAACATATCGTTGATGCTTTGATGCAATCGTTTGAAGAAAAGCTTGAACTAGAAGTTTCTATCCCTAGAAAAATTTATGATGAGTGGGAACTTACTATATTAAGATTAAGATTAAATATTATGAATGTTATGCTTTGTGTGATTTGGGTTCTAGTGTTTCGACAATTCCAAAAACTTTGTGTGATGTGCTAGGTTTCCGTGAATTTGATGATTGTTCTTTAAATTTGCATCTTGCGGATTCCACCATTAAGAAACCTATGTGAAGGATTAATGATGTTCTTATTGTTTCAAATAGGAATTATGTGCCTGTAGATTTCATTGTTCTTTATATAGATTGCAATCCTACATGTCCTATTATTCTTGGTAGACCTTTCCTTAGAACGATTGGTGCAATTATTGATATGAAAGAAGGAAACATTAGATCCCTCTTTCTGTTAAGGAAAGGCATGGAACACTTTCCTAGGAAGAAAATTAAATTTTCTTATGAATATATTATGAGAGCCACTTATGGGTTCCATACCAAAGACGGCAACACCTAGATCTATTCATGTTTTTATGCCTAGCTAGGGGCGTTAAACGATAGCGCTTGTTGGGGGGCAACCAATTTTATTTTTGTTCTTTTCTTTTTGCTCCTGTTTAGTAATAAATAATTCATCTAGACTCTGGTTAGATGTAGTTTTATGTTTTAATTAGTGTTTGTGCCAAGTAGAACCTTTGGGAAGACTTGGGTGAAGTCAATGCGATCTTGCTGTAAAAAACAGAAACTTTTACGCTCACGAGAATAGCTGTCATGTTTTTCAGAAGAGCGATTTTAGGTTTATTCTTTTTTAAGAAGATTAATAGAAAAATTCCTCACGTTCACCAGTTTATTTCAGAATTTTTGGAGTTACAGAAGTATTCGAAAGTTACAGATTACTACAGACTGTTCAGTTTTTGACAGATTCTGTTTTTCGTGTGTTGTTTGCTTATTTTGATGAATCTATGAGTAGTATCGGGGGCTATGAACCATAGAGAAGTTGGAATACAGTAGGTTTAACACCAATATAAATAAAGAATGAGTTGATTACAGTACCTTGAAGTGGTGATTTATTTTCTTACGGAGCTCATGATATTTTCTGTTCAAGTTTTGTGTTGTGAACTTTTCAAGTTTTGGGTAAGGATTTGATGGAATTTGGAATAAGGAGTGGCAAGATCCTAAGCTTGGGGATGCCCAAGGCACCCCAAGTTAAAATTAAAGGAAAACCAAAAGCCTAAGCTTGGGGATGCCCCGTAAGGCATCCCCTCTTTCGTCTTCGTCTATCGGTAACTTTACTTGAGGCTATATTTTTATTCACCACATGATATGTGTTTTGCTTGGAGCGTCTTGTATGATTTGAGTCTTTGATTTTTAGTTTACCAAAATCATCCTTGATGTACACACCTTTTGGGAGAGACACGCATGAATCGTGATTTGTTAGAATACTCTATGTGCTTCACATATATCTTTTGAGCTAGACAATATTGCTCTAGTGCTTCACTTATATCTTTTTAGAGCACGGCGGTGGTTTTATTTTATAGAAATTATTGAACTCTCATGCTTCACTTATATTATTTTGAGAGTCTTTTAGAACAGCATGTTAATTTGCTTTGGTTATAAAATTAGTCCTAATATGATGGGCATCCAAGATGGGTATAATAAAAACTTTCATATAAAGTGCGTTGAATACTATGAGAAGTTTGGTTCTTTATGATTGTATTGAGATATGAAGATGGTGATATTAGAGTCATGCTAGTAGAATAGTTGTGAATTTGAGAGATACTTGTGTAAAAGTTTGTGATTCCCGTAGCATGCACGTATGGTGAACCGTTATGTGATGAAGTTGGAGCATCATTTATTTATTGATTGTCTTCCTTATGAGTGGCAGTTGGGGACGAGAAATGGTCTTTTTCTACCAATATATCCCCCTAGGAGCATGCACGCAGTACTTTGTTTCAATAACTAATAGATTTTTTCAATAAGTATGTGAGTTCTTTATGACTAATGTTGAGTCCATGGATTATACGCACTCTCACTCTTCCACCATTGCTAGCCTCTCTAGTGCCGCTCAACTTTCGCCAGTACCATACACCACCATATACCTTCCTCAAAAAAGTCACCATACCTACCTATTATGGCATTTCCATAGCCATTCCGAGATATATTGCCATGCAACTTTCCACCGTTCCGTTTATTATGACACACTCCATCATTGTCATATTGCTTTGCATGATCATGTAGTTGACATCGTATTTGGGGCAAAGCCACCGTTCATAATTTTTCATACATGTCACTCTTGAATCATTGCACATCCCGGTACACCGCCGGAGGCATTCACATAGAGTCATATTTTGTTCTAAGTATTGAGTTGTAAGTAAATAAAAGTGTGACGATCTTCATTATTAGAGCATTGTCCTAGTGAGGAAAGGATGATGGAGACTATGATTCCCCCACAAGTCGGGATGAGACTCCAGACTAAAAAAAGATAAAAAAGAGGCCATAAAAAAAGAGAAAAGGCCCAAATAAAAAAACATGAGAGAAAAAGAGAGAAGGGGCAATGCTACTATCCTTTTTCCACACTTGTGCTTCAAAGTAGCACCATGATCTTCATGATAAAGAGTCTCCTATGTTGACACTTTCATATACTAGTGGGAATTTTTCATTATAGAACTTGGCTTGTATATTCCAATGATGGGCTTCCTCAAAGTGCCCTAGGTCTTCGTGAGCAAGCAAGTTAGTTGCACACCCACTTAGTTTCTTTTGTTGAGCTTTCATACACTTATAGCTCTAGTGCATCTGTTGCATGGCAATCCCTACTCACTCACATTGATATCTATTGATGGGGATCTCCCTAGCCTGTTGATACGCCTAGTTGATGTGAGACTATCTTCTCCCTTTTGTCTTCTCCACAACCACCCTTCTATTCCACTTATAGTGCTATGTCCATGGCTCCCGCTCATGTATTGCGTGAATATTGGAAAAAATTGAAAACATCAAAAGTATGAAACAATTGCTTGGCTTGTCACCGGGGTTGTGCATGATTAAATATTTTATGTGATGAAGATAGAGCATAGCCAGACTATATGATTTCATATGGATAGCTTTCTTTGGCCATGTTATTTTGAGAAGACATGATTACTTTGTTAGTATGCTTGAAGTATTATTATTTTTATGTCAATATTAAACTTTTTTTCTTGAATCATTCAGATCTGAACATTCATGCCACAATAAATAAAATTACATTGATAAATATGTTAGGTAGCACTCCACATCAAAAATTCTGTTTTTATCATTTACCTACTTGTGGACGAGCAAGAATTAAGCTTGGGGATGCTTGATACGTCTCCAACGTATCTATAATTTTTGATTGTTACATGCTATTATATTATCTATTTTGGATGTTTAATGGACTTTAATATGCTCTTTTATATTATTTTTGGGACTAACCTATTAACCAAGGGCCCAGTGCCACTTTCTGTTTTTTTGCCTATTTTAGAGTTTTGCAGAAAAGGAATACCAAATGTAGTCCAAACGAAATGAAACCTTCATGAAGATCTTTCTTGGACCGAAAGCAAAGCAGAAGACTTGGAGATGAAGTCGGAGACGTAACGAGGAGGCCATGAGGCGGGAGGTCGCGCCCCTCCCCTCGTGGGCCCCTCGTAGCTCCACCAACCTAGTTCTTTCGTCTATATATACTCTTATACCCTAAAACATCAGGGGAGCCATGAAACCACTTTTCCCCCGCCGCAACCTTCTGTACCCGTGAGATCCCATTTTGGGGCCTTTTCCGGTGATCTGCCGGAGGGGGATTCGTTCATGGAGGGCTTCTACATCAACATCATTACCTCTCCGATGTAGCGTGAGTAGTTTACCACAGACCTTCGGGTCCATAGTTATTAGCTAGATGGCTTCTTCTCTCTCTTTGATTCTCAATACAAAGTTATCCTCGATGCTCTTGGAGATCTATTCGATGTAATAATCTTTTGCGGCGTGTTTGCCGAGATTCGATGAATCGTGGATTTATGATTAAGATTATCTATGAATATTATTTGGTTCTTCTCTGAATTCTTATATGCATGATTTGATATATTTGCAAGTCTCTTTGAATTATCGGTTTAGTTTGGCCTACTAGATTGATCTTTCTTG
Organism: Triticum aestivum; assembly: GCF_018294505.1. NCBI lineage: Eukaryota > Viridiplantae > Streptophyta > Magnoliopsida > Poales > Poaceae > Triticum > Triticum aestivum. The sequence goes on along the minus strand of NC_057804.1, from coordinate 576,682,869 downwards.
CCATGGAAGAAGTGCTTAGTTGTGGGTTCAATCTTGTGGTGTCCTTTCCTAGTGACAGTAGGGGCAGCAAGGCACGTATTGTATTGTTGCCATCAAGGATAACAAGGTGGGGTTTTCATCATATTGCTTGAGTTAATTCCTCTACATCATGTCATCTTGCTTAATGCGTTACTCCGTTCTTTATGAACTTAATACTCTAGATGCATGCTGGATAGCGATCGATGTACGGAGTAATAGTAGTAGATGCAGGCAGGAGTCAGTCTACTTGACACGGACGTGATGCCTATGTTCACGATCATTGCCTTAGATGTCATCATAATTATGCGCTTTTCTATCAATTGTTGGCAGTAATTTGTTCACCCACCGTAATATATGCGATCTCGAGAGAAGCCACTCGTGAAACCTATGGCCCCCGGGTCTCTTTTCCATATTGTTAAATCTCGTTTACATCTTGCTAATTTCCGATATACTATTTTGCAATCTTTACTTTCCAATCTATAAACCAAAAATACCAAAAATATTTACTTTATTATCTCTATCAGATCTCACGTTTGCGAGTGACCGTGAAGGGATTGACAACCCCTTTATCGCGTTGGTTGCAAGTTCTTGGTTGTTTGTGCAGGTATTCGGTGACTTGTGCGTCGTCTCCTACTGGATTGATACCTTGGTTCTCAAAACTGAGGGAAATACTTATGCTACATTGCTGCATCACCCTTTCCTCTTCAAGGGAAAACCAACGCAAGCTCAAGAGGTAGCAACCGCTAGGTAACAGACCTATTGCAGGAGCAGATACAGACGTTATGAACGTTTGACAAGCTCGATATGACTACTACTTGATAGTTTAGTGCACCATGCTTTACGGCTTAGAATCGGGACTTTGAAAACGTTTTGAACGCCACAGAGCATATGAGATGTTCCAAGAGCTGAAATTGGTATTTTAGACTCATGCCCGTGTCGGGAGGTATGAGACCTCTAACATATACTTTGCCTACAAGATGGAGGCGAATAGCTCAGCTAGTGAGCATGTGCGCAGAATGTCTGGGCACTACAATCGCTTGAATCAAGTGGGAGTTAATCTTCCAGATAAGATAGTGATTGACAGATTCTCTAGTCACTATCACCAAGATACTAGAACTTCATGATGAACTATAATGTGCAAGGGATAACGAACAAAAAATCCCAAGCTCTTCACGATGCTAAAATCGGCGAAGGTAGAAATCAAGAAAGAGCATCAAGTGTTGATGGTTAACAAGACCACTAGTTTCAAGAAAAAAGGCAAAAGGAAAAGAAAGGGAACTTCAAGAAGAATGGCAAGCAAGTTGCCACTCCCATGAACAAACCCAAAGACAAATCCAAGCCTAAAACTGAGTGCTTCTACCGCAAAGGAACATTGAAAAAATAACATTCAGATACAAACCAAACGATACAATTTGAAAGGAAATGGTCAGTGGAAGTTCCCCGAATACTTGGCAGATAAGAAGGATGACAAAGTGAATAAAGGTATATTTGATATACAAAATATTGATGTGTACTTTACTAGTGTTCGTAGCAACCCCTGTGTATTTGATATCGGTTTAGTTGCTAAGATTAGTAACTCGAAACGGGAGTTGCAGAATGAACAAAGACTAGTTAAGGATGAAGTGATGATGTGTGTTGGAAGTGGTTCCAAGATTGATATGACCATCATCGCACACTCCCTATACTTTCAGGATTAGTGTTGAACCTAAATAAATGTTATTTGGTGTTTGTGTTGAGCATGAATATGATTTGATCATGTTTATTGCAATATTGTTATTCATTTAAGTCAGAGAATAATTGTTGTTCTGTTTACATGAACAAAACCTTCTATGGTCATATACCCAATGTAAATGGTTTATTGAATCTCGATCGTAGTGATACACATATTCATAATATTGATGCCAAAATATGCAAAGTTGATAATGGTAGTGCAACATACTTGTGGCACCGCCATTTAGGTCATATTGGTGTAAACCGCATGAAGAAACTCCATGCGGATGGACTTTTGGAATCACTTGATTATGAATCATTTGATACTTGTGAACCATGCCTCATAGGCAAGATGACTAAAACTCCATTCTTCGAAACAATGGAGCGAACCAATGACTTATTGGAAATAATACATACCGATGTATGCGGTCCGATGAGTGTTGAGGCTCGCAGCGGGTATCGTTATTTTCTAACCTTCACGGATGATTTGAGCAGATATGGGTATATCTACTTGATGAAACACAAGTCTGAAACATTTGAAAAGTTCAAGGAATTTCAGAGTGAAGTGGAGAATCATGGTAACAAGAAAATAAAGTTTCTACAATCTGATCACATAGGTGAATATTTGAGTTACGAGTTTGGCCTTCATCTAAAACAATGTGGAATAGTTTCACAACTCACGCCACCTGAACACCACAGCGTAATGGTGTGTCCGAACGTCGTGACCGTACTTTATTAGATATGGTGCGATCTATGATGTCTCTTACCGATTTACCACTATCATTTTGGGGTTATGCATTAGAGACAGTTGCATTCACGCTAAATAGGGCACCGTCTAAATCCATTGAGACAACACCGTATGAACTATGGTTTGGCAAGAAACCTAAGTTGTCATTTCTTAAAGTTTGGGGTTGCGATGCTTATGTGAAAAAGCTTGAACTTGATATGCTCAAACCCAAATCGGAAAAGTGCGTCTTCATAGGATACCGAAAAGAAATTGTTGGGTACACCTTCTATCACAGGTCCAAAAGCAAGATCTTTATTGCTAAGAATGGATCCTTTCTAGAGAAGGAGTTTCTCTCGAAAGAAGTGAGTGGGAGGAAGTAGAACTTGATGAGGTAATTGTACCTTCTCTCGAATTGGAAAGTAGCTCATCACAGAATATCGTTCCCGTGATGCCTACACCAACTAGAGAGGAAGCTAATGATGAGGATCATGAAACTTTAGATCAAGTTACTACCAAACCTCGTAGGTCAACCAGAGCATGTTCTGCACCAGAGTGGTACGGTAATCCTGTCCTGGAAGTCATGTTACTAGACCATGACGAACCTACAAACTATGAGGAAGCGATGATGAGCCCAGATTCCGATAAATGGCTTGATGCCATGAAATCTGAGATAGGATCCATATATAAGAATAAAGTGTGGACTTTGGTGGACTTACCTGGTGATCGGCAAGCCATTGAGAATAAATGGATCTTCAAGAGGAAGACAAACGCTGATGGTAGTGTTACTATCTTCAAAGCTTGAATTGTCGCAAAAGGTTTTCGACAAGTTCAAGGTGTTGACTATGATGAGATTTTCTCACTTGTATCGATGCTTAAGTCTATCTGAATCATGTTAGCAATTGCTGTATCTTATGAAATCTGGAAAATGGATGTCAAAACTGCATTCCTTAAATGGATTTATTAAAGAAGAGTTGTATATGATGCAACCAGAAGGTTTTGTCAATCCTAAAGGCGTCGACAAAGTGTGCAAGCTCCATCGATCCATCTATGGACTGGTGCAAGCATCTCGGAGTTGGAATATACACTTTGATGAGTTGATCAAAGCATATAGTTTTATACAGACTTGCGGTGAAGCCTGTACTTACTAGAAAGTGAGTGGGAGCACTACAACCTTTCTAATAAGTATATGTGAATGACACATTGTTGGTCTGAAATGATGTAGAATTTTTTGGAAAGCATAAAGGAGTATTTGAAAGGATTTTTTCAAAGAAAGACCTCGGTGAAGCTGCTTACATATTGGGCATCAAGATCTATAGAGATGGATCAAGACGCTTGATAAGATTTTTGATGAGTACATACCTTGATAAGATTTTGAAAGGAGTTCAAAATGGATCAATCAAAGAAGGAGTTCTTACCTGAGTTGTAAGGTATGAAGTTGAGTAAGACTCAAAACCCGACCACGGCAGAAGATAGAGAGAGAATGAAAGTCATTCCCTATGCCTCAGCCATAGGTTCTATAAAATATGCCATGCTATATACCAGACCTATTGTGTACCTTGCCATGATTTTGGCAAAAGGGTACAATAATGATCCAGGAGTAGATCACTGGACATCGGTCAAAATTATCCTTAGTTACCTAAGAGGACTAAGGAAATCTTTCTCTATTATGGAGGTGATAAAGAGTTTGTCGTAAAGAGTTACGTCGATGCAAACTTTGACACTGATCTAGATGACTCTAAGTCTAAATCTAGTTCATATTGAACGTGGGAGAAATTAGCTAGAGTAGCTCCATGCAGAGCATTGTAGACATAGAAATTTGCAAAAATACGTACGGATCTGAATGGGGCAGACCCATTGACTAAACTTCTCTCACAAGCAAAACATGATCACACCTTAGTACTCTTTGGGTGTTAATCACATAGCGATGTGAACTAGATTATTGACTCTAGTAAACCTTTTGGGTGTTGGTCACATGGCGATGTGAACTATCGGTGTTAATCACATAAAGATGTGAACTATTGGTGTTAAATCACAAGGTGTTGTGAACTAGATTATTGACTCTAGTGCAAGTGGGAGACTGAAGGAAATATGCCCTACAGGCAATAATAAATTTGTTATTTTATATTTCGTTATATCATGATACATGTTTATTATTCATGCTAGAATTGTATTAACCGGAAACTTGATACATGTGTGGATACATAGACAAAACACAGTGTCCCTAGTAAGCCTCTACTAGACTAGCTCGTTAAATCAAAGATGGTTAAGTTTCCTAACCATAGACATGTGTTGTCATTTGATGAACGGGATCACATCATTAGGAGAATGATGTGATGGACATGACCCATCCGTTAGGTTACCATAATGATCGTTAAGTTTTATTGCTATTGCTTTCTTCATGGCATATACATATTCCTTTGACTATGAGATTATGCAACTCCCGGATAGCGGAGGAATACCTTGTGTGCTATCAAACATCACAACATAACTGGGTGATTATAAAGATGCTCTACAGGTATCTCCGAATATGTTTGTCTGGTTGGATAGATCGAGATTAGGATTTGTCACTCCGAGTATCGGAGAGGTATCTCTGGGCCCTCTCAGTAATGCACATCATAATAAGCCTTGCAAGCAATGTGACTAATGAGTTAGTTGCAGGATGATGTATTACAAAATGAGAAAAGTGACTTGCCAGTAACGAGATTGAACTAGGTATGAACATACCAACGATCGAATCTCGAGCAAGTAACATACCGATGACAAAGGGAATTACATATGATGTCATTGCGTGTCGGGGAAACTGATCCACGAACACCTATGGGACCGGCGGACCGAGCCCCTTTCGGTTCGGCGGGGGGCGGAGGTCACACGAAGAGCAGATCGAGGCGAAGCACACGAGCAGTTTACCCAGCTTCGGAGCTCTCCGGAGAGATAACACTCCTACTGCTGCTTGTCTGATTGTATTGTGTTCTTGCTCTAGAGAGCTAAGTGTTTTCTGGCTTCGAAATGATCCGAACCTACCGAACCAGTCGAACCCCCTCTACGTTGCGCATGGGCCTCCTTTTATATGCACAAGGGGTCACCGACAGGTGGCAACGCAGAGAAGGGTAAAAACGTAAAAAAGGGTGCAGTTGGTACAGCTACCTGCACAGTGCATCCTACCTAACCCTGACGGCAGGGGACAAGGGCATTAAATGCCCATCTGTGTCGCCCAAATAGTGTAGAAAAGGACTGTCAGGGGCGCCACCGCCTGCCACGATGGCGATCTTGTCAGCAACGCATGCCACCGCTTACCGCTGGCTGCATAGCCTTCCGCCACGCGTGCCTGGAGAGGCCCCCAGGGTGACACGTTGGTGGATGCGCTGGAGCGTGGTCACAGAGTGGCCGCTTGCCGCGGCAAGCGCCTTGCCGCGGTCGTGGTTTTGGTGCGCCCGGAAGCTTGTCGCTCACCGGGCCTTGCCGGGACGCGTGGTGCGTCGCGGCAAGTTCCTTGAGATGCCTCGATTGGCCTTCCCGGCAAGCTCCTCTTGCCGGGGCCTTGTCTTCTTGGCTTAAATACTTTGTTCTTGAATGGCTCCAAAGGAGCCACGGAGTATCTTGGCGGTAACCCGGCAAGCCCTTGCCGCGGGGCGCTGCAACTGCCCGTGCACAAGTTCGGGGTACTAGGGTACCCCTACTCTAGTACACTGACAGGAGCCCCCGGGCCTGGGCCACACACGGTGCCGAGCGCTGTTGGGCCAGGCCCAAAAGAGGGCACGGGCACGCGCGGCCCAGGTAACGCCGAACTTGCTCCGTATCCACCGCGCCCTCCCCCAACGGCACGCGCTGAATGTGGCATCGTGGGAGAGATCGCGGGGGGTTTCTTTATTCGGAAGGGAGAAACGTCCGCCCCCTCCCTCTTTATAAGCAGGGGAAACAGGGGCAGTTCGCCCATCTCGCCATTTGTTGCATCAACTCCAAAAATCTCCGCCGCTCCCCCCTTCTTCTTGAAGCAGAAAGAGAGCAGCGCTCCGCCCCCCGTCGCCACCAGCGCCACCAAGGCCGTTGATCTCCCCCGCCACTTCCGCCATGGCTCCAAAAACCAACAAGGGGAAGGGCGTGAAGTCGGCCGAAGCGCAGCGGCTCGCGGCGCTGCAGAAGGAGCGGGCCCTCTTCCCCCCTCAGCTCGGCGCCAAGGAGCTGAGGGAGTACTACTACCTCTTCTGGTCGACGGAGACGCGGGCGCACCCGCGCACGAGGGTACTCCCGGCCACCGCTTCGGAGCTGGCTCCAAACAGGTATCCCTTCTTCCGCTATTCTTCTATTGCGGGCTCTGCCCGCCCTTCTCGGAGTTCTTCTGCGACATTATGAACACATACGGGCTCCGCCTCCTTGATTTCACCCCCAATGCCGTTTTGACCATGGCGGGTTTCGCACATCTGTGCGAAAACTTTGTCGGAGTCCACCCAAACGTAGCCCTCTTCCGCCACTTCTTCATGCCCCGAGTCGAGAGAGGAGAGCCCCTTGCCGGAGGAATCGCCTGGATCTCGAGAGTCGGCAAGAAAGAAGCCTATCTGGAGGGAGAGCTTCGCAGCAAATGGGAGGAGTGGAGAGCGGAGTGGTGCTGGATTGTCGAGGAGAACCCGCAGCCGTTCACTGCCGTGCGCCAAGCCCCAATAGTACCCGGCAACGATTGGAGCAATGTGGCCCCGGAAGACGACAGGCTGAGGATCGCAGTCACTCGAATCCTTCGCCTCAGGCTTGCCGGGCTCACTGTAGGCGCTGTCGGCGCAGATTTCCTTCGTTGCCGCATAGCCCCCCTGCAGGAGAGAGGGAGACCTGCCTGGGAGTTCAAGAACTCGGCGGACATCATGAGGCTGCGCCCGGGCCTCAACTTCAATTTCACCGTCCTGGAGCTGGATGCGATGCTCCTGGAGCTGTTCAAAGGCGATCCTCAGCACCCATTCCTGTTGCCGAGGAACGTTGTTCCGTTGTGCAACAACTCTTCGCTCGACCGGATCCGCGCGATGATGCCGTTGTGCGATTCGCACGGAATCGCCCCAACTTGGCAAGAGCCTGCGGATGATGTCGTGCGGGCGTTCTTCGACAGCCTGGAGGAAGTGCCGATCCGCGCCGATGAGCAGAAGAGCCTCACCCGTGACACTACTGACGCGGAGCTGCAGCGCATCGCCACTAGGACGGAAGAGGCTGCGGCAGCAGCTGCCGCGGGCGAGTTCGGGTTCACTGAGGAGGAGGCAGAGGCAGCAAGCCTTGCCGAGCGCGAGGAGTTTGCCGGCGAGGAAGATCTTGCTGGCCTCGAAGCTGAGCCGAGCGAGCCCAGTGAGGAAGAGCCCGAACCCTCAGACAGCTTGCCGCAAGTGGAGCCCCCGGCCGCACCAAGAAGGCGTCTCCGCAGGGCCGGGGACGTAGCGGGGCGGCAGACGGGTCAACAGCCGCCGAGCCGCGCGACACGCTCTACTGCGGCAAGCACCGTTGCCGCGGGAGCACCTCACGCCGCTGCGGCAACTGGAGCGGGACCTTCCCGGTCCACCGCCACCGCCCCCGCCAAGCGGGCAAGGGAGCCCACTCCTCCGCCTCGCCGCACCGGAGGGGAGCCGGACTTCGATCTCTCCGCGCTCAGCTCCGATGATGAAGAAGAAGAGTAAGCTTTCTTGCTGTCCTCGTAGTTCTTCAATCTTGTTGCTTTCATTCTGTATCTGACTTGCTTCGATGTGAATCCATTCCTTTTCAGGACGCTGGCCCAGAGAGCGGCGAAGAGGGCCAAGGCCTCGGTGATTGTCATCGAAGACGATCCCACCGTGTCAGCAGGGGGCGCGTCTGAGCCCACCTTGACGGACCTGGCAACTACTCCCCAAAGCAGCCCCCAGCGCAGCCCCCAGCATAAGTTTATAATTTACTTCCCACCGTCAGGTGCGCATGGGTGCTCTTTTCTCTTACTGATATCTTGATTGTTGGATTTGTGTAGGAGCAGAGCAGCCCCACCAGGATGGCCCGGAAGCCGCCCCCGAAGCGCCATCTGCTTCGACTACGCCGCCAAGGGAGGAGTCCCCGGCAAGGGAGCGCTCTCCGGCAAGGGAGAACTCTCCGGCAAGGGCCAATTCTCCGGCAAGGGACGACACCAGTGATCCTCCGGCGGCTGAGACCGCGACCGCAGATCCCAGCACAGGTAATCCACTTGCCTAAAAACTTGCCCTTGGGCTTTTCTTCTTCTGACTTTCTTTTTGCATATTTGCTTGACTTCTCTCCCTATTTCGTTCTTCAGATCCATCCGCCACTGAGCCGATGGAAACCGAGGCCGCTGAAGGAGAGGCCGGCGCTGATGAACCTGCCGGAGAAGAGGCTGCCAAGGCTGCCGCCGCAGAAGCCGGCGAGGGATCCGGCGATCGTACTGACGGCCCCGAGGCCGCAGGAGCGCCAGGCGCTGCACCGACCGCCGATCCTCCCGCCGCTGCCGCAGAGCCAAACTCCGAGGAGCCCCAGCCCAGCGCCTACTTGAAGAACGGCGATGGCGTCTTCATCAAGCTCCCCTGGGCTTCGAGCTCCAGGGCGTCGGTCGAGGGAGAAACCTTTGACGGAGAGGTGCTCGCTTCCGCCAGATTGGTGCTGGTTGACGCACCAAGCAGCAGCGACAAGCCTGAAGAGGAGCGGCTGCTGCGGAAGCTGACGTCGCTCTACTGCGCCCGACAAGCCAAGCTGGCTTCCCGAGAAGCGCTTGTCGCGAGGGCGGGAGTCGATATTGAGAAGCGTGCAGAGGAGCTCCAGGATCTCAGGCAGGAAACTCTCCGGAGCTTGGCAGAGGAGCGGGAGCAAGTCGCCGAGGAGAGGAAGGCCTTCCTCCTCGCGAAGGCTGAGGTAGAAGAGCAGCAGCGGCTTGCTGCCGAGAGGCTATCTGCGCGGGAGGGAGAGTTGGCGCATCGCAAGGTGAACCTTGACAACCACGAGGAAGAGCTTGCCGCGCGGGAGCAAGCAATTGGCGGCGCTCTCCAAGAAGCAAGGGATGCTGCCGCGGCTGCTGAGGCCGCCAAGAAAGAGCTGGAGGCGAAAGTGGCGCAACTGGAGGCCAATCTCAGGACAAGCGGCGAGGAACTTGCCGCGCTCAAGCGCGAGCGCGAGAAGGATGCTGCCGCCCATGGTGAGCTGCAAGGTCTTCTCGCTGAGAGGAGCAAGGAGCTCAGCGCCGCCAAGGACTCCAACGCGGATCTCGAGCTGAAGCTAGCCACGCTGACACGGACGCTGGACGCCACCAAGGAGCGAGAGGTGACCTTGTCGGAGAAGATCAAGGCCGACGAGGCGCTGCTGGCGAGCATTGCCGTCACCCAGAACTCGTTCAGGGAGACGGTGCAGCACTGGACCGAGGGTCTGGTGAATATCGCCGCAGTCATCAACGGGGAGCTGGCGCAGCTGGGGTTGGAGGACTTCGGGTATTCTTCCGACGAGCATCTCCAACCCAGTGCCAAGCTCAGCTTGTTCTTCAAGGGCGTGGCGACGGCCCTCCAGCGGCTTCGGGAGAAGATCCCAAAGCAGCTGGCCGACGAGTCGCGCAAGATTTGCGCGGGAGTTCTTCAGAAGGTGCTGGTGAAGGTGGCCTTCCGCAACCCAGGCCTCAACCTCACCAACGTCCTCAGGTCCCTGCCGCCCGACGCCGATCTGGAAGCGCTCAAGGCCCTTGTCGCACCCATTGTGAACAAGGTGAGCGAGATCAGGAGGGTTGAGGGTGGTCGCGTAGACTAGGCCGCCCATTTTATCTTTTTCCTTGTCGCTGTTGGTCATGTCATGGGAACAATGTGTTAGAGCTGCGACAAGTTATCTTGTAATATAACTTTATTTTGGATAATGATCGCTATGTTATTTCCTTTACTAGATCCCTTGCTTTGTATGTTTTTACCCTACGCTTTTAGGGAACTTGTCGGCGCAGGCACCCGAGCCGCGAGCGCTGAGTGCGGGACGTCAGCAGCCTGCTGGCGGTGCCGCTCCGACAAGAAACCTTGTCGCGACTAGTTGCAGCACACTTAAGTTGTTGAGCGGACTCGAAACAAAGTAAGGGCGCATCTAGCTACGAGTTGGTTCCTCCGCGCACAGGTTTTCCATACAAAGCACAGTCGTTCGAGGAAGATAACTTAAAAATTAAAACTAATTGCTCAGACTTTGGCAACTTAGCTTTTCTGTCGTTTGCTTCCCGGCAAGGCGAATCTTCCTTAAACGGCGCCTGGCCCACACCATTATCTTCTCCTTCCCCCCCGGCAAACTTGTGTGCGAGGGAACCTTCCTTTCCTTTGTTTGAGAAAAAGAAAGAAGAGAAAATATAGATATGGGGCCTTTCGGCTCGTTATTGCTTACCGGGGGTAGGTGCTGCACAAAGTGTCAGATAAAGCATGCAAGAAAGAATGTAATGCATGAAATCGACAAG